>NC_092705.1:20281722-20595113 GCF_964275005.1 Diadema setosum
GAGCTTGTAACAACTTTGACTATCTTATTTGGACTTTTTAAATCTATCTATGAAAGGTTAGATGTAATTTGTGTGAAAATTGCTCAGGCAGAAAGAGAAAAATCTACCAACTAGTTTATCTCCATATTTGTAAATGGGACTTTTGGCAGAGAGACTCACAAAATATGTGGTGGAAAACGAAAAAACGGCACTGTAAGAGTCAAAGAACCAGAGTAAGAGAGAGATGGAGAGAGGGGGAGAGGAGACGAGAGATAGCAAAATTTCTGAAAGCACGTAGGATACTCGCGAAGACGTATTTTTTTTGTCCTTCAAATCTGGTAGGTTACGACGTGGACGTACGTACATGACTTCAGTGTGTCTCCAGGGCAGTTCGATCTGTTTGCTTTACTCAGGTTGCAGTACTTTTATCACTCAGAGTGTGTGGAGTGGGCAAAATCAGAACAGAAGGGAGGAAGGCAGCTAAACGTGGTTGGGGGAGCACTCTAATTTCTATTCCCCTCACGTCTCATGTCTGTAAAAGTATAGATGTACCACTTGTGTATTCATGAACGGCAGGAAAATGGCTTAGTCAGCATACTCTTGTTGATCAGGAGTATGAATTTGTGTGGATTGTGTATAGATGGGCTCCAAGCTCTACAGAACCTGTCAAGCCACGTCCTGTACTGAGCCAACCGTCTTGAAATCAAGCAGGGAGCAATATTTATTTGTTAATACCTTACATATTCTTTGATTGCGATTCATCGTTACAGAGTAACACGTGTATGAGCATAAAGCACTATAGGTGGAATCAAATTTCGTGGTTCCCATTCGTCTGGACATGAGTTTTGGCAAAACGTTTTTTGGCAAACATAGTATAGTATAGAATATCAAGATTATTGCAGTACCCTTATTACCATTACACTCCCTCTATGCTTGCCCTCTGCTACTCATCAGATTCAGCAGAGTATAATTTGGAGCGCATGATTTACATTCAAGTAAGTTAAGTTAATTCTTAACTCGCCTTGTCCTTCATATATGAAAAAAATATATAAAAGTGACAATAGTGACTAGTGAATTGATTGGACCCAACTATATGTATTAGACTTAATGATCAGCCGTTAGATGTGAGAGTAATATGGTGCGTTCGATAGAGATGTTGATTCGATTTGCCTGTTTATCAAGTATGAAAAGTGAATTCATGGCTCTGCAGTCTTTCACTGATTAAAATCCTTCATTTGGCGAGGCGGCACATGATTTGGATGCATTTTGTCACTCCATGAGCGCTTTTCTCTATATTGGCGGCATGAGCCTTTCGATCCATTATGCCTCATTTATAATCTGGTATCTTTGCTTGCTAATTGAATGGCCATTATGAAAGAGGGGGTAAAAGCTGAATCTCCCTCACAGAACATAGCTCATGAAGGTTGAAATAATTTTCAGTTCAGTTGATTTGATTAAAAGAGTCAAAATTGCTGAGGGGCACGGTACGAGTTTCGAGGAAGTGAAGCTGTCACTACATAAGTCAACTAATTTTCCTATGTTCATGAATAATGTGTAATGGAGTTGCCTGAGTCAAACCTTGTGTTCATTAAATTGGGGAGTATAAGAATTTTATGGAGATTATACAAATGGGATATCTGTAACATGTTTCGTGAGAAATTGTAAAGTGAGAAATTTAAAGATTTAGATTGTAGATTTCACAAATAGATATGCACCATTCTTTTTCTTGATGCCAACAGATCAGCGTACAATGGTTAAAAGAATATTAGTGAACAATGAAACATTGCTATTGCTGTGTTTTAATCTCCTAGTAAAATATAATAGGGGAGAGCATGATTTTATGCAATAAGTGTAATGTACTTCTGGCTCTCCTCGACATCATGTGTGTGACGGTGTGTGTGTGTTGGGGAGGGGGAGGCGGGGGGGGGGGCTCAGAATCATATAGCGAGTCATGTCATTGCACTTCTTTAACAGTCCCTGACATAGCAGATGATTGGATGCGTTCAAACAGTGCATAATGACGGTAACAAGGTGGTCGTCGCATGAATGATAATGACATCGATATCACTGCATGGTTAAATGTTGCGTTTTGATGAATATAATATTCAGACTATAACAAAATTCTTCACCATGCTTCAATGATTTATATTTGACGATTGATGATGAATGAATTAATCAATATCTGAGGTACAGACAGAGAGGGATAAAATTCTGCTTAATTGTCTCCTTTTAAATCTAAACTTCGTTTCAACTTCGTTTCTGCTCTTTCATTCAATACTTGTATGATAACAGGTGGAAAATATTCCATCGTCAAAAAAATTTGGATGTCGCAGTGAAAATTACCTTTTCAGAATTTGATAGCCACACGGTAAATCTGAAACAAACGGATATCTTTTGAAAGATAAAAGTAACAAAAACCCTCTCGGAAAAAAATAATGTACAGCAAAGGGCCTAAATATAAATACACATTTGAACCACATTAAGGATTCGAAATGCTTTAGAGCAATAATTACTTGAAGGATCAAGCAGAAATTATAACGTTTACCTTAACAGTCATTCATAACTCCAGGAATAACACTTTGCTTGTAAGTAAAGACTCATTAAAAATGGAGTAAAGAATTAACGATCTGCAATGACATACCCGCACGGGCTTTTGAGAATATCTTACAAGTTGTGTGATTAGTTTGCTATATTTTAGACGGAACAAAGCTATGGTCATGGAAAACAATCAACGTTGCCTTTCACATAGAATGCTATTCTAGTACAATAAACACGATTTTTGTGTCTGCGCTTTGTATCAGTTTTACCTGTTAGTCTATTTGCGGTGGAAGGAAAAAGGAAATATGGTTTCCTCACGATCTGATTTTCTATCTTTAAGTGCATTCAGAAACCATTCACGCTACATGGAAAATCTCTCAACCTGTAGTATATCACCCATCATGCTCCGTGAAAACAACGATTGGCTCGCTTTCTTCTTTCATCTAGCTCTTCATCATGGTTTCCATGGTAACAGGCAGTAACCCAGATGGGTGCGCTATAGGGTGTCAGCGGCAACTGCCAGGCAGCCATTTCTTCTATGACAAAAGGCCCGAAGCGCTCAATGGAGCCACTAAAAAGATGAACTGCTTTTGCTTGGTTGAAAGACAAAAATAAGGCGATTGCCCACAAGATTTTCCACTCTCATTTTTCTTACTCTAATTTGCCTTGGCGACCCGTCCTTCTCGTTTAGGTGATGATATGTCATTATAATCTCTTATGCTAACATTAATTGTGAAGAAGATAGTCTTAATGCAAACATTCTCAGACTAACATTTAGAAACCAAACTTTGAAAAATATCTACTTGATTTTTAAACAAGACACGAAAGCAGCACACAATCTCTTCCGGACTCTTTTAATCAAACTCTGTTGTACACTTTATAGTAATTATAAATTATTATCGTAATGATTAACATTATCATGAGCTCCCACGAAGAGACATTATTTCAGCATATACTATACATGTAATTATAATACTGCTGCTTTGCATCGTCTGATTTGATGTCAGTATTGTCTCGGGCAAATCATGGTGTGTGGGTTTTTTTTTTCTTAAGCAACAACAACAACAACAACAGCAACACTTTGTACTATCACGAACAGGAGCAGCTATCCCCGTTGGTAATAGGAAATGATGAAAATCTCCTGCTAACTCAGTAAGTGAAAATGATAGAAGCCAGAGGCTGCTTAGTGTCATAGAACATCATCCTTCAACAATGAATGTGGCTGTTCTTGTAATATAAAAGAAACTGGTCTACCAAAAAGCCCCTGAATCTATGGAGCTAAGTACAATTTTTGACTGCATTCAAGCAAGCCAATGTGTTAATTAATGAGGAGCAACGAAAATGATTTGATTTGACATAAGATTATGGATGAATAGAAACATAAAGAGAGAACAGAGAGGATGGATAGAAGGGGACATAGAAAATAATATTTATGTCAGCATAAAAGCAACATTCAAGACAGCAGATTAACTTCGGTTTCAAGGTTGTAGTTGGTGGATTATATATCATCGAAGGTGTGTTGAAGGTTTCAAGATTTGTGTTTTCATTGATATTAATATCTTTGTGGGGCCACTTCTACAAAAGATATTCCATTCCGTTACCACGTTTAGACTGTTTGAGTAGATATAGTCTAATCCAATTTACTCAAAATTCCGCCAGACTTGAACTTAGAAGAATTTTCTAAGGTCATTGTCCTGTTTTAAGAATCACAGAGGCAATCGAAGAGAAATATGGTTGGTAAAGCTCACGAGTATGTTTGCATACTAAGTATGGATCAGTCACAATGTGCCATTTTCGTAACAGCATGTCGCATTCCTTTTTGGCACGACTCCTGCTAGACGTGTCAACCATAGCAATTAGAGGGTGAGAAAGAAAAGGTTACATGTCATGTTGTTGAAATTCACCTCCTTCGTTTTGAAGGAATGACCTGCACGAGAGACCCCCTGTGTTTGTTTGTGTTTGTTTCTTTCGCTTCGTGTAGATTCTATCTACCGATTGGTGTCAGAATATTCCAATTCAAGTCAAAAAATGTGAATAAGCTTGGACTCTGAGTACCCAGGAGCACAGGGCAATCTGTGTTCTTGAAACGTACTCAAGTACTGAAAAAACACGATTTTATTTCAGTTGAGTATTATTTGAACTTAACAGCCTTCAACTATATATTTCAGGGATTTTCACTTTATTCATCGGTTGACATGCTTAACGTCGTTGTGACACCGGAAAATTAATATATAAAAACTTTCAGACATTTAATCATGTACTTTATTCTGTGTGAAAAACAAACATGAGAAAGGAGAAACAAGCAGTCAAACAAAAATCAAAGCGTTACATAAATTTAGATATTGGGGAAGTAGTGCTGTTATCTTGACGTCATTGAAAAATGCAAACGTAGATGATATGCATAATTGGCAATTCATCGGATTTCATAAATGGAAATTACAGATTCACAAGCTCAGAAGCCTACTTCCATGCGGCTTAAATACTTACTGAGATTTACTTTATAATGTCAAAGGTCATGTGTGTGCTATCTTGGGTAATTACTCTCTGACGACATTGATACTATGAATATAATTCATTGTGATCTTACATTTTCCGGTCTTTGCATATATGCATGGTTATCTATTTGTGTTGGGGTATTTTATATGTTTTATGTGTGTGAAATATGTTCAGTGATGTATATAGCGAATTCTGTTTTCTAATGGTTCTGCGTCTGTGTGAATCGGGAGTATGTTACGAGTGGGAACCAATGGAGTGCTCACACCATAGTGCACACCTTTCACGAACACGAGTGACGTAACAATCCTCTATAATCATCAACCCACGATATTCTTAGCCACATCAATTAAAAGGCTGGCCGCCTCGCCTGCCGCTGATTGTTCAATTAAGCAGACGCTTTCCCATTGGCTGCTTTGTGAGAGTCAGGGTTTTCCTGGCTTGATGTTCACACCATTCTTGACTCAGCTCTAATTTGGAATTTAAGAATTACACTTCTCTCAAGTTTATTATTAAAATGCAATGTACAAGAATTACGGACAGACGTGTAACTGGTATATCGTAGCAAATGAACCTTCCCTTTACGTGGTTTTCCTATGTGTAGGCGTAAAACATGCGTCAAACAAGTTTCATCTGTCTGATAGCAAATAGGTACGACTGTACATTGTGTTACAGAGAAACATTTCGAACGCAAAAGTACATCTGGCCTTTATTTGTCAGTCAGTTAATAGTAGGAAGCTGTTGGTGCTTAATGTTGATGCGTGCGCCAGCCGATCTTTTACCCGTGGAAATGACATGTACCCTTCTTCTGCTACAAGTCAATCGATAGGGGATCCGATATGCACGAGCATGTTCGTAAATTGAGTTTCCGAATTCAGTTCTTCCGATCAAGCATGCACGTGATTTTTTTTTCTCAGTATGAGATTACATTAATACATTCCTAGGTCAGCAGGCTGAAAATAAATTAGATCGCATGATGGCTGTATCAAATATTTGGGGTTTGTGCCCGTCTTTATCATAGTCACAGGCTCTCAGCCATGAATATTCCAATCAGATCATCATATTTGACACGCATGACGATCCTGTTGATACCATGTAAATTGCTAAGCCTCATATTATTTTCAGTTTGACATTCTATTTACGGTGTGAAAAAAGAGAGAATATTCTGAAGAACTGCTGTAACCATAAAAATAATCTTTAAAAATCGTTCTCACAATGCAAGGTGTACAGTTGGAAATTATAGACCACACTGACACGTCCATACAAGCTTCATCGACCAGCACTGTTTGGCAAATACAAATAGTTTCTCACATATTTGTGATGATAGTATTTTCACTTTTCCTTGCAAGCAAGTGCTTTCATCCATCAGATGCATATTATAATTGGCGATGCCGATACCAAGCAACCATACAAGACGATGACAGCAATACGAGGTGCGCAGGGCTAATGGTTTGTTTGTTTGTTTGCTTGTTTCATTTCTATCCGAGAAGATGGCTGGGTCGCCCACAATTCTGCTGCAATAGCTGGTCTTCCACAGGGTCCAGTTGGATGTAAGACGGGACCACTTTTTAACGCCTCTTTTAGATGAATAGATAAAGCGGGATCTTTTACATGCATGAGTTGTGACTCTCTCACATACACGGGACCTCCATTTAATGTCCTATCCGAGGGACAGAGTGTTTTGCCTCTTACTAGAGGGGATGGTATAATTACAGACAACATCGCTCAGTGGGACCTGGGAATCGAACCGGTGTCCTTTGGATCGTGAGGCACACGCGCTATACCGACTGAGCTTACTCTCCTTCGCTGGTTGGATGAACACTACTTGTCTGAAAGCTCCGTTTCTTGCGTGTACTTATATAGTGTATCTATACATGAGATAGCTCTGTCGGTGAGAAAGAAGGTGCGAGGGTTCAGATCGCGATATGAAGATACTATTGTATTAATAAATCTTAAGCTGGCATAGACTATTTGAGCGTCGACGTCTATTGAAAAAGGACGCCATGCTATTTTTTTTTCTCGAAATCAAAACAAGAAATAAAAAAAAAATAATAATGTCGACACAAACCGATCTTGCGCTCTTACAAAGTTCTTTGAATTTTCAGCAAACATATGCTACTGGTGACGAGTAGACTTTGTTAACTCTCTGTGTGTCCCACTGATTTCTTTTTCACCATAGGCATGTGTGTGAAATTTGGGCATATTTGACTCATTGGCGCCAAAAGGGTTAATACGTGCAGCGGCCTTGATGAGAGAAGTGTCCCGGATACCGCAACAGCTGCAGAGATTAACGCCACAGAAATTCAGTTGACACCATCGGAAATTGGAGGAAAAAATGAAATGCAGTGTTTTACTACGGAAACTGTCCTTGTATGCAGGAGGACAATATTGTAAAGGCGAAAAGAGATCACAAGAAAATGAAGAATGGACGACGTGCAAAAAGCATCCTTTCGGACTCACATATTGCTGTTCCACGTTTCGTAACAGAACTGTTCTTGTTTAATGTCATGCTAATGATAATTTGATAATTATCTGATTATTTTAGATTTACACAACATATACCCTACAACAGCGTACATTTCGGTAGCTGGTATACGTGACAAGAATGATATATGGTTTAGTACTTCAGGAAACGGTATGATTGCTTAAAGTAAGCCAGACATCAGTTTAAACATTGTTTTATAGCAAAACACAGAACATGACTTCTGAAAAAATTATCTGCAAAAGGTGAAGGCGGTGAACCTTGATTTATAACTTGATAAATTCAGCTAATGGTCAAAAATAAAGGGAACCGTTCACAATCAGTTGAAATCAAAACCATGGTTTAAGTTCATTATATATTGCAAAGCTGCTTGAATTTAGAATGAAGAAGTTACATGAAAAGCCAAACACTTTTTGAACTCAACGGGGAAAAAAGTCTGTGACGACTGCTTCGGAAGCCGTCTACTCTCGTATCGACTTATGGTTCGAAAAAATCGATATTTCATCAAGGATTTCTTCATTCGGGGACAGAAAGGGTGCAGAGGCACACCGCGGCATTGTGTTTAGGGGACAGAAGATCAGAACAGTGATAATTTTGGCTTGAGATTACAAGGAATTATCTCATACACTGGACAGCAAAAGAAAGTACCCACTTCTGTCAAAGGCTGCGATGCACACAAAAATTCACCACTTAGAAATAAACAATTTTTGTACACAGGTATGCTGCAATATCCATTAGTAATCATATACCCAATAGCAAGTGATTATCTTTATTACAAAGAAAAAATGACATGCACAGCATCTTGGTCACTGAATCAAAAGTCACAGAATGTAACACTAGAATGAGCCTTATAAGCCTAGAGCAAGACGTGGCATAATTTTCCTGATGGAAGCTTGCTTAGACCAGAGTAAAGTAATGTCCAGTCTAAAGAGCTAACTGATTTTATTCTGAGAATTAGGATAATCAGGAAGGATAGCATCCTTTAATACAGAATACACTCATTAGCATCATTTTGACAAAACAGGTGTTCACTTTGACATATTGGTTATTTAAAAATGTTATCCATTCAGTGGCCACTTTTGCATGGTAGAAAGTGCTGTTGTGTGGGATTTTTTATTCAATGACCAAGATGCTGTGCATGTCAAGTTCTTCTTTGTTATGAAGACATTCACTTGCTTATGTGCATGTGATAAGTAAGGGGCATTGTAGCACACCTGCGTACAAACATTGTATATTTCTAGCAATTGATAGGAGGTGAATTTTTGTGTGCGGCCTTTGACAGAAATGGGTACTTTCCTTTGCCGTCAAGTGTATATTAAAGACAGTAAAAATTATGGCTATCTAGACATATTCCTTAAAAGAAATTAAACAAAAATATCTCAGTAAAGTGGATGTCATATATATATATATATCACATATATATCCATGTGTATATGAATTTAGCACGGAAAAAAAAACTCTTTTAGGGTGCTTTTAACGTGATTAGTTTTCATTCTAACCAACATTATTGTTACCTTTAAAAAGCAAACAGCGGGTTGCAGAGAAATGGGTTCATCGAAATTGCTAATAAGCGCGCATGCAAACATATAAATTATACACATGGCATTGTAATCAACATTATATATTCATGTTATACGGAGAAAGAGAGAGAGAGAGAGAGAGAGAGAGAGAGAGATGAAATGCACACGCTTGTGATAACGGTCATATCATTTATAAATTAGGAGAACATTCTTTTTTTGCTTCATCTTTTGTCGCCATTGGCACCATTATCATAATTGTTACTTAATGTAATCGTCGGAATATTAGTCTGTAATCATAAAAAGCACACACTCCCGGCTTAATAGAGAAAACATGATTTGATCATTTAAAGTTTTCATGTTCAAGTTTAATTTTTCTCTCTATCTCTATGATAATCAAAACAAAAACAAAGTATGTTACGAATAAAAGGAAAGAGATGTCAAAATACGTAATCAAATAGCAGACTACATTACACTTCTTAAATGAAAACTAAAGAAGTGAAACATTATTTTGAGTGCTTTATACTAGAACATAATTTCGGGGCTGGAGATGTAAGACTCACTAAAAACCAGAACTAGACATTGTACACACACGTACACACGCACACACACACACACACACACACACACACACACACACACACACACACACACACACACACACACTTAATTGCTTGGTCACCTAATACAGCACATTTTACTTTATCAATTTACCAAAATAAACATACATATTCATAAATACATTACCTTGTTGATGAAACGTCATGTATAACTATATTGCATAAATCCAGCGGAGCTAAGACTAGTAAACAAGATAAAACAAGACAGGTACCTTAGCTGAGAACCCCCTAATATACAAAAATAGCACAATACACAAAAATACACTATGCAACACAGATACACCATAAGATTATAAGATTATTACCAACAGTCTGAATCCGGGGGGGGGGGGTCTGTCAATTCACGGTTTACCTGAATAAAACAAACGAAATAAAATCTTGACACCCTGTGTGTTTCGCACCGGTGTGAAAATGTTCGCAGTAGTGGCGATACGCCGTAAATCATCAACTTTACATCAATAATCGTGAAATATTCATGACGCCATCTCTACCGTGTCATAAATCATGCATGCACTCTACCAGTTGTGAAAATTAGATTGCTTCTTTGGAAATGCATAGATTTAGGTGGCCTCTCCTCGCGCCATAATGACCTTTTCTCTCTGCCCCATTCCACATTACACAACTACTAGCTTATGTCGTACACGTTTCCACTTTCACTTTGCACGTTTTACATTCATACCTTGTCTTTTCTCTGGTTTTACCTGGCTAACCATAATATGGTTTTCATAATTGCTTCTTCATGAAAATGGAAGACGGTGGTAAAACTGACACTTGGTCTGAAGAATAATTCAACTTTAGTTCGGAAGCCTCAACAAACCCCATTCTTCTTCGCTGATAGATTACTATGAAAAGTGTGCAGCTATTGATTGGTAGCTTCAATGGGTGAAAGCTTTATACCATTCCGGTTTGAGTCACGTGACTATTTTACGATTAACGGAAGGCAGCAGTTGTACGATCAATCGAAAATGATTCCAAATCCAGTAATACGATGGTCTCAGTGATAGAGGTTATAAAGATGTTATGTAATGCAAACCGACTTCCAAAACATCCGTCCATCTTATTTAGAATGCTGAGTGGGCTATTATGATCCACAAAACAGGAATTTGATTACAGCAGCGTACAATCGTAAAAGGAAGGTAACGTGTGGGAGCGGTGATAAGAAAAACATGGGTAGAACTGATGTTTTAGGCGTCCTTGGCATAGAGCACGTTCATATCGCTAATGCATGGAACAAATATGTGAAATTTATACCAGTGGATTTCCGAAAATAATTCAAAATCATCAAAACCTGCTAGAGACACAGTATTTCCAATCAAAATCATACTTGGAAATTTGAAGCGAGCACACGTAAGAAAAAAAAAAGAGAGGAAAAACCGAGCGGGCTCTCTAGCACGAAGTAATAAAACGTACACGCTGGAGGTACATAGACACTGGCGCGTTGGCATGACAACTAAACGTTCCAGGAAATTGCAATGTCAGATATCCAAGCTAATGAATCTATATTATTACAGGAGTCGAACGCATCCCTATTTCTAGCTGTCTTCATGTGTTCCCCAACTGTGTGTGCCTTATCCTTTCTCCCGTTAAAATGTGAACAACAGTTTCAGTATTATAAAAGACTTCCAGAGTCGAGTGAGATTTCATTGCATGAAGTGCATTATTCTTTCTCCTTGTACTTTTTGTTATTTGCCTTTTTTTTTTCTAGGGGGGGGGGATATTGTGAATATAAAAACACAGTCATAAAACTTCGATACCATGTTGAAATTTTTACCCGTTACTTCGAGTAGAGTTTTTAAGAATCCCAAAGCATCTTTTGTTCATTTTCTTCTTTTTTTTTTGTCAAAGCGTCAGGCATGAGGAAAGACACCTGTGAATTCACTTTGCTTTGAATTCACTTAGAGCTCTAAATCATAGCCAAAGACTCACCACGTATGTTGCTTGCTTTGCTTATCTGAGTGAAAACTAGATTGTATTTTTTATATCAAACGGCCGGGTAGAACTGCGTGTAGCCATCCACAGGCTAGTAGTAATGCTGGGCCCTCACTGTCATGCGATCCGCTATAAGGCACGCTAAGCGATTGACCATTAGTGGCTGATTTAGATTTTTTTCTGTATGTCTGTCATGATCTGCGTCATCTTTGATGTTTGTCTTAATCGCGGATTAGTCGTGATGATCTTTACAGATGTTGAAGTCAGTCGTAGCAATAGCATTGATCGGAGATAAGTTTTGAACCGTCCAAAACTTGTCTACGATCATGCGATTGCCACGACTGACCGCAAGATCTGATAAGATCTAAAAACATCACCACGACTACTCCACGATTAAGACAACGATTTAAATCATGGCTAAAATTGACTGTGACAGACATAAACAAAAATCCCACGATAAGCTACTAATGGCCAATCGTGGCCTGCGTAGCGGATCACACGACAGTGGGAACCCAGCGTAAAATGCATCTTTATCGTGACCAGTTCGTGGAGGGCAAACATCAGCGATGCGGGTGGCGCTACAGTAGAAGAGTTCGATATTGCAGTTTCTCGAGAGTACCCTTCGGTCCGTATGATAATGAATGCTTTTAATTGACATTGACCGTTTCACTCGCTTCTTAATTGATGGCAGAGCTTCTCAAACAGGTCGCACGGAGAGGGGGGAAAAAGTAAGTGGATACAGAGGTTGTGTTTGATGAACTCCCCGCGAGAGACCCACCGTCTGTAAAAGCGTGGCTGGTAATATGGGGGCGCCCGTCAAGGGAACGATTATTGTCTCGCGGAGTTTGAATCACACTGTTTGCATTCCGTTTTGCGGGGGACTCTCAACTGTCTCAGTCCCTCTTTCAATGATTGAAGACAAATCACGGAAAACATTTTGAGTGGGAGGCTGTAGGTAGGGTTAATACAATCGTGAGAGAGAGAAGGAGATAGAGAGAGAACAGAAGGGAGAATGTGCATGTTTTGTTGCTGCTGTTGTTTGCTGTGTGTGTGCATGTCTTAGTATAAAGCGCAGCCAGCGAACCACTAAAATGTTTTATATGACATGATGCATTTCAGCGCCTCTGTTCCCACCCTCTATAGAAATAGTTCATTCAAGGCTGCTAGACTGAAAATTCTTTTATTTATTTATTTTTTTTTTGCCTTTGCTCTTATTCTCTATGATTCGTTATAATAAATCTATGAGTTACACTATGTCTGATCTTCCATGTAAAAGTTTGAGGTTGTTGTTGCTTTTTACATGTCTCATTTTATTTTTATTTCCTTTGATTTACGCCCACAAATATAATACCAGTACTTGATGTTCTCTCTTTCTCCTTGGAAAACGTGATGCAAAGATTGGAATCTCCTATGTTCAATTAAAAAAAAAACTAGGAATCTCTACAAGATGTACTCTAAGCTCTTTTAACTACTAAGCGGGGCACTGGGTCGGTGGGATTCCTGACATGCCTGAAGGGATTTTTCCGAAACTTGCGTTTTTGCTGGGTTCGCAGTTGCCGATGTAATTATTATACAACTGATAATTGATAAACGTCCTGCCATTATAGCGTCCTTTGTATCTGGGTTGGGTATTAATATAAATAGAAGCGCTATTCGAGCTGAAATCTACTCGAAACGTTTGAATGTATTTATGAATAAATTATTGGAACGAAGCTTTAGGAAGCCTCAAGCACAGTAAAGGTAAGACGACTCTTTGCTGTGATATGGCCGTCTGAAGCAGTAGGGAGGAAGGATCTTCAGACTGTTCTGCAGACAGTCAAAGACAATTCAGTAATGACGTAGATGTGACTGAGGTTAAAGTCGATATCAGTTTAGTCAATACACATTATATTTATCGGCCATACGGTAAAGTACATCGGGAGTTTGTTTGAAATAAACCATGATCCTATTAGCAGATACGATATGGATTTTTTTTTTTACTTTCTTTATCGATACATCTTGACCATGTTGACAGTTGGTTGTCATCACTACGAGTTACCCATTGCAGTTCTGTTACATGTCAATTTTGACTGGAATAGGGTGATAAATTTGGCAGACGCTCTCGGGTGAGAGAGTCATACACTCGAGTCTTCTTCTCCCCATGGTCGCTCTCCTTTGGACCAATAAAAACGGTTAAAGGAACTCCACGGCAGATCGAGGTGTTCGTAATGAAGTTTATAATACTTTATACCATAATACATCTACGTATTATGTCATATTAAAATGAAAAAAAAGACAGCACCAAAAAAAAAAAATACGAAACACGGTCACATGCTCTGATATGTCGTTTTCACCCAAAATATACCGCAATAAAAAGCATCCAAAAAAGAAAAAGAAGAAGAAAAAAAAAACACGATTCCGATCTTCACAACGAGGAAGTTTTGCGAATGAGCCCCAGCTTGGATTATTACTGTTCTTAGCGATAATTAAGAAATATGTTTTATATACTCTCTGTCACACTAACATTCACAAGAGATGAAACGCTTCAGGTCTTCATTCCGGATGTAAAAAAAAAAATAACAACAACAACCGATCTCCCCCAATAAATTACATGCCATATGTGAGGGAACAGCACACTACAGTGGTTAGAAATATTCCCCATGATGTTAACACAGTCATTGTTCATATTGGTGTCTCTCCGCCATATTGTGGGTAAAGACGTGCCGGTCTGTATAGTGACGTGTCAGACATCTATTCCTTAGAAGGTCTTCTCGTGGGTAGAGAACATTTCAAATGATTAATGTCTGTATTCCTATTAAATTGATACACCCTTCAATTCATATTCCGGCCAGGCTCAATTCAGAGTGTAAACTCGTGGAGGACGGCGTAATTACGTGTTCCAAGCAAGTGGAAATTGGATTATAACTTTTTTATCCTTTCAGATGAATAAGTCATGGCTGTGCATAGGGGGGGGGGGGGGCGTAGAGCAAAAGACCAATGCCCACTACAGCTTGATTTCACTAGCCGTATTATCTTTTATTCATTTAATTAAATTCAAACATTGGACACTTCCTGAAATTCCTGAACAGAAGACAAAAGTTGAAGGTGTAGTGTATAGATATGATATATTGTGTGCGTTTGTTGGTGCGTGCGAGCAGATGCCAAAGTATTATGACTCATCGAATTTGATATTAGTCATATCAACAATATTTGACTTATAATGGCATACAGACAATGGAGAAAATCAAGGGATGTGATGAAAACAACGTGTTGTCTCTGAATTCTTTATATTATAGCATCGGCAGTCAGGAAATGAACGTTGCAAATTCTTACCATGCAGATAAAGACCCAAAGCACTGGACAAGTACTCGTTGTCAGTAAATATCGTTACGTCTTCTATCAGAACCTTTAGTCAGATATATCATTTACACAGACAATTAGACGACATGAAAACCAGGGGAAAAAAAGACAATTAGACGACATGAAAACTAGGGAAAAAAAAAACACTTTTATTTGGAAAAGCAACTCAGTATCCAGAAAAGGATATCAGTAAATCAATACTGTGGCATCGCTGATGCGATGATAGGAACGTTCTGTAGAAAGTAACCTTTCAATGGCAGTATTTCATCTTTCATTTTACAGACGCCAGTCGCTCTTTTTTTTTTTACTTTGTAAAATGGTTAGCTGACTATCATGTGTAAAGCTCCTGTAAGGCAGTGACCACACGAGTCAAGGACCCTTGGTTGTATGTGTTCCTCGAAGCCATTTCAAAGACAAAATGTCAGTTGTATTACCG
The DNA here is from genome assembly GCF_964275005.1 of Diadema setosum. Lineage (NCBI taxonomy): Eukaryota > Metazoa > Echinodermata > Echinoidea > Diadematoida > Diadematidae > Diadema > Diadema setosum. Next base: position 20,297,056 of record NC_092705.1, read on the forward strand.
TCTATGCTTATTCAGACCACCAGAAAGCCAACAAACCCTCTGCCTATAACACAAAGGAGCTAAAGACCATACATTGAAATATTCTATTCCTTTTGTTCCGTTTGGTTGCTTCAAAGATCAAAGCACGGCAGATGAGAGAATGGTCGTTTTCCAGCTTTTGAGTAGAAGCCTTGATTAACGGATGAAACATCCAGCAGAAAGTAGAAATATTGCATGGTCTTTGTGTTGTTATTATCACGTGGGTGGTTGAGTAGTTGTGTGGTATAGTGAGAGATACCTTCCTCGCCCCCTCAATCATCGAAATTCTTCAAAAAAAAATAATAATGACCAGTCTCCTGGAATTGTTTAACTCCCATATTTTATATTGAATTATACATACCCATCCATACATATTGGTATGTTTAGTGTGTATGTGTGTATGTGTGTGTGCGTGTGTGTGTGTGTGTGGGTCAACTGTTTTCAGTGGCATCGAGTTACCATGAAGTGATGTCGATTAGCCGCTAGTACTTTAGTCTGGCACCATTGATTTTGGCGCCTCGCTGAGAATTTGCTATCTTCTCTCATTGTATTTGATCGGCAAAGCGTCTTTGGTGATGGCCGGTAGGAAAAGGCGTTCTCCAAAATGCCCTTTCTTCTCCAAAAGTATAAAATAATGTCAAATCAGATCATTTTTAATAGAAAGTAAACGTGCTACATTGCTTTCCTTTGAAGTCTTTTCCATCAAAGGAAGCAAGAGGTGTAAATGTAGTTACTTCTTTTTCACATCGTTGTTTTAACCGTTCGTTCCTGGCAATCTTAAATTAATTTTGTGTGTGTTAGAGAGCATTTCAATTCAACTTACAATATTGATGAGAATTTCCGTTTATAATAACTGACATGTAAGAAATAGAGCTGCACTTGACACATAGGTGTCATTTTATAAAACTTTTGCAACGAGTAGCTTTGTCACTAAAATCTTTCTGAATTCAGGAGACTGACAGCAGGCAAGTGGAAATTTTAGACGCAAACCTGGTGTAGCGGATTATTATACTACAGGTGAATGATAGATTGAACTCCCCTGTATCGAAAGAAAATTCAAGAATGAAAAGTTCGACTTAAACTGTCAAATGTCTCATAAATTCGAAAGAAATTTTGAAACTGCCTGTTCTGCTATACTGTATTCTAGTGAAATTAATCGGGTCTTAGACACTCGAAATCTTGAGATATTTTGAAATGCATTTGCAGCCATCATGAAACGAAATACTTTCTTCCTGAAATTGAAGAATCTTGCTCATAATTTTCGATCAATTAATTGATTTTTTGTTTTCATTTATATGAATTTGAATTCTCTTCACTTGAAACAGACAACCTTTCCGAAAAGTTAGTTATTTTAAGTTATTTCTGAAATACCTAATTACATCGAACATAGGCCTTATACTTCATTGAAAAAAAATATAGAACTGCACATGTAGTATGTGTTACTCATATTCATGTATACCACGTTTATATGTGTGTGTGTGTGTGTGTGTGTGTGTGTGCGTGTGTGTGTGTGTGTGTGTGTGTGTATGGTATGAATAATGTAATTTACTACGTAATTATAACTGCAATGAATTGTGACGCGGTCTAGCACTTCCAGCGAAGTCAATTCTCATCACTCTCACCTACCATACAATCGGCTGATCGAAGCAAGGTGTCTAGTGACGTCACAGACGCAAAGTCTCGAGGCAACTCATCACCCAGCGAGATGTGACCATGACCAAATGAATACAGCTTCCACGCTTCATGCATAAAATTATCGTAAATATCATCGACAAGTTCCTTCGAGTTGTGGTTTGCTTCGTAATTCCGTCAGACTTAACTCTGCTGCTGCTCTGGCAGCTTGAAGAGGCAAACATTCGGCAGACTGACACAACACATGGTGTGACGTGAAATGACACGGTCATCACCTGCTCCAAACGATCGATCACAGTGACGTCAGGAATCGTACTCGGACTTGCAATGTACTGTAGTACGCAAAGATTAGCAATATCTTTCGACAAGGGAAACAATAGTATAGAGTTTAAACAAAGAAGCGACTCCGCCACCTAGTAGAAATGGTTACAATTCATTATTCCGAAGGTTTGTCATTCAGAAGGATCGTAACTCCGGAGGTTGGTTAATCCGAAAATGAAATCAATTTCACTATTTCAAAGGTCCGTTAAAACGAGCGTTTTATACCTGTCGTCTGCTACGACGAATGCGATCACATAGTTAGTTGGGCTGCTGTGACGTAGCGACATATAGGCTCGTCAGTTCATTATTCACATAAATTGCACAAACAAGACTAAATTTTGAGAATTTAATATTTCGAAATTCTGTTTTTTATTTACTTAAGATGACCTATTAGACTAGAAAAACAGCATAGTTGAAACGATAAACGAAAATACAATAACAGATGTTTTTTTTTTCATATTTCTCCTCAGTACACCCCTTAGTGGAAAAGCGAAAAGTGGACTCTAAACAATGCTGAAAGTCACAGAGTGGCACTATGTAACACGATTGAACTCAATGTAGCTATACGAACACCGTCCCATAAGTTCAAATTTTAAAGACGTAGCGAAAATCATTAGGCCAGCGATGTGATACCTTCATCCAACGTCAGTAACTTTAACATATTTTTGTGCATTTTGTCGATCTTTATCTCTTTTTAAGCACACGGAGAGGCGGGGGCCCAGAGTCAAGAGTACTTTTGACATTTTATAGTGGCACATGTGCACAGGCCCTCAGGCATATATATATATATATATATATATATATGTATATATATATATATATATAGACATATTATCTAGACACATCTCGTAGATGTAGATGTAATTGGGTAAGAATGTCTCAAAGGGAAGAGGTATTACAATCCTACTTCTTACAGTCTTTTGTCATTTGCGAAGTAATCTCAATAGTTGATGGTGGTATTCGAATGTATTCGTATTCGAGTATACGAATTCGGTGAGTGAGAGGTTTACACATTTCTAAAAGACATCCATGATCTATCATAATTATATCATAGATGGCCATTAATCGGCCAACATTTTAGTAAAGCTCAACACTGACTCTTTTCATTTAAAGTGGTCGCTTCTTGTAAGATTATCTTCAAAGAATTATCATGTACGTGAAAGAAATATGCATTATCATACTGTATATGATTGAATAACAATATCCATGCAATCATATTATGTCAAGGTATATAATTTTTGCTGAAATATCTCCCTGTTTGTCTACGAAATTTCGGCCGCCAGCAAAGCAAAGTCATTATCAGTTGGGTATAATGTAACACGGCACATTAGATAGCACAATAGCTTTCCTTGATGGATTCGCTGGCACCTTTGATGGAGTCAGATTTCTGTCGTTTCCTCTTTCAGTGTCGTTAAAAAGTATCCCAGATCGTTTGAACTGTTACGGCCAACGGGCAAATTAGGGTAGGCGAACTCTCCCTCATGTACAATGCATTGCAGAAGTGCTGGCGGGGAAATAGCCTCATTAAATAGATACCCTTGGTAGATGGATTTGCGTGGTACAGTTTTAATTCACTGTCCTTGAGTTCACCGATATTAGATTTTTAATCTTCGAAAGCATATCGCAGCAGGAGACGTCTAAATGTAGAATAGAGATTTGATGGATTTTTTTTCAGCTGCTTATCGATAAACGCCGGCATACTTTATTTAATAATCAAAGCCATGCAATAATAATGCTGTTATCTATGCATCGGAATTATTCTGAAAATAATGTGCACAAAGATTATAGTTTCTAGTTACTACAATGCAGTAATATCTGCATTGAGCAATTGAACCAAATAATTGTTCGCTCCAAAATGTGTCAGCCCTGTTAGAATGCTTTCATGGAATTAGAATTAGTGCGCTGTAGAGTGGATTGGATTCCAGTGACGGGGGTTTAACGATGTATAAGCGGGTTCCGTCAGACTCAAAAGGAGCTATGTGAAAAAAAGACTACCATGACTACCGGTGTTCCTTTACGGATTAGTTAAAATCCTGTGAAACTGATGTGCGCTTCTGCCCACGTGCACGTAAGAGGCGTTTCGTGAAAACGACTATACTATGATAATTTAAGTTAAAATTAATTCAAGTGAAAATATGATACGACATGAAAACAACAACAGCAGCAACAACAACAACAAAAACAACAACTTTGTCCTTGCTGTTCATTCATGATGAATCCAGATCTATACATAACAGCCATCTCCTATGTCTCCTGATATAAATGCTCATGGCACATTGGCAGTCACGATATCATGTATTAAAATGAAAAGAAAAAATCCTCCAAAACAGATATCAAATATTATTCTGTAAAGATGGAAAAACATAAGCACACAGCTCCTCCAAAATTCTAAGTTTGCCTTCCAAACATTATCCTCCCTCAGTTCATTGTCTGTCTGTCTGTCTGTCCGTCTGTCTGTCTGTCTGTCTGTATCCCTCCCTCTTCCTCTGTCACATCGCACTGTAAATCTACAATCTCACTTCACTCTACTGTTAAAGGGGGTGGCTAGTAACTGATCAGTGGGAATTAGTGGGAATGCTGGGGGATGATTGTTCCAATCCTTGTGTTATTCATTTAAGAGTGCATTTTATATCTATTGTTGTGTGAAAATTATTTGCTTCAGAATGGTCGCATATTCAAGTAATGTGCGGTTTAATGTTTCCAGGTTACCCCGTCACTGTACAGGCATGCCAACCTGGAAACAGTAAACAAGGATTGGAACAATCATCCCTCAGCATTCCCACTGATTCCCACTGATCAGTTACTAGCCATCCTCTTTAAAGAGATTTTTTTTTTCTAATAAAACGATAGAAGACAGACAGATCAAATTCTATCATTAATCTCACTCCGAACAAAATTAGAATTATTGTCATCACTCTTGGACATTGATTTACGTCACAATAACGTCATTCATTCATTCTACAGCTATCATCTTAACGTGCAAGCACCAATCTTTTTGTTTAATATTCTTTTAACCATCGCTTGCGGCCTGTTGTCTATACAAAAGTGTTTGTCATTATCTTAAGCTGAGTTTATTGATTCTTTTTGTAAGGATTTTATTTCATTTCCTCTTATATCTATAACTCTTTTCAAAGCAGAAGGAATGGCGTGAGGGTAACAGCAACAGCTAATATCAAGGAGAGTCAATGTGGATGATGATTTGCTTTCTTTTGTGTTACTTTGATCAAACATTCTCTATTTAGATGAGTATATAGGAGCAATAATGACTACTTATTGAAAGTTTCAAAGCAGCAAGGCAAACTCAAAAGGAAATTGGGTTATTGACGTAAAGGGAGCGATATATCGGGTTCCCTCTCCACCCTAGTAAACTCAACCTTCAATCGATCACACGAAGACACTGTGCATTGATCATAATCGAACGCGATCTTATCGATCTGTGGAAGCGTGGGCCATGTGTACGGCTTCTTGGTGGTTAGTTTTGCTATACGATCAGCGAGAACTAGAAACCGTTCGAAGCTTATCGACAGCAGGTGTGCAATTTTCTCCCCTGCGACTAGAATCGAGTTCGGTGCTTCGCACATGCTATATGGGATTGCCGGACACTTCACTCACGTCGACACACTCAAGAAACTCGTTTGTCCTAAAGATTTTCTCCTTTCTCTGCCACTGCTGACAAGATTATCTCCTCTCCGTTGATCTACTTCTGAAGGATTGTTCACAATTGTGGAGCCCAATCTAATGGGTGATGCACATATTCTTACACAATCACTTTAGTTTCGTTTCTATCTATCAATATCTCCAAGTGATTCATACAGGATGGATACGATTCGGAAGTTCTGAAAATCGGAGTATGGACTGAACAAGCAACCAGTACTTTAGACATACAATGAAGAAAACGCGGATGATTTCCGTTCATGGCTGAAATGTTCACATCTTAGTTTGATGTAAAAGACATTCTTGAGAAAGAGAGAAAGTTCCTGAGCTTTGCTCATTACCCGAAACGTATGAGGTCACGATATCATTTTATGCACTCTAAAAGCAAGCTTTCCCCACTACCAAGTCATTTTTCTATTACTCTGCATGCCTATACCGTATTAATTACTTGAGTGTGTTATGACATTCAAAAAACTAGTGATGAAGGCGCCCATTCGAACAGTGGTCGTCAATTTCCCATTACCACAGTAAAATGCTTAAAGGTTAGAATATTATATTGTAACCAGAATTGTTCAGTAATACGTTAGTTTAGACTTTCGTCGAAAGACACACCCCTCCTTTTAAGATTAATTCAAAATTTGTATAAAATCCCCAGTTTCAGCAATGACGTTAGATAAACTCTTCACAGCTCAAAGTAATAGAACAAATATTGAATGCACTCGCACATTTAACCTGAGCCATACTGAATTCTGAAATCCCCATGGACTTAGTACACAGGCCATCAGGTACCCAGTATGGAACGGGTTAATCATTGTTGATAGTCAATCTAGAAATTGAAATTATTGTCACGTGAATCAACATAAAATCCGCAATCAACTTTTAAGATTTGCTGACAAATCCGAGTTGAGGAGAGCCATTCAAACTTTTTTTCTCTTTTTATAGGAGCCCCCAAGGATAGCCTTCGAAAAGACTAATATCATATGACGTCTCGGACAGTTCAGATGAACTGAATTGAAGCAAGTGTGAAATTTGACCAACATGCTCGAAATTCAGTAATTGACGAGTTGGGATGTCTGTCAGGGCATTGCCTGCAGTGTGATACTTGAGTTCCGTTTCCTAAGGAAATCTCTCTGTGAAGACTCCAGCAGAAGACCACAGATGTCTACTCTTCCCTAATCAAGATACTTTTTTCAAACATTGACTCGCAAGACGAACATTAGGTGATGCTTGGGGCATTCAACGCGGGACCACTGCGTAAGTCCATTAGCACTCGATCCACTGGAGACTGAAACCAATTTCGGTTCGTCGAAAAAAATGTGACAAAAATCCCCCGGCTGTTATTGCAAATACATGCATCGTTCTAGAGTTATATTAAATGCAGGGGATAGCGGCGGGAACGAAAGGTAAAAACGGATACCCGATTCCTTAGAAAAAAAAAACAAAAACCACCGGATACCGGATACCTGATTCCTAGTTGCTCGCAGTGACACTGAGTGGAAATGACGTGTCAGTTTGGGCTAGCGTACAGGCGGGACACTGCGAATATCGAGAAGTCGACCTTACGTCACTGTACGTAAGGCGGAAGTATGTTCCTGGTTGTAGCAGACCATCCATTTCTAGAGTTCTCTTTGTTCGAACTATGTTCGAAGTTACAAAACAAACTAACAAAACCAATGAACCAGTTCACCTACACTTTTTAGCTTACATTTACATGAAAACAAAGAAGTATTGTATTGTATTTCACATTATCATTTTCGAATAGCTGGGAGACACATTCGAACCTAATCATCGAGTTATTCAGTTAGTCATTTATCTGGAAATGGTGAAACCATAATACTAATCTGTAATATTCTCTTATTCCATTTTCCAACGTACTGAAAGTGATTTAATATTCCTCCCTCTACCAACACCAATTAGTACCACCTTGACCAGGATCTCTCACACCTATCTTTTTAACACTTGTCAGTCTGAGTTCCCCTATAGTCCCAAACACAAGTATTTGATTGGATGCTACGTCATAAACACGTGACTACTTCTCTCCACGGTCACGTGCTGCGACATACGGCAAAGTTCAGCGTGATGTTTAGAGCGGTAAATCGATCGATATTACCAATGTACCGATTGGTCATTACAGTAATGTTATCGATCGCGGCATTAATATGATCGCCAATATCCTGTCCGACACAGTGCCGCCGATAGAGACGATAGGAAACAGCCTGGATCGGTGAGATTGAATTTTATTTTGCCTCACTTTGACGCTCGGCTGTTCATTTCAGGAATTTCTGGAAGCGTTTAGACTTGATCCTCGTCATCATGATTCAATTCTTGGCAAAATCGCTTGTTTGGTCGCTCCCTCTATTTCATGCACGTGAAACTGACCTTCACAAGTTATGAGGAAAATGCCTATACGTTGGATCTCCGATCAATATCTTAGTAAGCTAATCAGATTGCATTTCAAAGCAGCACGATAACGAGACATGATAAACATTGATTTGTTACTATCATTTCGATTGTGTCATGCTTGAAAAAAAATCATCAAAAGCAGTATATAAACAAATCTAACTCAGAGAGAATAATATAGAGGGGGGTGGGGGAGGGTTCTCGCAATGAGTATGCCTACTTCGTATATCATGAAGCGAATGTGGCTGAAATTTGTGTGTTCGAGTATCGGAGTCATATCTATTATTCCCACCGCATGTGGGTGCTTGCCTAAGTATGTGCCTGCGTGAGTGTGTATCCAAATGTGAGTATGCGCGAATGTGATAATGCTTTATCTTTTTTTATTTGTTTGTTTGTTTCACTACAAACCATACATTCATTTTCAGTATAACCAGGAAGATAGGAAAAAACCAGCAACTTCGAAAAATAGCAAAAAATAACAAAATGCAAAATTCCCTCTCAGGTCTAACTATGCGTGGTCCCGCGGATCATTGTCAACTGAAATTCGTTTTGTGACTTCTTTCCACAGTACAGGCAGCTGGTTTGGAATGGTTTGCCATTCTCACATGTATTGAGTCGTTTATGGAACTGATTTTGTTTTTGTTTTTGTTTTTGCATTTTAAATCTCGAACTAGTGTGGTCATGTTTTTGTTTTTTTCCAGCATTTGTTTGTTTGTTAATTCGTTCGCCTGTGAGCAATATTCGAAAAGTTCAGCATGAAGTTTGATTGAATCTTAATGGTCAAGACCCATCACTTGGGTTTGTTTGTCATGTGTTTGTGTGTGTATGTGTGTGTGTGTGCGTTTGTGTGTGTGTGTGTATGTGTGTATAATTGTAATATTTCGGTCAAGAGAACAAAATAAGTTACCCAAGAGGGAAAAGATAAAGATATTTGTTTTGGATTTTATAGAGGAGGAAAAGAACGTTGCGGTTAAAGCAGGTAAGCTTGGTTTTCATTTGCAAAAATGGGAGCAGTTGAAACTTTCATAGAGTCGGATGTATGGTCAGTTTAGGTTTTAGCCGTATTAATGTTTAGGAATCGGTATATGTATCAGCATTATGGTGGTCACTTTTTTTTTTTCCCCCATGTAAAATGTTTAGTTAGCTTCGGTTTTAATTTGGTGTGTGTTTAACTGTCAAAGAAACAGGTAACCAAGATACCACAAATATGTAGTGTGATTTGGTGTGCAAATGTTGGTGTTTGTGAGTGCGCACTGGTGGTATGTTGTTGTTTTGGTTGATGTCTAGTGCATATATGGGTGTGTGTGTGTGTTGAGGGAAGGCTACGGGGGGGTATGTTAGTGGGGAAATAGGTGGGGATGGTTAGGGTTATAGGTAGATGTAGTTAGGTTAGAGTAGAGTAATGGTTAGCGGGGAAATAGGTGGGGATGGTTAGGGTTAGGTAGATGTAGTTAGGCAATGGTAGAATAATGGTTAAGGGGTCAGGCAGGAATATGGTTTGTTTTGATGATATACACATATGGTTATTTTGTGTTTGTACGGGGGGGAGGGGTGGTTGATAGGTTAGATAGAAAAAAATGATGAGTTTTGTTCGGTTAAGTAAAGAATGCTTTTTTTATATGTTTTAGGAACTGCTGTATTCTCAAGAGAGTGTAAGAGAATTTATATAATGAAGTGGATATTGAGCAATCTGATCAAGTTGATCAAGATTTTTTTTTCCCTTTTAAGAGTTATACTTTATCTGATATATTTATGTATATAGTGTGTGCTCTGCCAAAAAAAAAAGAAAGAAAAAAAAGAAGGAAGTTAAGTGAAAAAGTGATTGAGTAGCACACATTTCTTAGTCGGTGTGTGAGTGATAAGGCACATTCGGATTGGCTTGATTAGGCTGATCAAAATAGCTTTTTCTGAGAATTATGCAGATTTTTATGTCATTTCTCTTATAAGAACAGGGTATGATTTGGTAAAAAGAATCAAATAGATCGTACTGTATGTTTGAAAAATGATTTAGCAGCACAAGAAAGAAGAATACAGCTGCTTTCTTTTTTTTTTTTTGTTGGTGGACGTATTAATTTTATTGTTAATATGGATTTCACATTGAATGAAACTCAAATAAAAGAATATTATAAAAAAAAAAGTGTATGTGTGTGTGTATGTGTGTTGTAAGTGTCATTTTTTTATAGGTTGCACTTGATCAGAGTCATGTCAGACCGCTCAGACATACGTCACCGTCATCTTAGTTTACTCTATACATTTCCTAGTTGGGCTATTTGTAGAGAGAGAGAGAAAAAAAAAACCACTGTTTGTGGTCTGTATGATTTATATGCAGAGGAGTTTAGTGTCACCGACATTGTTTTTAAGCAATAAACAAATTCACAAACACGGCAATTCGCCCATCAAATCTTACTTCTTGGGCAACACATTGGAAATCCGCTCTTTATAACCAAATCCTTTATAGACTCTTCTCCCCTTCTCGAGCTTTCTCTTCATTCTCCTGTCCACCCCGTATTTCTCATTCTTTAAAGTCAAAATCTTGATGCTCAGTTTGTAAAGAAAACTTCTGTCTGCGGTACAATAATTCAATCATTTGCTCTATTGCTTAACAAAATAACAAAGTGAGACAATTAACTTTTCTGCAAACCAGTCAAGGCGTGAAACGGACCCATTGTCTATTATGTTTATTATTGTGCGCGTGTGTCTGTGTGTTTATAGAAATGAATTCCATCTGTTGCTAAGTCGAAGTCGGTCAGGAGTATTTATGTAGTATCTTCGAAGAGTTAGTTAAATAAGAGTGAAAACAAATGATGCGGCACAAAGTTTGTGTATTCTTAGTCTTTCAATTGATTCTTAAATTTGCTTTGTACTGAAAATATTTCCATGACTTTGCTCCTGAGACAATAGTTGCTCCCATAAAATATTTGTATGCTGAGTCAAACATAAATTCTACCCACAAACATAACCCTAACCCTAATCCTAATCCTCACATCAGACTAAACTTAAAACCCCAACGCAACTCTATAACCCTAATCCTAAATCCTTGGAGAAAATGGATAAGACCGGAGCAATTTTCGCAGGGGCAAATGTCGATCACCAGTTGCATTATACAATTATCAGTTAGTCAACATTAGTGAAATCAATCAATCGTTTTGACACTAATTTTTTGTGTGTATGTACTGTATGTGTGTGTGCGCGCGCCCGGGCTCAGTCTTGTGTCTTTATAGTCTTTCTGTTTGTAAATACACTAAGTCTTGTCTATCCATCTTATCTTTTGGGTTTTTTTTTCCCTGTCTCCCAGCATTATCTTTTTCATTATGGTTAACTTGTCACAAAAAACAAACAAACAAATAAACAAAACAAAAACAAAAACAAAATGAAACGAAAGGTGTCTATTAAGATCGCATAGAATTATTATTCTCTTTTTCTCTCCCCTCCCCATCCCCTCCTCCCCCTCTCGCTCCCAATTGATGCTCCCATTGCAGTGTGTTGACCTTCCCATGAAAGAGCAGGGCCACTCTGACCTACATAATAGGTCGGTAGTCTGACCCCTCTCCCCCAACACTCCCCCCCCCCCCTCCATCTCTCACTCTCCCTCTCTCGCATTGTGTCGTCGGATAACCGTGAGGAAGACAAGTGCAATTCTCACTCGGATCACTTAGCTCCCAGTGAGTCCTCGCAAGTGTAGCTGTCGTACCTTATAATGAATCTATTAATTTATCTGGCAACGGTAGTTTCCGGTCAATGGGTGCGTTCAAACTGTCCTCGACATCAGTATTTCAGTTCCAGTTGGTTTCAGTAAATTTTAGCTCTCCACATGTATGAAACTAGTCATTTCGACAAAATCAAACATTTTCACATGAAAATATGAACGAGAGTACTCATTGAAAGCAAGAGATTATTTAAGCAAAGTGGTGAAGGTTGAGATGTGAATTTTCTTCAATTGTTGTCTCCCTAAGATGGCTACTGCTTATCTATAATTTTAACAAATAGGTAAAAAGGAAAAGAAACAATGGGATTCAAACCTGTCATGTACTCTCTTAAAAAAATCGAGAGAAAATATTCACTCTTGAAGGAGTGAATACAAAAAAGAGTGAATTTAGAGTGAAACTGGAGTGAATTTTGAGTGAAAATGTCCATTTTCACTCGTTTTAGAGTGACCTCAGGGATCACTCCAAAATCTTCGAGTGATCCCTGAGGTCACTCCATAATGAGTGAAAATAAATCATATAAATAATATCAGTAGATATGCATAACTAGATTTTGAATAAGAGACTAAAAACATTTGGATAAGTAGGGGACCTGATAGCAATGAATCTCCATGATTCACATGTTAAAATAACAAATTTGTATTGGGAGGGGTTTAGACAAGCATGGTTGATGATTGTGAATTTTAAGAACTAATCAATTTCGGAGTCAGACTTTGCCCTTGAGGAGATAAGCATCATTCAGACGAAGCTTGTGCACTTGAATAACTTTAAAAGCTGAATAGATCTTCGTAAGAGTCGTGTTACAAATATATATGTGAGCTTCTAATGTACTGCATTTACGACAACGGGAATGAAACATTCAAACTCTGCCACAACCCGATTTCTTAAACACATAAAAATCATATGCCTAATTGAACCCGGACCGTGCCCAGGCCCTTGGTAGGCCTATAATCAGGGTCTTATCAGTTCTACTTTGGATGACTGAAAATATTGTCGATATTGATTGGAAATCAATGACGACAGCACACACACACTAATTCAACCAAAATTCTCCTTCAAAGGATTCATTATCTTTTCTATAGATTATTATTGTTTTGGAAAGGATTTCAGTTGGTGACAAGGCCATCCTACTGCTCATGCGGAGCCCTACCCGATATATGGCAATGTCCAGCGTGAGGGTTCAACAAACACTCAAAGCAGTAAGGTCAGGTTTATAACATGCAGCATGGCCTCTGGAAGACCTCGGTCTCTGCTGCTATTATGTGCTGGCGAGAGACAAGTTGATTAGAGAACCTTTCCGAGCTGGAATATCGTTGACCTCACTCCATTATCTCAGCGAAAGCATTGATCAAAACATTATTCCATAGCCACGTGTGTGTTTGTTGTTGTTGTCATTTCTGTACAATTTGCAGGTGTTTTTTGGATAGCACACAAATCAGGGCTTTCCACTATCAAAACAAAGCAAATATCGTTCCCATATGCTCCTTGACATGTACTGTGGTAGAATATTTGACGACAACCCGAATTAAGATACTGAAGTATGATCCGTTGGGAGCGCGCGCGGGGGGGAGGGGGGGGGGCTGGGATGTCGCACGGTGCTGCTGGACAGTTGGTTAACATGCAGGACAGGTATATGCATAATAGATTATGATCCTAATATTTTTGTGCAATACTTATGTATACAGAAGTGTACTCATTTATTCATTTATTTGTCTATCATTCACAGGGCGACTCCATCAGCACGATCAGTGAGTTGAGAAGACTTATTCGTGAAGGCCCTACATGGACATACACACTACTCACAAGCACTCTAACAGTATGATAGCAACAGAAACAATTATAATACCATATAGTATCTGTGATTGCAAAACATGATATAATGTTGATAACACAGGATATCTAAGTTGTCACACACCTTCTCCCATGCCTTTAGAAGACTGCCCACCTCTCCCCTCCCCCCCCCCCCTCCCCCAAAAAAGAATCATATCAACTATTCTTAGGAAAGTTGCCTGCTCAACTCTGCCTAAGAACAGATGTAACTCTGCCTATGTTACGAAGTAATGCAGTGTGACAAAAACACAAATTCTCGTCAACACTATTCCAAGGTCATATCATACGCTTCTGCTATAAGTCAACAGCAACTATGAGGTTTCTTTCTCACGGGGTGTAACAAACAATAATGATGTTATGGATGAGCTCCACCAGCTCGACCTCCGATCCTTTGGAAACATTGCTGGTACTTAGAAAATTGGACAAAGACAGTAAGATAGGGTAGATAGGATAATATTTGTCATTTGAAATTTCATCAGCGTAGAAATGTCTTCTAGTCCTTCATATCATCTCATAACAAACAAGAACTCGTAGTGTCCCTTAAGTCCGGATGTTAGACTTTTTAGAGAAAGAAGCACAAGATTTTTTTTTTATCAGATAAATTGACGTGCGTGTGTGCTTATGTGTTTGCTTGTGAGTTGTTTTCTCTGAGTTGAGATGTTTTTATGATTTATAACTTTTGCGTTTTCCAGCTATATGGGAACACGGAGGAATGATTACTCATAACGTCGACATCCACTAGCCTCATACGGATGATAATCGTATCTACACATTGGAATTTAATTGATTGGCTGGTTCTTTTTCATCCATAAATGTAACAGAAACCCAACTGAACATAGTTAGGGAGTACTGTATGATTCTAACATTTGATAGAGGTTAGTGAAGTATACGGCAGGACATGCAAACTTAAGGATCATATATACCTACTGTTCAAAAATCAGATTTGGGGGTTTTAAGTGTTATCTTCGTTTTCATCAGAACAATTGTATTTCTGCACTTTTTATGACAAGGCTTTTATCTGATAATCATGCCCCCACCCCCCCCCCCCAAAAAAAAACCCTCATCAAAACATCTTTAAATGGAATTTTGCTAGACATTAAAATATATAATCATGATTTTTCTTTACCTCAAAAGAGAAATGTATTTCAGAAAAATATTATTAGTTGTTGGAAACGTGGATTATAGGTACATTCATGTTAAGAAATGTTTCAAATCTCGTGAGAAAGGATTTATTTCAGCGCAGTGTTGATGTCACTTTTATTTTCTTTTTGAAAAGGAACCATTTACCTTTCCGCTGAAGATTCCACCCGTGCTATGGGAATGACCTTTTCGAAGGCTTGTTATGGAACCCAGTCACATGACTGCATGTGTCACATTGGTCATTTCATTCTGACACTTTGGGTCATAATAGTAATGCGGACTGGTGCCTTAAGCAAGACGAGGATGAAAACACTCTCAAGTCGTAAAACGTTGCTAAACCGCTCACCCATTCATGATTACCATAACACTGCGGAAAGAAAGGATCGTAATCAAATCATGAAAGCTGTTTTTAACTATTTAAAAGACTTGAAAACCGATTCTGCACATTAACCATTCGTTCAATAACACTGTACGTATAAAGACTGAATTTGACATCGTTAAAATTATTAATTTTACCGTTAAAGTGATAAGAAACTCTTGCTTTTAAGATGAAAATTAGTTTGAAATGGCTGAGATATACAAAAAACGAGCGATTCTAATAAAGTGTAGGACCAACAATTTATTATGATCGCTTTGTTTTACTTTGTTTTTGGATGTTTCAGTCATTCCAAACCCGATTTCCATCAAATAAACTTTGAATTCCTCTTAAAGTGGTATGCTCTGTACTATATCATAAATGTTTTTCTTGGTATCTCGCTAAAAGTTAAAAGCCCAATTCTCATCTCCACTAATACTGTATCATCCCTTTAAACCTTTAAAACTACTCCATCACTGAGACTTGGTAAGACTTCATCCAAAGCGATTATTTAGCTGTCATTTGCAAAGAATGTTTGTCATTAACATGCTATTTTTAGAAGATTGACAATAAAGCACAAACCAAAAGACTTATCCGTTTACGGTTTAACTATAGACTTGGTCCCTGGTAACGTTTTGTTGTTGTAATGATTATGCAAATTCACCAAAACGTGAATTTACCCTCTGAAACCTTGTAGAAGAAATTGAATTAATTCTCTGTATATTAACACATTTGACATTTGTCGGTTTTTTTTTTCTTTTTTTTTTTTTTTTTGCTGCCCAGGAGGTTGACACACATTATGAAGATATATAAATTATCATTTCATATGATAACAGAAAACCATCATTACAAATCCGGCAACTGAAACTTATCATTGTTAATTCCTATAAAATCTATGGGAAATTTGTAATGACTATCAATTTTAGTGAACAGGGTAAGCCTTGTATAGACGTGGTATAGACGTGGTAGAAACATTAGCAAAAAAGAAATCGAATTAGTTGCCGTCTTATGTCCCGCAGAAAGTAAAGGTCGAGTTTTGTTTGGTATTTTCATATCTAAGGTAGATGGCTTTCTACTTTATGCAATATTTCACGAACGTACAATGCAAATTTTGCAAGCATGCATTCTTATTGCAAGCATGCACCTTTTTTTTCTTAATGTATGCATGCGTTATCAATGTGTACGGAGCTCTGCTCCAATTAGTTTTCGTTCGTGTGAGGGTTAACATTGTCACAGTTCATTAATCTTTCATGAAACAGGGAAGCGAAAGAGAAAGATTAGCTAAAACTTGAAATCATCTTGCACGTAATACGGGATTTGGCGTGACGATGAGGACGAAAGGTAAGAATTGCTTGATTACAGGGATATTGACTGGACCTGTTTTAGATCAAGTTCTCACGGGCTTGTTCTCTTCACGGGCATTTCAGAATATTCAATTCAATTCAATGTTTATTTATTTTTCATTAAAATGATATAAAACCGTCAATTCCTCTTTCATCCAGCTGGGATGGACAGAACATTGAAAACTATATACCAACATGCAGTAATTGGTATTATAGCGAAAACAGGATAAATGCACACTTTATCTTCGTCTATAATAGGTAAAGCTTTTTCATATTACATCGACATATTATTCTTGCCGGTTTATCGATTTCATTTTCTGCAACAGGCAATAACAACTCGAAGGGCTGTAGTTGAAATGACGTGACTCTGTTAAATAAACACTGGTCGTGTATTCATAGGTTGTGTGTTATCAAAGTGACAAATCATGACAACAATAACAAAATTGGAATTAATCATGATAGCAATGATATTATTATGGTCTTATCAACCAAGGATACTCTTGAGTTGATATCAAACCTCTCCCAGCCGCCATTTCCTACCCTACTGCCGCTGTTGCTGTTAGTATGTCATTGTAGTGGATTGTAGTGATAAAATGGTATCAGTGCATTCATTACGAAGCAACGGGGACTGCAGTAGACGGAGGCCCCCTGGCATAAATCATAGGAAATATACCGCAGAGGACCACGATCTTGATTAGTACCGCTATGATAACACCTATATCCACCTATAGGGTAAACATGCCCGCTGAAAATCGCGTGCGTTACGCCCCGGGGAAACTCCTTCTGCGCATGAGCGTAAGATTATGCTTTGGTTCAGGTGCTAGATATTGCTTACCTAATTGCGAGTATGGTGGAAAACCTCTTCCTGTATAGATATAGATTCAAACTTGTACTATTTATGTATATCCAGCAGCTTCTGATCATATAAACATCCTTTCCTTCTATGTGTAAGCCATTTCTACCATTTTCTTGCCATTTCCCAATATGATCATGCGTGTTATGTAAACAACGGAACGAAGTGAGATATCTGGGCTGAAAATGATTGAGAAGGTATCATTCAAATGTCAAGGAACATTGTTATAAACGTAAGCACCATTGCCGATATGTATATATCATGTATTATTTTTCCTCCAAAAACAAACCTATTTTAGCCAGATCGTGCCATATTTGTCTCATTGTGTTTATTTTCAACGATCTTCAGTATTTACGGACAGCTTTCATAATGATTATATAGAAATGCACGTGGAAAGAAATACCTCAAAATAAGACAAGTCTTTAAATTTGGGTTTGCGATAATGAAAGATTCGCAAATAGCCTATACTACGTGTCAACACATGACGTATTGTGTGCGGAGCGGTGTGAGTCAACTCTTGGTACTTCTTGTAATTCATCTAGTTTGAAATCAGCGTTTCTCACAGCAGCTCTAGAATGATTTACGACACCATGTTATTGATCCATCTCTGGCCACGAGGACACAAGAGACAAACACGAAGGTACGAGGATATTTTCGTCATCGCTTAAGCTGGGCAATGACCAATCAGCTGGCAGGATCGTGATTTGTGGATATTAAAGCTGCATTTACTGCAACTTTCTGCAACTAGATGCAGCTTCAGGACACAAATTATCATTATCATTACAATATTGGAAATCATCGCTTTTCTGCGATTTTTAAAAACTGTTTGCATCTTTATCCAAAATGACCCTACAAACGACAAAGCAACATTCTCATTAGCATTACAACTATCGTTTTTTCTTAAATACCATAATTGTGATGTTGAAACAATTCTCAAATATCATGCATCACTTACACCCTGATTAAACTTACCAGTTTCTTTGAAAGGATGTGTAGGAATACCTTTTATCTTAACTGCTACGCATTAATCAAGGTATTTTTGATGCAATAAGGGAACATAACCATGGCAGTTAGGTGCGTTAATTGTTCGAAGTGTTACTTATACAAAACAGTTTGTTTGTTTTTAACATACACCATTTACCTCTTCAAGTTCTACAATCACTGCTAGGATCATTGGGTTTGTTTTTTCTATGTTGAGAATTTTTTAAAGTAGGCTGTTCCTATTGAGGTCGAGTGTTGCGTCAAATTGCGTAATAACAGTAATGATAACATGACTAATGATAATAGTTCCGATGATACTAACACGTATATATTTCATTTCTTGGCTTTAAGACAACGAATTCACGGTAAACATTGTGTAGTAACAGGAAAACAACGATGCATGATAGAGGAGGCTGTGGTTTGGGCATTTATATGACTTCTCGCGTTTCAATCGTTGTTGACTGCCATTTCAGGAAACATCTTTGAAGAGCTCTGCCTCGATCATAAAAAACTTTACGATTCTTTTGGGAGAAGGCATTCTGGAGAAAAGAAACTGTTACAACGATCCCATGTATCACGAGGACGAGATAAATAACCATGGAGATGCAACTGAGTCGTTGCAGCCCTATGATATAACGGGACTGCCAGCCCTAGATCAGAGCATGATGGAGCTACAGCATCGTAGCTCCGTGATCTGAGGAATCCAGATTTAATTTTCCTCCTTGGCTGTCTTTCTCAACTCACCTCATCTTTGTCTGAAGTCCTCTCTTTCAGACATTGTTTTAGCTACAATCAAAACGTAAAGAATCATATCATAGGCTATACAATCCTTCCCCGTGTGACGGCGGCAGTAAAACTGCGTTTGTTTCATCGCTATTATAGCTTTCACATGCAGCATGTGCAGGGTAGTTCCAAACAGGATATTGCAATATACTCACTTGCTCGTGTTACCAAAACACAGCAAACAAACAGTGCTTGTGTGTGTTTGTATAAATGTATATGTATATACGTTATACCTATAAGTCATTAAGTCTGCTGTAACCTCTAGCTTTATGCAATACGTATCTCTGTTTTGTACAAAAAGTCACGAGCACGGTCTGTGTAAACAACTGCGTCTGTCTATATAGGTACATCTTGTCAGAAAATCAGAAACATTCTTAGACTAAACTGGAATGGCATTGTTGGGTTGTTTTTCTGTTGTGATGGTGTTAGGATCAGGTTAGGCAATATGCCTCCTTGTGGTAACTTAAACACGATTTGGGTAGTGTCCAAATAATAAGTGCGATGAGCTTTGACTTATTCTATTGCTTGGTGCAGTTCAATCTGAAATAAAAGCATTTTTTTCTTTAAACAAAAACAGCTGTCGTTATCTATTCTTCACGCCAGTTGTAGTTTGATATGATTAAAGCAGAGAACTTTCACACTTCATGGAGAGCAGTGTATAACATTATTAGATTTGGCATTCGAAACATTCTGTGGCCACAGACATTACTGTGGAGAAAAAAAGATTAAGCAAACACACACACACATACACACACACATATATATATATATATATAACCTGGCTTGCTTGCTCTAAATGAATGACACTGTGTATCTCCGAGGACTATCTATAATCGTGTGTACCAATCGAAGGCACCCAAGAGGGCTGATGGTGTGACAGGAAGTCGATCCGAGAACGGAGAATTATCATCCCAGCAAAGGTCAAACTAGGGTACCAGCTGAGGTATGGGGGAGGGAAGGATTGACACTGACAGTCCGAGAAAAAAAAAATCCCAAAGGGATAAACGGAAGAAGACTGATGTAATCCTTGATATCTACCTCGAGGCAGGAGAAAAAGACAATCTTAATAGAATGTGAGAGAGGAGCTGTTACTACA
Organism: Diadema setosum; assembly: GCF_964275005.1. Taxonomy (NCBI): domain Eukaryota; kingdom Metazoa; phylum Echinodermata; class Echinoidea; order Diadematoida; family Diadematidae; genus Diadema; species Diadema setosum. Next base: position 20,317,166 of record NC_092705.1, read on the forward strand.
GGATGATGAAAGAGTGGGTTCATGTCCTCGGAAACATTATTCAGAGAGGTTGAGAGAGGTACTAAACATGCCTTGAATTATTATAAGTACGAGGCAACTGTATATCTCGTTTTTCGTGGAATAATTAAAATGCTTCATGTTTATACGAGATGATCGAGTAAATTATCGTCATCACCATGGAGTGTCACCCCAGTATGACATTTTGCTAGGAAGTTAGTTGTACGGCGCACTGCGCACTACGTCTCATGTAATATAGCTGATGCTGCATCCGAAAACAGAAAAAAAAAAATGTTATTGTAATTGTAATGAAATTAGGATGCTGGCAAAGTTCGTATTACTCATGACTGGAAAGTTCATGTGTGTGTGTGTGTGTTGTGCAACTATGGATTTGAATTGAACATTTTCTGCAAGACAGTTTCCTATCAACTGAATTATATCACTTGAAATAGCTTTGGACGCACTTGTATTACTGATAAGATGAACTTAGTGTGATCAACTGCTGTTTCGTGTTCGTGTTTGAAGAGATTCAGCTTCTCCTGATCGAATGAAACTACATGAAGTCAATCAACCTTCTGCATCTTATTTGTTCTACCAAACATTTTGTGCCAGTTCTTGCGATATGTGACATAGTCTTCTGTTATTCACACTGTGCTTCATTAGTCATACTGTAGACATGGAAACCATTTTGATGACATAGTGTATTCTTTCTCTCTCTAACCTGATAGAATCTCACATCACGTCATATCCACAGTTAGCATGAGTCAAGGAAACAAGACACAATTATCATCACAGAAAGTTCGGTGTTAAGACATGGCAACATAATAATTATCTGCATGGTAATTAGTGTGTCGTTCAGTGTTACTATGGAGAATTTCAGGGTCGTCTTGGGATTTCTCAGAGCCCGCCTTACGCCCTAATTGGTGATCTCTGATCAGCCGCCATCGGGTGCGTGGCGGCAGCCAGGCAGCTGGCGGACTTACCATAAATCCTGCCGCATATCGTGCAGGTCATTAGTCTAGATTGAATACGCCGTATAAATCAGATTGCCTAGCCAGCCACTGATAAAATACAGTGGCTTCGTTGGTATCCCGGTACGTGCTGTGAGTGCCTCATCGCGATCGATCACATTTCGCAATCGACATGACATAGAGTTTTATCGAGCTTAGGTGCAATTCTCGAAATGTGTGTGTGTTTGTGTGTTACGCATCCTGATGGGAGCTGAGATCATTGAACTTGGTAGAAGCACAGTGTTAAAGACCTTGTTTCATCTCCCCTCACCCTTCACCTTACTGTACAGGTTATCCTTGCTGAAAGCCAGACACTATGGATAGAGGATACCCAGCCAGCCGGCTCACCCTGCTCTGTACTCTCCTGTCTGCTGTAGCCCTCTCCACTCACCCAACAGATGCTAGAAAATTACGGAGACCGACATCGGGTCGATATGGCCTCGACGACATCGACAATTCGCCACCCGATCTCGCGTCAGATGCCGAGCTCCTCAGAGCGCTAGATTTCCTCGACAGATATGAACGCGCGAAGAACAGGCAACGGACCGGAGATCAAGAACCTCTTTTTCCCGAGGTTCCAGAGGAATACCCACCGTACCCAGTCCAAGACCTGAACGAAATCTCGCAAATGCAGGACGCCCCCATGAAATGGGAAGAGGGTGATGCGAACGACGACTTGGACATGGAAGATCTGTTTCCACCTCGAGCCGAAGATCTGGAGACTAACGAAGTCGTCTTCGCAAGGGCCGTCCTAGACAGCTTCCGAGACTACGAGGGTGAGAAGGAGAAGAAGCTGTTCGAGAAAATCCTGGGAGACGTGATAGCTGAGAGACTGCTGGAGGAGGACGAGGAAGAGAACATCGAGCGTCTGTTGGAGGAGCGAGTCGAGGAGAAAGAAGGCATCGAGGACCTGGGTAAGGAAACTTTTATATGGTCATTTCAAACGGTTTCATATCCAAAACTATGCCATTTTCACGTTGGTTTTTGATAAATAAACTAAAATCAGAAGAGCAAGTTGGGAAAGGTTTCACTAAAACCAGACATAGAATACACTCTAAATATATTGCAAAAAAATAAAAAATAAAAAATAGGAGTGCATGTCACGAGACCGACACCCACGAGTCATAGAGCTCACGAGTTCTCCAGCCCATGAGTCATACAGCTCACCAGTCATACAGCCCATGAGTTCGACACGTTAAGCTAACAAAGGCCCACGAGACCGCACGTTAAGCCCCGTGTTGTATCTGTCGAACTCGTGGGCTGTTTTTACCTAGTGTCGAACTCATGGGCTGTATTTGCCTAGTGTCGAACTCATGGGCTGTATGACTCATGGAACTCCTTTCAATGTCGAACTCGTGGGCTGTATGACTCGTGGGTGTCGGTCTTGTGCGATGACCCCAAATTAAGATTTTTTTTTTTTTTTTGCGAAATCATGGCATCAGTAATTACGACATCTTTACATTAGATAAGGTGGCATGTCAGGACACTTTCACTCATCAACCCACGAATCTTTGGTAAGATTGCTTTTCCCTTTTAGTCAAAATCAGCAAGAACAAAATTGTCGTATAATTATTTCACAATAACCCGCAATGATGACTTTTTAGGAGAAAAGATTGCAACTGTTAGATTGTCAAAACAAAAACAACATTCTAAGAATGTTTTAATCTCAAAACTATAAGCTTTAATTCTTTTTTGAGCTGATGACAGCATCACTTCAGCAAATTTGCATTCAATGTTACTATTCCGTAAAACTGCGCAAAACTTTACTATTCATAACGTTTTTATTCAAAGTCTGATTTTAACGAAACTTGTTAAAAGTTTTTACTTTATTGGTCTATATTATCTCTAGCGATATGTCGAATTGCAGCTTGAGAGATTTCCATCTGAAATTGTAAAGAAATCGTTGTCGACGCTAAATCTCAAGCCTAACCAATTTGATGATTAGAAGACCACCGGATCAGGCCTGCTAATTGTCTCCCCACGGAAGTGAGCCGGGTATGATGATCGCACAGGGACATTTATGGGCTACATAAGTGTTATGAATTATTGATTGTTATTATTATGATACCGCACCAGTTCACACCGACACAGGGAGCAATTTAAAATCTCAATTTACAACGCTCTACACCAAAATTATCATAATTGCATTAGAGATGTAGCCATGGCAGAGAGCAGTACAAATTTATCATAGCCATAAAAACCGAGATGTTTCGATTTATTTTCAACGCAAAGATTAGGTATAAGGGAATGAAACATGTCCTAATAGTAGGAGAATTCCTGGAGAGCATGAATATTGGAATGACGCCAGACAGCATCGTGCCTCTGATGTTATGATGATGTTGCTGTCCTCGTGTTATGCGCAGCTGCATTGCACATGGGCAGATGAGTGTATGCATTTTGATTGATGACGCGAACAGTTCGTTTATGCGGGTGATAGCTCATTATCTCCACTCACTGCCACCGTACCAAATGTCTGAATCCTGACTAATGATTTTCGGCCCGACTTTGTTATTATATCAATACTATGATCATAAATGTTCAACCCTTAACATGTTCTAAACGCAACATCTTATTTTCAACTATTCATTATTTTGTTTGCGGAATTCAGACCTTTAATAAAGAAATAACGGTATTCAATAAGATTGCACAGCACATTGCAGCATAATCTTCCCGTTTCTATTTCACTAAGAGGTCTACTCCTTTGTGTTTGTGAGTAAACATCGTGCAAACATTTTTTTAAAAGGTCACTTACTTAGAGTAAGCTCCAGATCAGACGTATTCACACGATGGTTGATAATTACTGGTAAAGCTGGGCACAAAATATGCCTGTTATCCACAGAAAAACACGAATCATAATAGTGACATGTTTTATTGTTAATGCAGCTAAATGCAAGCATTTCCATTTTTTCCAGTCTCAGGTTTTGAGCTTTACTTCAGACATCCCTTATTCCCTTCGTTTACTTCTCATAATCAGATAATGAACTAGTATCAAAACACTTACTATCAGCGGTGACTTTCTCTAATACTTAGCCGTGTAGCTAGCATAGTGACGAATGTGTGAGATTAGAATGTTTTCGGGGGTCCATTCAAAATCACAGATTGCAAAGCATCAGATACAGTATTACAATCAAATTACATCTGTTTACACCCGTTATTATAAAACGTGTTTACCTTCAGATTGAAGTTTCATGTTTCATTACCAGATCTCTTCAAAACCTAAATTCAATGTCAATCCATCATGAAATCAATATAGATGACGTAAATATACCATCACTGGAAGTGGATCTGGTTTACACCTGAGTATTCAGCTACCGAGGTTTCCTATAATAGTCCAAACATGAAGGTTGAAAGCGTTTCCTACATAGAGAGAGAGTGTGCGTTTGTGTGTGTGTGTGTGTGTGAAAGAGAGAGAGATGGAAAGAGGGAGAGGGGAATGTTTTTCTCCATGGTAAAGCTAATTGAGTATTTTGCCTATATAAAGTAGAATTAAATGAACGGAAATCTAGCTAATCCTCTCATTAAACCAGATTCTTTTTCTCTTCTCTCCGATTTAGTTCGTTTCTCATCAGCTGATGAAGCCGTATTAATCATAAGATGATATTCAACTTCCGGAAACAAGAGAGGTTCAGAATGCGTTTCCTAGGCAACTGGAAAAAAACAACAACCAGAACTTAAATCTATTTTGTGAGGGTACTCTGAATTGAAAACATGTTGTTGGTTCTGAACAGACGATTGCGATAGTTGTCCAAACGATATATCGTATCATGTTTTATCGAGGGTAAAACGAGGAAGCTTACAGTCTCCCCAAATATGTTTTCACCTTTCCTCTCCAGCTGCTATTTTTGAACCGAGTAGTGAAGTGAGTTCGTCGGAAGTAGAGGCCGGTGGCTTTGATCCAGAAGAGATTGTGTCCTTACTAGCGAGTCAGTCGTCGGCGTCATCGGAACCGGCAGAAAGCGTTGATGATATCATGGGTGGGCAATCACAAAGTTCCGCCGACGAGGGCGAGGAGGGCGTTGATGAGGACAGCTTCCTGCTGAGCGAGGCCGGGCTAGAGGCACTGGACGAGGCCGAGAAGATCTTACAGGAGGGACTAGGGGAAGGCGGCGAGAGCGACTCAATGCCAGATTTTGATGACACCTCGGACCTGACGAGTTTCCTTCGTCAGGGTGATGACTCCGAAGCTAGCGAAGAAGGTAAAATTGGTCCGTCGGGTAATTTGTTCTCTGAACTCAGTGTTAAAACTTGTATTTCTTTGTTGTGTTTTTTTCTCTCAGGATTCTCCGTGTTGCTATCTGCGTAATCAATGCCGCCTTGTCTTTTCTCGGAAGAGTTACATAATGTCTCTCCTTTCATTTACATACATAAGCATACATACATAATCTCGTCTCAAGCTATCCAGTTTGGTTTGTGAGGTCTACCCGACTGACTCAAATTTTGAGAAAAATGTTGATGGAATATAGTCTTTGCTCATTCATTCAGAAAAAAAAAATATAGTAGATGTAATTTCTTCACACGTCAAGATACTTTTTTTTTAATCAAAGTGAAAGTATAACTGACTGTCACGCTCTGACGTTTCCCGACCCTTGCCTCATATAGTGGCATTACATTCCAAATCTGATTGCAAATCGCCAGATATGGATACAAGAAACTTGAGTTATTACTCCGTGTCTCCTTACACTCTTATTTAATGATAGTCAAGTGTCTCACAAGATGCATATAAAAAAGTAGCTGAGAATCTGTGCTATCTAAAGACAAAATTGTTCTCCGCAGGCGATTCTTCGGAAGAGAGCAAGAAAGGTGTTCTCAGAGACGTCATCTACAGGATAGTGGAAGATACCCTCCGCAGGAAATTGGGCGAGTCCATGGACGTAGGGCAGAGTGTTGTGTCAGAATCATATACGAGATCTTCCATTGCTGACGAGGGGAGTTCGGCGGAGAACGAACAATCAATTGAAGAAGGTATCCTGATATAAATATCAACATAGTATTATCATAAGGAACGTCCGCACGTGGCACTATCTCATTCCATGAAACTGAAAACTCCGCAAACATTGCACAGTATATTCAGAACTACTGCTGTGTCTTTCAAACTCATCGCTCATGGGATTTCATAATATCGGACGGATGGGTCAATGACATCGTATCAGTTAGAAGTACAACCACTTGAACTCCGTTATTGTCTCCAACTGCTAATACTTTTTTTCTGCTTCGTCAATAACATGATGAAAAAGATAGTAGTAAGAAAATTGAATTGATAGTCATAAGAATTGATATAACGATAGGGATAATACTGTTAAAATGATATTGATGATAAATGACAACAACCACCGTTAAGACTTAAAAAAAGTAATGACTGACACTAGAATGATAACTTATGCTGTTTATAGAATGTAAATGGCGCGGATGTAATGTATTTCCAACCCTCAAACAACAGTACTGGTGTAATGACATGATACACCCCCATGCACACAAATCAGCTGTGGTGCTCGACCACATTAATTGCTTCTTACTTCCAGATGACGAACTGCTAGATGAACTCGTGGAGGACATCCTCGACGAGGTCGACAAACTCTCTTCAAAAATTCTTCAGAAGATCAAAGGGGGACAGGAGGAGGAGGAGGAAGAGGATGAGGAGGGAAATTTTTCGGCGGTCGAGTCGGAAGAGAGTCAAGCAGAGGAGGGAAAGGAGGATACTAGCTCTTCCGATGGATTCTTCAACGACCGACCGCTGGACGAACTCTCCAATTCGATACCCGAGGAGGTCGTCGGACAGATTCTTGGCGAGGAAGATGTGGACAACGGAACGGAGGACGAGTCGGAATCGATGGTCAGCGAAGGAGAGGAAAGCATGACCGACGAGGAACTCATGAATGTCATCGCGGAAATCGTCCCAGGTAAATCGCTTATTGGTATACTTCAGGGGTGCAAGGAAAAAAAGGAATTGCACTTGCAATGCATCATCACTGGAAATCTTACTAAAGAAGAAATTCTTTTGCGTGATGCGTATGAATTAAGTATGGAGCAAACCCCAAAACACACACACACACACACACACACACACACACACGCACACACACACACATACACACACACACACACACACAAATGTCTTGACATTTTACGTGTCAATGAAAAAATGCATCAAGGCGTACCGAGATCAGTTCAAATTAGTCCTCGATAAGTCACTTTACAAGTACTCATCACTCTTGGTTTTGTGCTTGTATTTTTATTCTTTTATCGAATGAAGGTAATGGGCTTGTTTCTGAAAGTAAGAGAGTACGAACTCACGTTCAAGCTATCCTTCTGTAAGGTAATGAATAACACGACTTTCTATCAAAATAAGAACTGAAATGCCATAGAGACAAACAATAATGAGTGGTAACATTTGTAAACATCTGATGAGAATCTCTTTGAATGTCGTGTTTGGTAAACGACATTGCATTCAGGCAGCCATTAGCATCTTGTTATTTTGCCTTGTTTTTCTAGGGTTCAACACTTCCCTCTTTCATTGCCTTCGTCACACAATTTACAAATAAATGTACGGCTTATATATATATATATATATTATATATATATATATATATATATATATATATATATATATATATATATATATATATATATATATATATATATATATATATATATTATATATATATATATATATATATATATATATATATATATATATATATATATATATATATATCCTTCTCTCAGTCTCCCTCTCTCTACTTACATACTAAGTATCTACCTACCTTCCTACCTGTATAATCAATCAATTAAGCAATCAATCAATCAATCTACCTGTCTATCCATCTATATGTCTGTCTATCTTTCTATCTATCTAAATAGTTACAACATATAGCTATTTATGTTATGGGTGGGTTACAGAAAAAAAAGAACGAAGATTAAGGGCGCATAAACAATAATGGCATTAGATTCATGGATAATATGCTATAGTAGAAGTAAAAACATCGCAATAACCCGAACAAAAAAGACATATCTAAAACACAGATAAAGGCTGTCTGGACTTTCCTTTTCTCCATATTTGCAGGCAACACTTTCAGTGAAAATTCGTACGAACGGGAAAAAGTTATATTACCAGACTGATTTTGAATACCATGAGAATGTTCTTTTGCCATACTTTCATGGTAATCTGCTGTCATCAAGTAGAATAACCAAAGACCAAATACATCAATACAACAAAGAAGTTTTGTTTTACTTTAGATCTTTTTTTTTTTCAGAGATAAACATGAAAGTCAACCAAAGGCAAACATAGTTGTGTACCGTCAACTATGATGTATTTGACATGTTTGAACAGGAAAAGACCAGTACACACTGTATTCTCAGTAGGCATTCAATGTGTCAACTAAAACGGATTATTCATGTAGCATTCAATTTTTTTATGAGGAACTATGATGGGTGTCAAAGTATTCTCGACGTTGCAAACACATTTGGCAAACCTAGCCCGGTCATCGGCAAACCACATGACATTGAACAGTTATCAGTGTAGAATACTGAATGGTATCCATGAGCTGTAATTATATATAATCGAAAATCTGTCCATTAAAGATGATAAAAATTTGTTTTGACAGGATATTAACTCCAATCTGAGCAATCATTACAACAATTTCCTTGAAAATGAACCATTAACATATACCAGTAAAGCCGCTGGTGAACACACCTATTTTTTCGTTTTTCCTAATTGTACGCATCCACTCATCGGTTAATATTTTACTCCATGAACTTCACTCTCACGTGTTAGTCCTTCGGTGGCTGTGACCATGAATCACACATGGCTGGGAGATGGGATGACATCATTACACTGCTTTTCAGATCGCACGGTCTGTTACCATGACATAACAGAGATCCGTGAAAGCACAAGAACGTTACCAGCTGACATCAAAGCAGTGATTGGATCATTATTGAAATGACACTTTATCTCTATCAATAATAAAATCATCCATCATGCTTGTAAGTGTACTTGTAAATATCAGCAATAATCTAATTTCTCTGAATGGCCATTGATGATTGCGATAAGTGATGAATTGCTCGTTAACATTTGCTTTTTTTTCCGTCTCTTAATGTCCCCCTTCCCCATTTTTTTTTTCTCTCCAGTTGCTCAGGAAAAGTTATGTCCCGTTCTCGACTACATCCTTGACGACTGCAGTGTTATCGATGGCTTCAGGGGTCTGGGGTCCGGAGGGTACCGGGAAGCTTTCAGCAGTCCGTGCAATCGGCATCAGCTCTGCTACACTTGTGTAAGTTGCACTTTGTGTGTAGACCGACTCATACAACTTGCTTATACTCAAAATGTTAAGCACAGAAGAATTAAAGGGCAATTCCGAACCAGTTAGATATATTCAGTTTGGAAAAAAATAATAGACACAAATCTGAACATTTGGTCAAAATTTGATAAAAATTAGGAGAGTTATGAAATTGTAACATTTTAGTTAAGTTTTCAAACAGTTAATTTGCATATCACAGCTTACCGTTCACAAAATGTTGAAAATTAAGTCTCAATTCCTAATGTATCTGACTGATCAGTGTTTTGAAGTAAATCAGCCAGAAATTACAGTACGAGAGTAACTGTTACAGCAGAAAATTAAATGTTCGTCAGTTGTTGTTGTTGTTTTTTTTTTTCACCACGATTATAGAAATAATGAGGAGATTCATCACCGGCTGACGTATTTGGAAATTCAAATTAATAGTTCGAGAACTGTTTGGCAAAAATGGGTGAATCTTTACAATTTCATAATTCCTCTAATTTCCATCCGATTTTGATCAAATAACTGTCAACTGGTCGTAAATTGCCCTTTAAGATGTGCCTCAGCAATGCAAGCGATCCAAAGTTTGGATAACGAGTATTTTAGCTGGACGGGAGTTGGTAGCATATATCCTGTGATGATTTCTGTTTTGTCTCCCTTACAGAGTCACTCATATGGAATACCGACAAATCTATGCGACGAAATTTACAAAGCCGAGCTTCTCACACTATGCAACGGCGACGCAGAATGTAAGCAACGAGCAAAGTATTTCTGGCTTGCTGCCACCAACGAGAGAACACCGCCTAACTTCCCGCTATCCGTGTGCAGTGACAAATGTGTGTTGGATTATTTGTTAGGTGATTAGTGTATCCATCTCTGTTACATTTCATTATATTAAAGAGCTGATCTTCTTATGGAAAGTAGACTAATAGTCCGGCGATCAATGGCTATCATTGAAACAAACATGTCACATTGATTCTTACTCTATTTATAAAGATTTATCAAACGTCAGGATTTTATGTATTTTTATTATGTCTATCTCGTGAAATTGTTTACAGTGGTGCCCCAAATCAAACCATATGTATTCATCGCTAAAATGTTTATTCGCGGTAATATTGATGTGTGTTAACATATTTTGCACAGCATTTAGACTAGTAATTTCAAGTTTGTTACTTTGTAAGCTTTGATTTTTCTAGCAGGAGCCATTGTTCCATTGCCTTTCCTTTCCATATATATTTCTCACAAAATAGTGGAACGCATATCATGATATTGCTGTATTCTGTTCGTCAAACTTCAAAACGAGGCCACATTAAAAGCATAAAGTACGAAAATGATTGATGTATTCAATCTAAACTATGATGCGAGAAATAATGACTAGCACTTTTCCACTTCCAACACATAGAACATCAGAAACAGAAAGTTAATCCGTACACGTTCCAAGGTAGGTGATTTAAACACACCTTTTTCTCTCAATACTAACAGCTGAGACTGTAACGTCAAGCTGCTTTAAACTGTTTTATTCGGCGGTTGATTCGCAATCTTTGTCATTTATTTTCACTGTACCTGTTTACACACATATTGATTAAAAAGTATTTATTTGTATTTGCGAAAGATTAGATGAGTATATTTTGTATATCTAGAAATGTCACAAATTATTTTGTATTCATTTGAGTGGATATTTTCTAGTTTCAACGAGGAAGTATAATTCAATCTCACAAACAAGTGAAATGCTTGAAAACTCACATCATATTATCGATACACCTAATCTTTATAGAACATTATAATATGTAGTCATCTTTTATGTTTATACGTCGGAGAACGGAAACAACTAGAGACTTTTCTTGAAGCACTTGAACGAATCTGAAACAGTGGGAGATTTCCGAGGCATGTTTCTGCAATATGTATTGGTATGATAGATACTTCCATTGCAGAGGATACATACATTGAGATTTTTTTTTTTTTCTAATCAGTCTGTCCAGTTTTGCTTGCTTTTTTAAAGAATGAGACATGGAGCAAAATAAATTGGTAACGAAGAATGCTGTACTGGATTTAGTAAGAAAAGAATTCAGAGCGACGAACAGGTATTTATCCTATCTGCTCAACACATAATTGAAGACAGACAGACAGACAGACAGAGATACAGATACACTCACATCAATCATGCATAAAGAAGAAACTAAACACACCTACACATACTCTGTACATATACACACAAAACACACACGTGCACTCATATTATCCAGTAGATCACAGTGTGGTCCCAAAATGCCGGAAATGTTGGCACTAATCATGTACACACTTAGACGCAGTAGATAAGTGTTGAGGTAAAATGTTCATCGCGCGACCAGGTAAAACCTGGTGCTTGTTTAACCCTGTTTGATATGATTGCCGACACCTAGCTGTTGATATTACAACAAAATGGAGTGTAACTGTTCAGCACAATTCACATCTAGTGACACCTTCTGTAACAACACCGATCCGGATTTTGACGTGATTTTCTTCTATCCGTCACATCTGTACACACTTAAATTACGTCAAGGAGTTAACACGAGTCGCTACAAAGTAATTTGCACCATTCATATTTTTTTTTTCGCTTTGTTTAGTCGATCCTATCACGACTATATAGAGACGCTGCATGTGATTGTTATACCTAATGACTTTCCTAGCATAGGATAAGCAGCTTGTATCAATTTGAAGCAATAAACGCTCCAAACAAACTAGCCAAATGAGACCCTGTTGATGAAAATGTTACAAGGGGAAAGAATACTATGTGAAGCAGGGCTTTATCCTCAAGTTTCTATTGTGACGTCGTAGATGGTCTACTTGGAAGGAAGTTGGATCAAGAGACAATTGGCTTACAAGTGTAAATGAATCATTCGTGAATTCATCCCTCATTGCTAAACATGTGCGTACGACAGTGAAACTAATTTCGATATAATTCCTGTGAGAAACCCGCACGTCTCCCTGTCATCCATCAATAAATAGATCGTTCATCATTCCAACATAGCCATCACTTTTCTCTATGTGTCGTTCTTTATTAAAGGAAACCCAAACCCAACATGCCCAGAGAGAAATGTGAATTGAGTGAAAGCAGCTACATCAGCAGAATACATCAGGAAAAGTTTGAGGAAAGTCGGACAATCGATGCAAAAGTTATTAATTTTTACAATAATTTTGGTGTTAGAACCGCTGGATGAGGAGACTACTAGAGGTTATGACGTCATGTGTGTAAACAATATAAAGAAAATATAAAGGGGATTCTATAAAAAATCATTTTCCATGAAAATTACACATTCTATGAACTTGATACTGACATTATGTTAAGGGTAGCAGTTATTCCCCCTGCTTTCTGAAAGCTGTTAGGTGCTCTTTCAATATTGTAGAAAAGTGATTTTTTTTTCAAACTTTCTCTGTTGTGTTCTACTATTGTTGCTGCTTTCACTCAATCCACATTTCTCTTTGGGTTTGCTTCCTTTAAACTTGTGAGTATACGAGAGAAGAGCTTGATTCTGCCAAAGCTTCATTGAGTGACGGTGACGAAACTCTCTCTCCCGACAACTTGCATGTCTGCCAAAAAAAAAAAAAAAAAATCCCACATTGTAAGGATTTTATGTCAATTACTAGGTGTATTTGACATCTTTTGGTTTCCGATGCACTCGGAGTTTAAGTCTCTTAAAACTTTTCACACAGCCTGACACTAATGTTTCAGTCTACCACAAGGAGACATTGTAGAGCTTGTTATGATTTTCATTATCATTCTTTCTATTATTTTTACCATGGCGAGGATAAGTTGACGTGCTACATTATATTAGGGCCCGACACTATTCTTCCCTCCGGAGGCACGTTCGGGCCACTAAAATGCTTACATCTGAAGTTTTCGATGACCCGAAGAAAAAAAAATGCCCAAAATAAAAGGGGACATACCAATCCATTGCAACTCTTAGGGAAATTTGGTGACCCAAGATCAACTTTTAGTGGCCCCGGGCGCTAGTGTCGCGACCTATGCTATATATGTATGTGTATATATATATATATATATATATATATATATACATATATAATATATAATATATACATATATATGTACATGCATGCATATAAGTGGATGTCTGTACTTGCGTATGTAGGGCTACTTATACATGTTATACATGTTTACATAATAATGTTATGTAACCTTGCAGAGGAAAATGAAGTAGAGAGAGAAAGACAGAGAGAGAGAGAGAGAGAGAGAGAGAGGGAAATGAGAGAACGCAAAAGTACATTCTTTGCCAATTATTTTATAGTCACCAACAAAACGAAATAGAAAGTATTGTCCAATGCTAATCACAGGTGGCGCCCTTTATATACCTGAGCGGTATCTATAACCTACACATTTCGGCGCTGAGTTTAATATTTACCTAGCCTGCTACGGAATGCGTTGAAACGACTCACGTGATTCCAGGTCTAGGAGAGATAGACTAATAAAAACCTTAATACACTTTGGACCTTTAATGGTCCTGCTCCAAAGCTATGATCACAGTCTGAACAATGGCAAATGGTAACCGAAAGATGATTAGAATTCACCTTTGAGAAGTTTGCTACTGCTGCTCCCTATAGACTATCAAGCAATGTGCACCACACTGTTGCCACTTCCATAGACTACTGAATACTCTACCTCAAAAACAATGGCAAGGAGACAGTACGCCACCGGTAAGTAAGGTGTTTTACCCTCAATTCTTACATATTATTCAAAGAAGGATTTTTAAAAGGATCCATAGACTCTTCTGTAGTAAGTTCGACAAACCAGTTCACGTCTTTTGAGAATACTTAATTGTCTTCCTCATGACAATGGTTGAGATTCAATTCAAATAAAGTGGGTGATAGAAATTAAAGGCATGAGATTGTAAGTTGGTTCAATCTATGCACAGCAATGTAGGCAAGTGTCGAAAAATCTGTGCCATACAGTACTTATCAGCTTGGCAAAAATTATTTGTAATGAATTCAAAAGATTTATGGATCACAGCTAACATATTGGATACACTGCTGTAAAGATCGGGTCGCTTCTCATGAAATTCTTTAAGTACGTATTTTTGATTCTGCCCGGAATTTTCCAAGGTCTGATGAAAGAAATAAATGTCCAAACTTATAGCAGTCTGAGCCAGTTATTTCCCGCCTTCATGAAAAATAAAGTAGATTATGCTCATTACCCTGCCATGCCTGTAGCACTGCAAGGGGCGCTTAGATTCTCTCGCTAGTTAATATCATATCAAGCGTCATTCAAACGAAGGACAGGGGGTACTACGGCTTAGGACTTATCAGGCTCAATTGCTGCCGTGGAGTGCAATAGCAAACTTTGTGGAGTCATTCATGTGTTATGTATGTGTATTGAATCTTTGGCAGCATAGTAAAAATGTAAATGAACGAAAGGAATAGCGCCAAGAGGTAATTGTAGGTAGTTAAAGATGCACCTATCCACGAGTCAATACTGTCGTCTAGAAAAAGAAACCCAAAGACGGCTGTGACGGAAGGCTATGAATCACCCGGTCTTCTAGTTTGATGGGGTAATGATTGTTGCTCTTGTACTTTGGCTTCCAGCGTAATTGATACAGAGACAATAAATTTATTAAACTTCCTAACTTGGATGTACTATGGCCCTTGGACTGTTGGAGTCGCTAAGTATCAAATAATCTCGACCAGCCCATGTATTTATTTGAAGTAATATCTTCTTTTACTTCGGTAAAGGTCAGGAAATAGCAACATGAGCAATGCCAAGAGCAAACAATGCTCAGCGTACATGATGAGGTCAACTACCCCCTCCCTTCAAAAAAACCCCAAAGACATGAATGTATCCAGACATTATATCCCAGGCAGAATGATATGGGTAGTGCTTCTCCTTTTCATCCTCGTAACCTCTTAACCTGTCGTTTCACCTCTTTATTTTTCGATGAAACCTCAAAATTACATTTAAAATTGCCAAGAATCCATGTCGAATATGAATCATAGCCGTGGTCAGATTGGAAAAAAAAAAAGACCAAAAAAAAAAAAAAGCGAAGTCTTCGCGAACTGTTTTTCGTCCGTTCACACTGGCAGTCAAACTTCTCACTATCTTTCGTCAATGTGACCGCGGCTATTTGCACTTGAAACCAGTTTAAGTCCTTTTACAGAATTTTCTATATTTCTTATACTTTCGAAATGATTATGTCCTCACCCCCCCCCCCATTAACTGCACCCTGTTTTAGATTGACTTACATGACTTACGACTTGAGTCTGTCATGTCTCTAATCACACTCAGCTTTCTTTGTGACAGAATTTAACTATTACAGAAACAGTCCTTTGTTACTGCATTAACAAGACATCATAACCCCGTTCCACTCAAATATCACATTACTGCAAAGACAAATTTGTTAAATGTATTTCAAAATGCGATCGATTTCAATTCCTGAATGGTATTTAAAAAAAAATATGGAAGATCTGTTGTTTTAGTAAAAATCTGAAATAGGAGTACACATTCTTTTCTTTGCACTAATTTGTTATAAGTGATGGTCGAGCATTTACAGGTGATTTCATTGTTTTTTGTGTTTTTTTTTTTAAGAATAATTGGATCTTCTATTCGCTCTTCCTAAGTATTATGTTGTGTTATGTTGTGTTTGATATATACGTATACCCAAACATTCAGCACTATTCGAGTTGCGTGTGGTCTCTAATTATGTGTTTACCCTCTTTCGATACCAGGAATCCTGACTTTATGTATGGTGAACCTCTTGATTCAGCACGCCAGCACAGTAAGAATCTATATTTCTTTAGTCAAGACTGTGTAAGCAAAACAGTGAAATGCTCACAAAGATGTCATTATTTCACTCTTTCAGTGGTTTTAATTTGTTAAACCACTTAGATAAGAACTGACGAGAGAAATTTGGTCACTGAGACATCTGGTTAAACTTGAAATATTTCCGGACTAAAGGCTTTTTCTGATTTTAGCATAAATTATTTTCAAAAATCAAATTCTTATACAGTTTCGTCAATACAACATTTTATCTCCACTTGCTCGTACTCATCTTCAACATGCATTTTTCAAAATGCGGAGTGTAATTGACATTTTCCTCGCAACTCACACTATTCAACAATTCATCATAATGTCTATATTATGTTCATGATCTTGAGTCACTCATACACCAATAATTTGTCCGTTATCGTTTAAATTGGCATGCAGCACGTTCCCAGTCCCAATGATTTTCAATGGCGGGTGAAACATGAAGACATTCTTTGTATGATCATGGGCTTCAACGCTACCATCGAGTTCGACGAACCCACCTTACCGGTAAGCACACCCCTTACAGTACCCATTTCAGCAGAATAGAAAAGGACCGACACCAAACACCAAAGCAAAAACCGAAACTCCTCTCCCCCAGTTCTTTACACTAATTCTTTCAATTACATTGTTTTACACAGTGACTTGTAGAAAAAATATTCTAATTGCGGTGTGATTTGCCTCGTATGGCACCTCAGAAATAGCCACATCGCTTTTCACTTCACTTTCCAAAGGACGAAACGCTATTCACTATAATTTGTATCCATTGTTAGTATCGGGATATATTTGATGACGTCATCTTTGTAGTGTGACAGAAAGATTATCTGTGTCGTCTAGTACACACAAAGCTCAAAAAAAAATGTAAACAAACATGAAGTTTATTTCTTTGCGATTTTTTCGTGGTTACGAAGTGACTCACTAACTAGTCGTTAAACAATGTAAAAAAAAGAGTACCGGATGTTATTTCATATGAGTTGATAGCAGTGCAATCACATGCATCTGTAGCTCAACACTGCGGAGCATCGGGAAAGTTTGAAGAAATTGCAATGGTTGCCAAGAAAATCATGTTAATCGCTGCATATCATGTAAAACAGTATAGGTTGACTGTCTTATCGTGTGGAAATAAATGCCACCTGTAGAGAAATGACCCCAAAATAATGAAATGAAGTTCATAAGATAGAATTATAACAAAGTCTAGAAGGTAGATGACAACTCTCAATTTTAATTAAATCATTATCGGATTTTATATGAATTACTCAATGGGAAGATCAATACACCGTGAGAAAAGCTACATTCTGTATGATAACGATTAATGATTCTTTTACCCGTATATTGATTGTTTATTGATAAAATAAACATATCTTCGTATCCACTATTGCAAGAATAAACGTAACCATTCTTTTCACTAAAAGGCATGCATCTTGTGTGCATACTATAATCATGTTCAAAACTGAAGAACAATAAGGGAATGCACGTTTCGACGAGGCTGATTGTACGGGCGCACTTCACGAACTCGACACCCACGTGTCTTACAGCTCACGAGTTTTACAGATCACGAGTCAAACAACCCACGAGTCAGACAGCCCACGTCTTAAAGGTATTAGCCCACATTTGTAAACCTGCAGCAATTGGTCTCATAGTTAGCATGGAGTTTGGGTATGATTGCAGGAACACCTGTGCAAAATTTCGTTCCAATTAGTCCATTACTTTCATAAAAATAAGTGAAAATGCACCGTATGCATGCGTATAAAAACGCTCGCTAGCTCCGGTCCACGCACGTACTACATGCATGCGATACATGTGTAAGTTAATGTGCGTAGCTAGCCCGCGCTCGTAATTTGATTTTGGGTCGGGTTGACCCGGTTTGAAAATTGATTTTAAAACGATGATTTTCTCTCTTTTATCGAATGGTATAGACAAAGAGCAACAGGTGAGGTATGTTACTGTTATAACTTGTACTTGAAGTCATATTGGACCTGTTTTATGCAGTTTTGATTTTCGTGGGTTTGCAAATGTGGGCTAGAACCTTTAAACAACCCACGAGTCATACAGTCCATCAGTCAAACAAGCCCACGAACTAGACGCTAAAGTGAACAAGGTCCATGAGCTCGACATCAAGTAAAATAGGTCCACGAGCTATACGGTCCACCAGCTCGACACCAGGAAAAAGGGCCCACAAGACAGACATTTTACATCACGGGACTTGATGTACTTAGTGTCGGTCTCGTGGGCCTTTTTGAACTTTGTGTAGAGCTTATTTAGTAGAGCTCTTTGGCGTTATATGCCTCTTGTCGAGTTCGTAAGCCTTTTTGCCTAGTGTCGAGATCGTGGGCTGTATGACTCAAAGACTGTATTACCCATGGACATTTTTCACTGTCGAGCTCGTGGGCTGTAAGACCCGGATTGCTCGTGCTATTAAGATATCCGGAGAATACAAATTCTGTTAAAAATGATTAAACATCTAATCGTTATCATCACCAGCAAATTGAGTATCTGAATATAAGAACGACCCAAGTCCACGGAAGACCATTTCGAGTAAACTTAAAAAAACTCCATATCTTTTTTATTCGTCCAATAATATTCTATTTAACTGTGATGGGAAGGCAACATTGTATATACAAATTAGACCATATATTATTATGACAATTAATATTTACATTAATTGTGGAGAGGCCATTTTGTGTGATGGACTTGGGTCGTTCTTTGAATCATATACATGATATTCTGCTATAGAGATGAGAGAAGGATGAGAGAGGGCGCTATGATATGAATGTAAGAATGACCCAAGTCCTTCATTCTTACATTCATATAAGGTTTAACTCATTCATTTCAGGCACTTCCGGGTGTAATTAGGATTTATCATTTATACACAAGATGAGTCCATGCGTAAGCTACAATTTCCCATGTCAAATTGAATTTGGCCAAA
Organism: Diadema setosum; assembly: GCF_964275005.1. Lineage (NCBI taxonomy): Eukaryota > Metazoa > Echinodermata > Echinoidea > Diadematoida > Diadematidae > Diadema > Diadema setosum. The sequence goes on from NC_092705.1 coordinate 20,336,159, forward strand.
AATTGGACTTGGGTCGTTCTTATATTCAGGTCTTCAATTGTTACGTATGAAATAAATTTTAGCTTTGACTCAATGTTCTTTGACTCAAGGAGACAAGCTTTTTTTATTTTAATTTTTCATAAAATCAATCAATCAATCAACGCTGTACCAAAATATCTCTCATTCTTATGGTCATGGCTAAGATCTAGACATACATTGATTATCTGTGCTTGTTTGCAGTATAAAAAAAAGAAATATTCTAATTCCTGAAGCAAACTTTCGTTAAAACAGCAACCAATCTACATCCCAACCTCGGCAGACGCCAGCCCTTCGATGTGTGGCGATGACTTCTCGATCTTCATGTTACAATTCGACGTCGATGTGGATGTCGAGATCGAGATCGCCTTCATGTTCAACAAGACCGACACGGAGTGGATGATGACGATGTTGGAAGTGGAATTATACAATGACACGAGTTTTGAAGGTTTGCAGTTTTGACCTGACATGGGGGACATTATTCAGAAGAACAAAGAAATTCATAGTAATTTTTAGAAAAAAATAACAAATTGAAGATTGACAAACACAAGTGACTGACACAAAGAGTCATGAGGAATTAATGACCAAAGATAAGTGTGGTTTGCCATTTGGAAAATATGCCGCTAAAATAGATTTACGTGGTGTCAATGGTCGTGTTCTAATATGACTGTGTCCACGGTTAGAATCTGTATCAAAACCTTTTGAAAATGTAACCATCTTCTGTAAGTACTAAAATAGCCTTCAATTTATTCGAACTTTGTTTATCATGCGGATTGGGCAATTTATTTAAGAATCCAAATGCATCGGAATCATAATTGCTTGAACTGAGATGAATTATGCTTAGCTTCACAAAATGATGTCACTTTACGAGGTATAATTTGAGGAATTATGAGCATTGGTTATTCCAGAGTCATTACTCACTATGTACATCAATGAAATGGATAATCAGTGATATTAATGATATCTTATGAGGAGGAGGAGGAGAATTGAAGTGTAAGTAGCATAAAGAAGCATTGATTCTTAACGTGTAGGCTGGATTTTTCTTTTTTTAATAATAATTTGCATAGTTCACTTAGACCATTCTTATAATAATTTAGCAGTAGGAGTATGCTTCTACCTTTGTTATTGATGAATTAGTGCAAAAGAAACGATAGTGACATTATAGTAAAGTGAGATTCGACTTCTTTTGTCAGTTCTTTCTCTCAGTAAGAGTGCAATCCTACAAGAAGAGTTCACGGTAGCTCTGGGCTACTACCTGGAGTGTGAGAGTAAACTACGTATCGACAGCACGCCCGTTACGTTCGACTTCATCGAGGTCATGCAGCCGTTCGCCGTCGACGATGAGGGAATCGGTATGTCAGGCAGCTAAGTTATTATTTCTACTAACATTGAGTAACATTCGATGTTGACGTATAGAAGTTATAAAAAATGTGCGTGACCAGCGTATAATAAAGTCGATGGAATCTCTTACAAAATGCGACAAATATGAGCATTGGTTATAGGCTAAAGGGTGGCATAGTTTTGCTTGAGACCTGGCTTCATGTTGTTGTTTTGTGTGTGTGTGTGTGTGTGTGTGTGTGTGTGTGTGTGATAATGAGAGACCTCTTATAAAATATGAAAAAGTATTTGATTCCAAGAGGAATTTAACGTTTATTTGGTGAAAATTGGTTTTGAAAAGGATGAAATATCGAAAACAAAGTGATACTAATGAAAGGTGGGATGCACCTCTATTTTTAAGGATCGCTTTGTTTTACTTTGCTTTTTGATATTTCAGTCATTTCAAAATACCTGATTTTCATCAAATAAAGTTCGAATTTCTCTTAAAATGGTATGCTCTGTAACATTTTATAAGTGGTTTCTTAGTATTTCGCAAAAAGTTAAAAACTCAATTCTCAATTTCAGCAATACCATATACCACCCCTTTAATGTGATAAATAATTTTCTGCTCATCGGGATGTCTTAGTTCGCTATATGATACTAATAACCTCATTTTCCTCATCTAAGTCTGGATCAAAATGTCTTCATCATGGTTGAGTCCCGTCTGATAAGGTTTTGATAAACAGACAATTTATTGTAGGATATTGGGCGTTGTCCGTACAAGAGTATGAATTTTCAGGCATGTCTGTATCAATAGCACAATGAACCATCTTAAAAGTCTTTACCAGAACTGAATTCATAACTTCCATTTGCCACTGTTTCTTTCTCCAATATGCGTGCTGGTTGAGTATCAATTCATACAATGTGGTGCACTGACATATACATATATTGCCAGTTGATCAGAATGATGTATGTTCTTCTTTTCTCTCTCAAACAAAGGGTCTCAAAAATTCTTTGGCATTGGATTCATTAAAACCACAAAATATTTCTATAGCTTGAATAATCATAGAGACCTATTTACAACTATAATTTGCCAAAAATGGTAATCTTCTCCTTCCAAAGCACTTAACATCGAACTCCGATATTCACTCCTCAGAGTATATCTGCCTTGCGGATAGGCCATCGAGCACCCCGAGACTCGGGCTCATTGTCATCTGTGTGATTGCCGCCATGCTGCTGGCTGTGGGTTCTTGCTACGTCTACAACCGAATGATCAACAGGCGATCAATACGATACCGACGCTCGCTCCACTACGTCAATTAAAGTCTTTGCTACGATATACCTCCACTGGAAAAAAAATGTATCCAGCAAACGCTTGTGCCAGAAGAAAGATAATTCCATATATCTCTCATGGAAAAGGGAGAACTTTGAGATCGCGAGAAGACAAGTGAACTCGCATCTTATCTTTCAAAAGATTTGAGGGACTTCCACCATCAAGAGCAGCTTTACAGATAGAAATTTTAGTTCAGTTCATTCTCCTTCTTTTTCTTATTTCCGAATGATAACCATGGATATCATGACAGTCAAAATGAAAGTGTATTTCATTTCACATGATATCATACAGAAAACATGCTGTTTCGTTAAAGACTGGAAAGTTTGTGAATTATCCAGTGCAGATACACAGTACTCTCCTATTACTGTAAAGTTGCATGCAGAAGAATTAGTTCAGTATGCTAGAAGTGTATGTATGTGTGTGTGTGTGTGTGTGTGTGTGTTTCCTCAAAATAACAAAATCATATGACTCCGATAACAAAGTTATCGATGTACATAATGTCCTATTTTGTGCACATGTTGATATACACATGTATAAGTAACGACCGACTAAATAAACCTTGAAACGTAAATGAAATTCATGACCTCAGAGATAAAACGATTCATTTGGAAGCATGATTGAGCTTGAAATAGATTCTGCCTCATCCAAAAATAAAATATTACTCACCATGTTAATATCTGTTTCTGTATTAATGTTTTTATCTACCTTGACATTTTTCCGAACAGACAGAGTCCGAAATTGACATATTGTTGTTCAGCTGATACCATGAAGACCCTGTAAAAACTGAAAACTTGTGTGACACTTTGGGGGGGGGGGGGGGGAGGCATCATCGACCTCTACTTTTGATATAGGTTTTCCGTCCATTTTTACACTTTTAAAATTCAATTTCAAAGATTTTTCATTCAAATTCGTCCCAAGAAACTCACAGAATGCAAATCTTAACTTCAATTTAGTCAATCGTCATTGTAACTCGTTTCTCGTCAACCATTTTCAAGGACATCGCATTCAAAATCGTCGATTGTCATTGATAATCGTCCCCGCCGTCCATCGACTGGAGAATGTAAGAATCAAATTCGTCTTTGTTCGCACAATTTCATGAATTTTTCAAATAAATTCGTCGGATAGCATTGGTCTTTTATTGTGAGGGTGAACTAATTCTAAGCCTGCATTACCTCACTTTCTCCCGATATTGGGATCAGTAGACATTATTCCTAAACCGTTTGCTTGACCGCTTGACCGTTTGCTTGGGATTATATAAATATATATATATATATATATATATATATATATATATATATATATATATATATATACACACACACACAGAGAACATTAAAAACAGTAAAGGCAATCTTTAATCATGTTGTGACAACTTTTGGACTTGAGCTCTTTGACTTCCTAATTTTATGTTATTGCATGAAACAAACTTTATTCAAAATGATTAACGGCTAAAATTTATGTCTTTTTATATACATTCAAATGGGCTTAAACTCTACACACATGTAAAATTGTCTGGAAATCGTGGATCACTGTTTGTTCGACAGTACATGATTTATGTTTTTCTCCGTGTGTTCTGTGAGAAGGGTGTGTCTGTATGTGCGTGTGTGTGTGTGTGTGTGTGCGTGTGTGTGCATGTTTGTGGGGGGGGGGGTTGTGTGTGTGTGTGTGTGTGTGCGGGGGTACGGTATACGTGTGTGTATGTTACTCCTAAATGTGGAAAAAGTGAACGGTTGTAGGAAAAATCAAACAACCAAGAAATCACAACAGAAAAGATACGAGACGAATTTGAAGGAAAATTTGACGAACATGATTGCTAAAAGACGAAATTGCTTTTGCTGTTATGTGTGCAGCGAGTGTGACGAACGAATTTGAATTGTAAATGACGAAAATGTGTGACAAATGATTAAATTCAATAGGCTTCGTTCGAAAATGATCGACAAAAGACGAATTTGAAACTAAGATTGGCATATTCCAGATCTCTCGGGACGAAATTGAACCACAAATATATTAAATTGAATGAAAAAAAGTTTGAAAATGAACGGGAAAACCTATATAATGAAACGAAATTGGGAACGTCCAGGGGGAAATGAACGATAGAGGGCGCTTGCTTTTTATCCAATCCACAATTAGACGTAAGTCTTTAAATCCTCCCAACAATTGAAGACAACAGTACTGTGGACTTTGGGTTAGACTCATTTGAAACAACATTCGCCTCTATATCAATACTATGCATACCTTCAGGCTACAAGCTATATAATTTTGATTGTCGAAAATCGTTGCCTTTTTGCAATTGTCGTCTGAATGACATACTAGTATTTTGTCGTCTGAATAGTGACATAATTTATACTTTTTGCTGATGATTCCAACGTTTTCTTTTCTCACCGAAATCCAGATACTCTCGTACGCATTGTTAATTCCGAATTGAAAAAAGTTACTCAGTGGATAAGAGCTAATAAATTATCACTTAATCTCCAGAAAACTAAGTATATGCTTTTTAGCAATTCCGTAGAAGCTTTGCGCACAAATATCATTTTTGATGACACTCTGCTAGAACGTGTATCTCATATAAAATTCCTTGGTATCACAGTGGACAACTTTCATGGAGACCGCACATTATTAACATTAGTACCATAATTTCTCGTAATATTGGTATCATAAATAGACTCAAGTCTCATATTCCAATGTCCTCTTTGTTGACCTTGTATTTTTCTCTAATTTTACCGTATCTTAATTACGGACTCCTAGCATGGGGCAGTGCCCATCAAACTTTGCTAGATAAATTACTGTTACTGCAAAAAAAGGCACTTCGTATTATTTGTGGCGTCCCACCACGTTCCCATTCAGAGCCACTGTTTAATAAATATAAGATTTTGAAAATTAAAGATTTGTATTTTTTACAGCTTGGTCAGTTTATGTTTAATTACAATGCAAATGCACTTCCCAGTATTTTCAATTCAATGTTTCCACGGAACCAGTTTTTTCATAATTATCCCACTAGGCAATCTAATGAGTTTCATTTGCCCCTCCTGAGAACTTTATTAGCCCAGAGTACATTTATATACACCGGTCCTAGATTTTGGAATTCATTAAGCTGTGATATAAAAAAATCACCTTCTTTGCATTCTTTTAAGCGCAAGTTGAAATCATTTCTCTTAAATCCTCTCTGATATATTCTTTATTAGTTAGATCTCATCAACCTCAGGGTTCATCATCCATCCACCAATCTTTCGATCACTGGCTTCATTATTGCGTAATTGATTACGTGTTTTATTATGTAATAGCCATCAAATCCTTGCACAGCTGCGTCCAGTACCAGCCCTCTGAAGCACATTTTCAATCACCCCCTGTTCCATTTCCCTAGTTCAGCGTGTAGGCATTCTCTCTTTTTTCTTTTCCTTTCTCTCTCTCCATTCTTTCCGTCTTTTTTTGTCAAGTCGTGTCATGTCTTTTGTATTTCTCCTGTCTTGTTCTGTTCTGTCGTAGTGTGATAAGTATTTGTAAATAAGTAATTCATAAGTTTGTTCATTTTTTGAGTGGTTCACAATATACAAGCTTGCTTTTTAGTGGACCTCTCAGTTCTTTTTTTTCTCAACTGAAGCATAACTTTGTACTTTTTTTCCAGTATGTGTTCTTTCGTTTATCTGTATCATTTATCTTTTGCAAAGTCGAATGTTTATGTTTATGATGTAATTCCAAATTTATTATGTGTTATGTTTTGTTGGAAAAAGGAAGAATGAAAAATAAATGAATTGAATTGAATTGAAATAATAAGGCCATGTCATTTCATATTTAAATCTATTATTTGGTAATCAATGTATTAATTTTCACTTATTCTTTTGTATTTTCAGTACATCACATTTCTCTCCTTACCAGGTAAAATGTTTGATTTTGATCACGGATTGGATGTAACCATGGGGAAATGATTAGAAATTATTGTTGAGCAAAGCCATAGATTACATTTTAACCATATTCTGCATTGTACATAGAGCATTAAGTATGTTATAATGCAAGTTATTATTGTCTCAAATCTAATCCGCTAACCGTCTAAGGTGGTTACTTGACTCGAATGTCTATAGGCGTTTTTACATCAGCCCGATGTTTCGAAATAGCGCGCTATTTTCTGACTTGGGAAATTAACCCGATCACAAAATAGCGCGCTATTTGATAATGTGAATACAAATTAGCGCGCTAATTGTATCGGTCTGATCGAGAAAATTTTTTGAGTCCAACTCGGGAAATTTCCGAAATAGCAGGATAATTAATGCCAACTAGCGCACGATTTGATAATAGGCGTTTTCACATCAGCGCGATAAAAATCCAAGCTCGAGATATTTTTCGCGATCGCAAATTAGCGCGCTATTTTATTTCCTTTTCACATCAGCCCGAACATTATCAAATAGCGCGCTAGTTCGCATTAATTATCCTGCTATTTCGGAAATTTCCCGAGTTGGACTCGAGAAATTTTCTCGATCTTTAGCGCGCTAATTTGTTTTCACATTATCAAATAGCGCGCTATTTCGAAACATCGGGCTAATGTGAAAACGCCTAATCTTCGGGCTAACGTGAATAGGAAATTAAATAGCACGCTAATTTGCGATCGCGAAAAATATCTCGAGCTTGGATTTTTATCGGGCTGATGTGAAAACGCCTACTGAGGGATATGATAGTTTCTTTTAAGCTATTCTAAATATTGCTCGTTGCTATGTCAAATTAAATAGTCAAGGCGCTAATTCCTGTAAGAGGCTTAATTAAGGAGTTCGTTCAACCCACCCCGCAGAAAAGGTTTGACCAGACAAGGTGGTAGATGGGACCTCTATGAACATCCCCAGGTAGTATGTGGTTCCAAATTGTGGTGTCAGTAGAATTTTACTCGCCACTTTTCATCATGATTTGTTGGAACAAACGTAAAAGGGTCTGCGCACGCCAAGACTATTACACGCACCACTAGCACTGCTACAGGCGTCAGTGCCAGTGCTGCGTGTAGTAGTCTTAGAGCGCATATGCTTTTTCTTCGATAAACAAGGGTTTTGCCTGCAAACTAACTTTTCACGCCAAGCTGGGTTCGGTGTAGTGTAGTTTCTAGCCGTTTTTATTTCGTCTTTATTTCAAGAGTTCAAGTAAGCCGAGTGAGAGCGCATACCCGGTGATTGTGACGACCGAATCGCAATCACTGGGTGTGTGCTCTCACTCCACTTAGCGCAATATATACAGCGGGGTTCTGCATAATACACAAGCTGCAACTCAGAGAAATAAAGACGAAAAAACGGCTAGAAATTAAGACTAGGGTCGGTAAACGCTTGTCGCTATTTGGGGCACTGAAAACGACAAACTCACACAGTTTTTGCATTTATTCCACGAAGAATTCATCAAAACTGCATAAAACTATATATGTACATGTTGCTAGAGATGTCATCCATACAGTGGGATTCATTGTAAGTTATAATATTGTGCATGTTTACCATGGTAACCGGATGCCTAAAGGTGACTGGTAACCCCCAAAATGCCTCCTACTGCTGCAAACATTGTTTTTTTTTTCTTATAGATGCAATAAAAAAAACACACACACACACACACTTTTTTATTGATTTTCATTAAAAAAGTTTTCCCTGTTGCCATGGCAACCAGTATTATCCAATCAGAATTTAATTGTCAATAACTCAAAAACTAAAGTCCATAATTTCAAAAAGCTCAATAAGCATGTCCTTCCTTCTGCATAAAGTGTACGACATATATGTGAAGAATATTTTGAAGCATTCTTAAGTTACAGCAAAATTTGTAAGCAAAGGCATAATAAACGGCCATTGAAAGAAAAATATCATTTTCGAATAGTAAAATGCATGAAAAATACGTTGCATCCGTCGTACTTTCAACACAAACTTGACTTCAAAGCATAGGCAAATGTATATAGTTTTTAATAATGTATGGACACAAATTTCCCTTAAAAATAAGATGAATACAGAAAGAAAAGCCAATATTCTATAGTAGCTCTTTCGAGTATTTACAGAGCGATGGTTATTCAAAACAATCCTGGAAAAGAGCAGAGGAAAGCAATTGATTGTTTATGTTCTTAAAGGAAGTTTATTCAAGAATACCGATAAATTCCTTTCTAAAGAAGGAATATACACGTGCGCTGGATTATCCATCAAAGAATTAAAAAAAAATGTTAAAAAAAAAACAAAAAAAAAAAAACAATATATATATATATATATATATATATAGAATGAAATGACATATCATATGTAAATTTTATTCAAAACGTGCAATAATGAATTAATGCTGAGGAGAGAATGAGGGACAAATCTTGGGCGTCTTTCCCCTTTTTATCCAGACTAATTTTACAGTGTAGAGCTCATCTTCAATGAGTGATGTGCACGAAAGGCAAAAGAAACAAACCTGTCTAAATTCCAGACTTATGGGAGTTACCAATCACCTGTAGGCATCCGGTTACCATGGTAACCATGCACAATATCATACCTTACAATGTATCCCATTGTATTGCTGACATCTCTAGCAACATGCACATATATAGTTTTAAGGCGTTTCGATGAATCCTTCGTGAAATAAATGCAAAAACTGTGATAATTTTGTCATTTTCAGTGCCCCAATAGCAACAAGCGTTACCGACCCTAGTCTTAATTTCTAGCTGTTTTTATTTCGCCTTTATTTCTCTGAGTTACAGTTTGTGTATTGTGCAGAAGCCCGCTGTATTGCGCTAAGCCGAGTGAGGGTGCATGCTCAATGATTGCCACCAAAAACGGTTCGGGCGTCGCAATCGCTGGGTATGCACTCTCACTTGGCTTGCTTTAACTCGGAGAAATAAAGACGAAATAAAAACGTCTGGAAACTACACTACATCGACCCCAGCTTATCGTGAAAAGTTAGTTTGCAGGCAAAAACCGATGTTTGTCGCGGAAAAAGTCTTTGTACACTAAGACTATAACACGCACCACTGGCATTGGCGCCTGTAGCAGTGCTAGTGGTACGTGTAGTAGTCTTAGTGTGCGCAGACGCTTCCTCGAAGAATATGGTCATGTCGCAACTAAAATGGTCTGTAAAATTTCATTGATACCACAATTTGATATCACATACTACCTAGGGGTGTTCCAGAGGGTCCAACCGACCACCCCATGCAGTCAAACCTTTTCTGCGGGGTGGGTTGAACGAAGTCTGTTTTTCTGGGTCGCTGCGCCTGGACTAAAAGCAAAATAGAATATTTGGTAAAAATTGTATCTTGAGACGACAAAGAAGTAGCGGTGGTAAACTCAGTTGTCATTGATATTTGCTGACGTTTAAAGTAATAACCAGGTATGTTTGTCTTTGTGATTTTTTTTTTTTAAAGTAGAACACGCACATGATATTTTTCAGACAGAAAAATCAGCGCAAGGAAATTGTGTGTGTGTGTGAGTGTGTGTGTGTGTGTGTGTGTGCGCGTTTGTAAGGACCTTCAATCGGGGATATCCGTATAGGTTTACACACCTTTCAACCAGGGATATTCAGGAAAGCGGGCTCATCCCCGTTTTCTGAAAGTGCTTGGATGATCTTCAAATAACGTCACGAACCATTTTTTGGCCCATTCCCAGTGCTCTACTCTAAGTTTCAGAAATTGGCCCGGTTGCGTAGTAACTAACCAGATTTGTGTGTAAGCTGGTGTCTAGTGTCGCCCTGCCTGCGCCGTTTGTGTACGACATTCATTTTTCAGCGGCTCCCAGGTTGCACTAAGAAAAACCCATGTCATGCTCGAGAGTTGCATGTGAGTCCCTAGTCCTACCCTATCGTGTGTGTACACTCACATTTCTCTGGGAGCGTTGGTCATGGGTAGAAGAGAGCACAATTATTAAACGAAGGAATGAAAAACAGTATTATTTCATCAATCAAAATATGGAAGATCAAATACGAAAAAAAAAAAGAAGAAAGATATAAGGCCCTCAGACCCGTGGATTTCCACGGGTGCTACTATAGGTTTTCCCATTCATTTTCAAACTTTTTTCATTCAATTTCACAAATTTTTACTTCAATTTTGTCGCGGAATGTCGGGAATAGGCCAATCTTACTTTCAAATTCGTCTTTCGTCGTTCATTTTCAAATAAAGTCCATTCAATAAGTCATTTGGCATACATTTCCGTCATTTACAGTTCAAATCCGTCAGTCTCACTCGCAGCACTCAAAACAGCAGGATCGATTTCGTCTTTTGTCAATCATTTTCGTTAAATTTTCATTCATATTCGTCTCATATCTATATCCGGTGTGATTTCCCAGACATTTATTGTTCATGCATTTTTTTTTTTCTGTAACGGTTCACATTTTACATTCAGGAGTTAACATACACACAAGTGTCCCCCCCCCCCCCACACACACACACACAGAACCACAGATACAGACACACACACAAGCAATCCGAGTACACACTGATACAAACCATGGACCTACATCAATCATGGACCTACTAACGAATGGACTTCCAAGGAAACCTACCATTTGAAGTACGAGATCCGCCGCCACCTGACTATGCGCATCTCAGTGAGTACATACAGGCGTCTCAAAAATGATGATTGCATAACCATGCATCGTCACTGACAAAAGAATTGTTGGCCTTATTCTGGTCTTATTTGGCTGATGCGCCTTTTCAGGCTGAAACGCCCTTGAATAAACGCCAATGATGAGAAGCAGCAAACCTCAGAACACGACTGATCTCGTTTCATTGGATTGGAAATCACCGATTCGCTCGCTAGCGCTCACACATATGACTTTGCCTAATAGAAAGACAGACATATCCTCTTCCCTTGCTATCTGTTTTTACTCTGGAAAAATGTGCGGAAAATGCGGAAAATGAGATAACAAATCATGTTCAATCAGCTAAATACTTAGCTATCTCTTTAAAAGTACCTGCATTTCGCTAATGAAAATGTCTGAGCGGTGATGTACCAATACATACCACAAATGCACATGCATTTTCCTTGATTTAAGACAGATTTTTCAAAGCTGCGTTGTGTTTTGCCCAGGCGTGCCGGCGGCGGAGCTCATAAGATCAAAGTAGGGAAGAATATTCAAAATGTTTTTGTGACACTTTTGACATAGACAGAGGCATGCATCAATAATAGGGAAATGATGAATGTCCATGTGTCGTAAGTCCATGTACAAACAGACGTACCGTCTCGCATACGACAACATCTGGCTAATTTGAATGAAAAATTCATGAAATTGTGTGAACAAAAACGAATTTGATCTTCACAATCTGCAATCCGTCAGGGGGAGGGATGAATTTGAATGACAATTGACGATTTTGAATGCTATGTCTTGAAAATGTTTGACGAAAAACGAATTACAATCACAACTGACGAAATTGAAGTTAGGATATGCCTTCCACGTGCTTCTCGGGACGAAATTGAAAAATAAATCTTTGAAATTGAATGACAAAAGTGCGAAGATGGATGGGAAAATCTATAGTTAAATATCTATAAGCAGGTAAACGCCAGGCAGGTACATTGCCCTTTCATTGTGGTATGCTCCTTTTCTTCTGTCTGTCCACAGAGGTGTTCAATACAAAAGGAGAAGAGACAAAAATCTCTCCTTTGTACCCATGCTCCGTGCAGGGAAGAATTAATGAGGTCTATCGCCGGTGTTGATGAGTTGCTTAGACGAAACACAGCGTTCCTGTTTAAATATGCATCGTTCCTCAGTCACAGCAAACCGAGCGAGCAGCAGTTCGATGCCCCTTTCAATACTTTCGGCAGCAATGTGTATAGAGAACAAGCCACGTGAACAAAAATTAGTTTAAAAAATGGTAGGGACCCGCTTTATCCAATTACATTTCATCATCAGAAAGATTTCACATTCAAGTTCTAAACTTTCCAAACGAAGCTATTATGTGCGCAAGGTAGTGGATCGATTTTTTATGAAGAAAAACTGAAAGGATTTGTTCCCTGCCATATTACCCCCAAGTACCACACAGGATTTCCAAATTTCTTCTGAACGGAGGTCTCCATGATATATTCAAACTCTGTAAAAGAGCGGCTTAGAGCACGGTCAAAGACAGTGGAATGTCTGTAAGCATTCAAGAATTGTCATGCAATGAACCTACGAAAAAAAAAATGCACAAAGTGCGAAGAGATTTCACTCTTTCACTGAAGGCCTATCGAGACAACGAATGCCCAACGAATAAAAAAAAATGGAGATGTGTTTGGATCCGTTGCTAATGCTTAAGAATAGTTCATATCAATCACCAAGTTTGACGTTCTTTGTTTTCAGTAGCTAGTTTCGCAAAGATACACTGGAGCAGTTTTTTGTTTGTTTGTTTTGTTTGTTTGTTTTTTCAGCATGTTCAAAATAAAAGTCGGCTCCGGTGTATCTCTGCGAGTCCCTACAGCGAAGCAACAGCCCCGACCTTTACATGCATTTACATGGTATTCGACGGTCGAAAGACTTCATTTGACTACAGAATCGTTAACCGCTTTGGCAAATTACACATTACTTAACGAGCCGGGATTAAGCGTTATTGACAGTAGCAGGGAAGTGTCAGAGAAGGAGAAGAAACGAGAATTTTTTCTTTCAACCCATGCTCCATGCCGCCGAGAAGTTATGCACTCTACTCAGTCTACTGCAGGTGCTTATAAATTGCTTTGACAAAAGACAGCACTTCTGTTTAAGTATGCATCATTCCTAAAATACAACATACCTAGCCAGCAGCAATGCGCTGTCTATCCATTATTTCCAGCAGCAATTGTTCAATGTGCAAAGAATATAACACACGAAGAAATGTAGTAAAAATTGTACTTCTTTAACTGTAAAATGCTATTAAACAGGCTGAACACACACAATTGCCAAATACTGAATTCGAAAGATTTAACAATTTTATTTATTTACTTATTTATTCAGTTTTCTTTACCCAGGGTAGCCCCGTCAGTGGTTTACACACTGTTATCCTAGGGGGCCCTGCAACAGAATGACAAAATATAACACTTCAACATACACAAAATAACAAATCAATTAAGTGCTAAACCTGGCAAACAATACCATGCACAAATATACGCATGTATAGGCGTTTTCACATCATCCCGATAAAAATCCAAGCTCGAAATATTTTCCGCGATTGCGAATTAGAGCGCCATTTCATTTCTTATTCACATCAGCCCGAAGAGGGGGTAGCCCGAATAGTTAAAAATTTTAAAATAGCTAATTCGACAGCTGAGTATGTGCAAACAGCATCAGTAACGTGTGTGTCCTCTCAAAAATTCCAAATGACTTGTGTGCAGTTTGCCTCTATCGATCGGGTCACACACGCTAGGCATAATGGGATTCATCGCGCTAATTTCTCGAGTCGTTTTCACATTATCAAATAGCGCGCTACTATCCCGCTATTTCAGAAATTTCCCGAGTTGGAGTCGAGAAATTTTCTCGATCAGAGCGATGCAATTAGCGCGGTAATTTGTGTTCACATTATCAAATAGCGCGCTATTTCGCTATCGGGAAAATTTCCCAAGTCAGAAAATAGCGCGCTATTTGGAGACATCGGGCTGATGTGAAAACGCCCAGTATGGTTAAACATTACCCTTTTTTATGAGATATTGAATATTTAGTCCGGAGGTATGAAGAAAAGAAGGAGATTTGAAGGAAAAAAAAAACACGTATTTATGGCCATACACGATTACCACCAAGATGCACACAAGATTTGAAATTTCTGCTTAATTACGGTTCAAAATTCTTAAAAATCAAGAACCGCTTTTTTGATCCCCATATCCAAACTCTATGGAAGAGTGGCGTGGAGCATGCAACATTAAAGCCAGTGAAATGCTAAGGGTTAGCGTTAGGGTTTGTCTTGCTATAGAACCACTTATGCTATTCGCACAAATTGCGAAGAGACTCCACTTCTTCTCTAACACTTTTTTGGGTATGGTATAGTGGAGAGCTTTAGCTGTTCCCGACTTAGACGCGATCGCTATAACAGTCACAGAGTGACGTTTTGATTACGAAAGTGTTTCTCAGTCCCCCTGACATTCATAACGCTCCCAAATTCAGGAACTATATTGATTAACAAAAGGCATTGGAATGCACCTTCACAGTATAGTGGGCATAACTTGCATGTTTACCTGCAATGTCTTTTCACCATGGAAGCATGACATTTAAGCTGAGCTAGGAAAAGCTACATTCCAATTTCTTTCATTAATCATTTAATACCTAATTTACTGACAAATAATGCCACTGGTAGAATCTTGGTTTTGAAGTGGGTTCTTTTTTGTGGCGTATAAGAAAAATAATGGAAAAACTATTATGAAACACATGACATGTACGTAGACATTCATTTGGTCATGCCACATGCCGTCGAGGGTATCATGAATCAACGTGACGTCCACAGCATTTGCATTTTAGGCCCTATAGTTCATTTAAATCGAGTCCTTGTTCAACATGACTTTTGATGAGAAAAATAATTACGTCAACCAAACACCTTAACGATATATATATATATATATATATATATATATATATATATATATATATATATATATATATATTTTAAATCTTGGAAAATTTAAAAATCAGGGCTTTTTTTCCATGATTGAACAACCATAGACAAATCAGAGGAGATGATGAATCCGTTAAAGCTCATAATCCTCTGCTGCATAAATCTTCACTTTTTTATATTTCGTAGTCTGCGTTTATCAACTTTCCCCTGTTTGAAACGGCTTTCGAAAGCCCTTTCAAAAGCCTTTTCGAAAGACCTTTCCAAAGCCCTTTAGAAACGGCTTCCAAAATAGTTGCGTTTATCAACTCTTCGCGAACACGGTAACTGGCCTGTCACTGCACAGCTGCATTGCGCAATTCGACCCGAGGAGAAGAGGTCATATAAGGCGTGCATTGTTCGTGAGTCTGCGTTCACATAGAAGTATTCGGTATTCGCTATTCGCTATTCGCTATTCGGTATTCGCTATTCGGGCCCCGAAAAATCATCACCCGCACCGTCAACTCACCATCCCATGCAGTGAGGATTTCTTCCTCCTACATCCTAGCAAATCTTATTAACAATTTCTAAACTGCATCAGAATGTCAGTCTACATGCTTATTTTTGCTAAAGGGCAAATTCAGACCAAAATTGTCATTAGTTCATAAACGAGAGACGGTATACGCTGCAAGAAAATCGAGCAAGTTCGATTCCCACTTTGCTATACTTTTCGCAGCTATTCGGTACTTTCGAATAGTGCCCTCCTATGTGAACCGGTGTGAAAAAATCCTATCGTTCAATTCAAGCTATTCACGTGCCCTCGAAAAACGAGCCCGAATACCCGAATAGTATACTTCTATGTGAACGCAGCCTAACTGCAGTACAATACTACAAAGCCGTTTCAAAACAGTTTTGCGTTTATCAACTTCAAAAGGCTTTTACAAACAGGTTTCTGAAAACCCGTTTAGGAAGCCTGTTTGGAAAGCCACAAATTTGCGGCTTTCGAAAAAGGCTTTCCGAAAGGGCTTTCAAAACAGCTTTGCGTTTATCAACTCGTAAAAATTCCTTGAAAGCTGTTTGGAAAACCCTTTTCTGCCGAGAAAAAGAGTCGATAAACGCACCCTTAGTTGATGTGAATAGACCGGTTCTGTAATGTATAAAGATTTCATGTATGCTTATAATTCACAAAAGTTGCATAAAAGCTTGCCGGAGGCTTGCCCTACCTAGCAACAACTAGTGAATTCCTGCCTATGACACTTTAATGGGAGGTAGTCATTTTGGTAGCATAGGCAGATAGGTGAAATCAGTCATTTCGTCGACAAAATGATCATTTATTTTACGAAATGTTCATTTCGTCGACGAAATGACGAAATAGGCCATGCGACACTTGGCGCCCCATGCAGCTCGCACCAGCTAGCAGGCTCAGGTCGCACAGTGGGCATTCGGCTTTACAATATTGTTTGTGAATATCGACAGGGAGGTGACACCTCCCTGTCCATATTGAAAAAACAAAACAAAACAAAAACAAACACCAACGCTTTTACTAGATACCCTTTTTTTCCCAATAAACAAGCAAGTCAGATATCAATTGTGAGGCAATGACAATGTCCTCGTCACATGATACTAATGTGTTTGTGACGGCCATTGCAGTTTTGGAAAATGCAATAAACTTCGATAGTCATAAGCTTTCCATTCTATAATGTCTGGATTTAACTTAACAATACCACATTTTTCGTAACAGATAATGTAGCGATGTTAGCACTTCGAGGGCAAGCCGCCTCACATGGTAATAGTATAGATGAATCTGACTTTAGAGCCCTGTAGCTTATGGCAGCCATAACTGGGGGCTTCCAAAGAAGAACAAAAACACTTTCAATGGGTTATGAGATGAGTCAGGTGCGTTGCAATGACAGTGCATAATCATCTTTTGTCCGACATGATACTTGAAGCTCCCACTTAGAAATTACCATAAAAATAGTACCCAAACCGAATTGGTCTATGCGTGCTAGTGCCTCACATAGTTAGCAACCGAGAATTAGTGAGCATTGACTTCGCATGATATAAAAGAATCTATTCTCTGTATTGGATCTTTCATTACATTCGACATTGCAAGGGTTTATCTGACAGGGGGTATACCATACATGTACAGTATGGGCTGAGTAATGGAAAATCTAACAAAATTGCTGATTTGTTAGCTTTTGAATGAAGTACCGTAATTAGTCACTTATATACTGGAACGATTTATTCCAAACCATTATACACTGCAGTATAAATGGACAAATAGCAAATGGAAATAAATGGACGGGTAGCAAAATGGACAATTAGAAATGGTGTGTTTGCTTCAAATGTTTATTGCAGACTCCTCATGTCTGGAAAAGTACCAAACATAGCATGCTTGTTGGGCATTATAGATTCAGGAATTCATGCATGCTGTTCAGTGGTATGTATGATAACGTTGGTAGTGGCGCAGATATGTAGCTGTATGGTCGAGATGCTTGCATCGGCGGAGAGTATGAAATTTTGTTTGTAGAAGTATTTTGGATCGCTGATTTTAAAAAAAAAAAATGCCGTATCCGAGAGACATTACAACTGGGTCGGGCGCCATTCTGAATTCCAATATTATGGCCCGCATGAAGAAACAATTAGGGCTTAAAGATTTTTGTCTTGGCTTCTAAATGACTTGTGGCATTAATGTTTCGTACACTAGGGTTTTTGGACATGCTAAATTCAAATTGAATGACGGATGGATTTGAAAAGTCTGACAAACATCGAATGGCCACCATTTTAAATTTCAGTATGCCGCCTCGAGTTATAAATAAGTTATAAATGACGAATGTTGCTGAAATTGGTTGCACATAAATATCATAACATGCTTTGTTAGAAAATGGAATGATGTGATCTGTCTGACGAACGGTTTGCCCGCCATTTTGAATTCCAGTATGGCTGCTCAGACCAGTTAAACGACTAAATTACATGGAATATAATAGGAGTGGGGGGGGGGGGGGACTGCTGATTTAATTTGCATTGGTGAAGAAAAGGATTTTCATTGTCATGAGGGCAGGGAGTAGGTCTACACATCTTGCCCTTTTGTTTCTGCTTACAGAAGCTGGCTTCAAAAGGCAACAGGAGCCGATAATTTTTAAGATTTTACTTTTGACCTTTCATTGCATTCAGGGCGCTGCTCCTCAGTATAACATTGACTTACTCCATAATTACATCCCTGCTAGATCTTTACGCTCATCCAACTCCGGTTCTCTGATAATTCCAAGATTCACTACAATATGGGGCACACGTGCCTTTGGCCATGCTGCTCCCACCTTATGGAATAACTTACCTTCAGCCGTAAAAAATTGTTCTTCATCAGACTCCTTTAAAAGCAGTCTAAAAACTCACTTGTTTAAAGCCTCAATTTGACTACTCATTACATGTACTTGATATTTGTATGTCCTTTATCTCCTTCACTTTCTCTTCCTTCCGCGCCTAGAGCACTCTGCAGAGTGGATTTGGCGCTATATAAATCATATCAATTATTATTATTATTATAATATTGCTTGAGTAATCATAAAATTCATTTTTCACAGTATGCAGGATTCAATGACAGGCCCCATGTAAAAGACATGCTGTTTTGATTGCGTAATATAGTGT
The DNA here is from genome assembly GCF_964275005.1 of Diadema setosum. Lineage (NCBI taxonomy): Eukaryota > Metazoa > Echinodermata > Echinoidea > Diadematoida > Diadematidae > Diadema > Diadema setosum. The sequence continues at coordinate 20,354,902 of NC_092705.1, forward strand.
CTGAAATCTGCCGAATTTCTGGTTTTTTAGCAGAGTATTATTTATTTGTTTTGCTCCTTTGTAATTGCTTGTCTCACATAGCAACAGGCAGTCAGAGTTTGCATGCATTTGAATAAAATTCAGCTTTTGAAAGCATTCACTTAACTAGAAAATGTTATCCGCACCCAGTTTGGTGGCAAAGGCAGGTGGTTCCTAGAAAAGAAGTGATATCTCCTCGGGATTGTGTAAATTTATGCGTAGGGTCTATAGCATAACAATTGAAAAAGCAGCATTTCTTCTGGCTTTGGTGTTCCATGTTCCAAACCGCTCTATAACGCCTCCCTGTTTTCATCCAGGCAGGCTGTCATGATGGGATCCAAGTAGGAAAGAATGTTTAAAAATGCTATTGTGACGCTATTGACAGAAACTGTAATTAACGGGTGATGACTGTCCATGTGTAGTAGGTCCATGATCAAAGCAATTCAGTATAAGACCTGCGATAGTGTGTAACTTCTAAGCGACACGGAGCATTTTGGGGGTATAAAAAAAAAGAAAGAAAGAAGAGATTGTTTAGATAATTGGTGGCTGTTGTTTTTTGTTTTTTTGTAACACCTCTCAGACGGATGTCGTGAAAGGCATCTTTCAAGAACGGCTGATTTCGATAGCACCAATGAAGACACGGGGTATTGTCCATATAGGGCACCCAGAGGACATCTTGTTCCTTTTGTAATGTTCGTGATAGCTTGCCTCACATAGCACCAGGTGGTGGGGGTTTGCTGCATTTGAATGCGATTCAGGTTTTGAAAGGAATCATTTGATTGAAAATGTTAACAGCATCCAGTTTGGATTCTTGGGCGACTTTGAAAGACTGCTGATTTCGATGGTACTAATGAAGACACGGTATTTTGTTATTAAGGCAGCGAGTGATCAGGTTGCCCCTTTTGTAATGCTCGTAGTAGCTTGCCTCACATAGCACCAGGTGGTAGTAGTTTGCATGCATTTGAATACGATTCAGGTTTTGAAAGGAATCAACTGACTAAGAATGTTAACCGCACCCAGTTTGGGTCGTGTGATAGGCTACGCCTACTTTGAGAAACTGCTGATTTTGTTGGCACCAATGAAAACACGGCATTTTGTCAACAGGGCAGCCGGTGGACATTTTGCCCCTTTTGTATTGTTTCTAGTGTAGTCTGCCTCACATAATATCAATTTGCGGGAATTTGCAGCATTTGAATAAGATTAGACTTATGACTGGAATCCCTGTACTAGGAATGTTAACCGCACCCAGTTTGGGTCGTGTCACAGGAGACATTGAGAAACTGCTGATTTTGGGAGCGCCAATGAAAACGAGGGATTTTCTCATATGGGCGTAGAAGAGAGTTTTTACTCCTGTCATTGGCTAGGGGGTAGATTCAGTGGAAACAGGAAGGTGGGACCACCTCCCTGGTGAAAAGTATTAAAGGGGACAGCGTGGATAGAGACCAGCCTGTAACACCGCTGGAGGAGAGTCTATGCTACATGGAGTAGCCGTGCATGCTGAGGAACGAGCCATTTTCCCTGCAGCAAGACATCCGACATCATGCCGGTGAGGAGCGGGGAGGACCACACGGCCGTTTCGTGGACATCATCTCTCCCGGGAGTTGGGCAGCTGTCTACTTTGGCTCCTTTGTACCGGCATCCCAAGCAAATCTTAAGTAAAACAGATTGAACCCTTTATTTATTTATTTATCTATTTATTTGCGTCACGAAATAGCTGTAGACTGTGTAGATCTATGGTCTCGGCGAGGAAAAAAAAAACTACACTCGATGTGTGCATCCAATGCTTTTTTTATAACAAGTTACTGTATGAACTGGTTACTTATATTTTTATGCCTGTCGGATCAAAGGTGAATGCTAGTTGACAACCCCACCATGCCGAGTGTCCCAACAGCCTTTAAGGGGAACGTGCAGCCAGTGAGACCAATCCAAGCTCGGACACCTGCTGGACCGACCACGGATCGAGCCATCCTCAGCAGCAGACAGTCCACCTGTACCCTCCACGAATGGGCCATTAGTAGTTTAGTCTGTGTCTTTTTAATCTATGTTTGCAATATTATCTGTCACTTGTGTTACGGTATAGGGACGTGGCCAAAGCCACTTTAACTCTTATCTCTTGTACAAGTGGACATCACTTTGGCAGAATACGGTTTTAAGCGTTGATTATGTATTGGATGTAAGCTCTCATTGCCTTTGGTTTTTGAACTCCATATTTGAGACAGAAATTATAGAAATTTACTATACTACTACATGCCATGTGCCACGATTTCATCTATATCCCCGACTTCCGTTTGATATTTTTTTTATTTGAAAAAGTTAAAACGAAAAACAGAAGTGAAAAGTAATACCGATTCTGATCACAGTATAGTGAGATGTAGATTGCGGAAAAAATATGATCTTCGGCACCCAGGGGATTTAGACGTAAGCAAGAGTGCCAGACCCAGGGGGTGTAGACGTAGGCAAGAGTGCCAGACCCAGGGGGTGTAGACGTAGGCAAGAGTGCCAGACCCAGGGGGTGTAGACGTAGGCAAGAGTGCCAGACCCAGGGGGTGTAGACGTAGGCAAGAGTGCCAGACCCAGGGGGTGTAGACGTAGGCAAGAGTGCCAGACCCAGGGGGTGTAGACGTAGGCAAGAGTGCCAGACCCAGGGGGTGTAGACGTAGGCAAGAGTGCCAGACCCAGGGGGTGTAGACGTAGGCAAGAGTGCCAGACCCAGGGGGTGTAGACGTAGGCAAGAGTGCCAGACCCAGGGGGTGTAGACGTAGGCAAGAGTGCCAGACCCAGGGGGTGTAGACGTAGGCAAGAGTGCCAGACCCAGGGGGTGTAGACGTAGGCAAGAGTGCCAGACCCAGGGGGTGTAGACGTAGGCAAGAGTGCCAGACCCAGGGGGTGTAGACGTAGGCAAGAGTGCCAGACCCAGGGGGTGTAGACGTAGGCAAGAGTGCCAGACCCAGGGGGTGTAGACGTAGGCAAGAGTGCCAGACCCAGGGGGTGTAGACGTAGGCAAGAGTGCCAGACCCAGGGGGTGTAGACGTAGGCAAGAGTGCCAGACCCAGGGGGTGTAGACGTAGGCAAGAGTGCCAGACCCAGGGGGTGTAGACGTAGGCAAGAGTGCCAGACCCAGGGGGTGTAGACGTAGGCAAGAGTGCCAGACCCAGGGGGTGTAGACGTAGGCAAGAGTGCCAGACCCAGGGGGTGTAGACGTAGGCAAGAGTGCCAGACCCAGGGGGTGTAGACGTAGGCAAGAGTGCCAGACCCAGGGGGTGTAGACGTAGGCAAGAGTGCCAGACCCAGGGGGTGTAGACGTAGGCAAGAGTGCCAGACCCAGGGGGTGTAGACGTAGGCAAGAGTGCCAGACCCAGGGGGTGTAGACGTAGGCAAGAGTGCCAGACCCAGGGGGTGTAGACGTAGGCAAGAGTGCCAGACCCAGGGGGTGTAGACGTAGGCAAGAGTGCCAGACCCAGGGGGTGTAGACGTAGGCAAGAGTGCCAGACCCAGGGGGTGTAGACGTAGGCAAGAGTGCCAGACCCAGGGGGTGTAGACGTAGGCAAGAGTGCCAGACCCAGGGGGTGTAGACGTAGGCAAGAGTGCCAGACCCAGGGGGTGTAGACGTAGGCAAGAGTGCCAGACCCAGGGGGTGTAGACGTAGGCAAGAGTGCCAGACCCAGGGGGTGTAGACGTAGGCAAGAGTGCCAGACCCAGGGGGTGTAGACGTAGGCAAGAGTGCCAGACCCAGGGGGTGTAGACGTAGGCAAGAGTGCCAGACCCAGGGGGTGTAGACGTAGGCAAGAGTGCCAGACCCAGGGGGTGTAGACGTAGGCAAGAGTGCCAGACCCAGGGGGTGTAGACGTAGGCAAGAGTGCCAGACCCAGGGGGTGTAGACGTAGGCAAGAGTGCCAGACCCAGGGGGTGTAGACGTAGGCAAGAGTGCCAGACCCAGGGGGTGTAGACGTAGGCAAGAGTGCCAGACCCAGGGGGTGTAGACGTAGGCAAGAGTGCCAGACCCAGGGGGTGTAGACGTAGGCAAGAGTGCCAGACCCAGGGGGTGTAGACGTAGGCAAGATCACATTTGATGCATATTTATGTAGGTCTGTTGTATAATAAAACATCCTACCATATGAAATATTTGCAATAAAACCTGAAATATAAGGAGATACCAGGGTTTTTCTCAATAAACCGTAACTGTATACGGTTTAGTCTGGAAACATCTTTATTACAACTATTGTTCACATTTTGTCTATGTAACAACACTTAACATCAAATATACGGATTCAAATTTTGACGGTGGTTGTTTCTATCCCTAGCTCACATTTCAGAACTATCTTAAAGCACTAATGCTAGGTTTTTGTTTCATCTGCAAATGGTAAATTATGCCTTTAACCTAGAGACGTATGTGATGTGTCCTGCTTAATTCATCAAAACAATATGACTGTAAACAAGAACTAACATCATTTCGAAAACACAAATATTTTGAATATGATTCTGTTTGGCAACTTCCTAACGTGTCACCCGATATTCGATCTTTGTGAGAAACAGGAAACAGGAAAGTCATTAAAATTAAATTCAATTCAATTCAAATGAAATCGTATTTCTAGAAACACATGTTTGCTTTCGATACAAATTCAAAGAAAACAAAAAGTACAATGTATTAAAAAAAATGCATAAATACTTATGGAATTAATTGTTCTAAATGATTGGGTTCATGGAAAAGAGCGACCCACGTAAAAGACAAGCTTGTAGGATTGTGGGCCACTCAAGGTACACGGAAACACATAAGCACACGCACACACGTAATGGTGCATGTGACTTCCTTACCACTACTCTCTCGTTAGTGTACAACAAGCAGACAGATTTAAAAACAGGTATTTACTTTTTAGTTGTTGTTCTTTTTCTATCCCACTGACTTAAATCGAACGAAGATGACCAACCTTTGTACACAACAGAAGCCCGACTGAGATTTACTTCACTTCAGTTAGGAAGACAAGAAGCATTAAACTATACTACCATACATCCCTCTTTCGTATCATTTCTTATGGAGGTTTCACTTAACAGGGCTAATGAAGAGACAAGGAGAGAGAGAGAGAAAAAAAAAAGATCACATCCAATAAGTGGGTCGTGTATCTCGTGTGTATAATCAGGACTCTGTTTGCGTAATCAATCAATAGTGACTACGTACCTAACACTACCAAGTATCCTTATCACTATTCCTCTGAAGATACATATAAGGAGATATGGATTTAAGTAGACACAGAGTGTTTACATCACAAGCAGATACTCTGCTGAAGATATGCGTGGCATGAAATTTTCGGGGATTGGAGCCGACGGCCTTTTTCGCGGTATGAAATTATCGCGCATTGTTACTGGCATTCACTGCATATCACTGCATATAGTGTAATAAAAGAACTTTCGAGAATTTTGCGAATCTTGGCTCTCATGAAATTCGCGAAATTAAGAGGCACGCAAACATTTCTGGTTTTACAGTACCTAATTATAATGCTATACACTTAAAATCATTCCCTGTAACATGGTAATTGGTATTACATGTAATGCACATTCCCTCCTACACAATCTTACGCACACACATAGTCATATGTAAACACTATGCACTGAGGTTAAAGACGGCACAGACACTATGTTTTGAATTTGTATGCACTTTATTCACTGCTCCAGGCGACAAAATAAAGATGCATACATGTGTATTTAGAGTTTAACAAACAGTTTTGCTCAGAGGGATCCTAAACGAAGATCATTAGACCGGTAAAGGTGCACTTCTTTTGCAGTTTGTCATAGTGTAAACTTGTATAGCATGTTTCTTGGAGTGTGGTGAGGGATGTTGAAATGCTGATTCTGAATGACATACTTACAGCGACTTATATGATCCTCTCTTTTCCCGTTGGTAATAAGACACGTAATGATATGTATAAACAGACGCATTTGCATAAAAAGCATAAAACGTCTGCTAACCCGATTATATACATATACATTATTTTTAAGTGATGAGCATATACATGTACGTGTATCCAAACCCATGTTAGGGATCAAAAATTCATCACATAATAACTATAATGTTCATTCAATCATCTCGTAAAAAAGTAACATGAACACAGAAAAGCGCAAAAAAATAAGAAACAATCGAAGGACCTATATTAATTTTGCTGTTGACATTGGAATACTAGTAAACCATTCACATTGTTATGAACAGTGTACTATCATATTTCATTACTAATTTGCTGTTCGAGAATTAAGTTCTTGGTTCAGATGCTTTACAATCAAAACAGCACATGGTACTCTGGAAGTTGATTACCCCTCCCCTCCCTTCACTGATTTTGCAACCTTTAACCTTTAAAACAGGAGATATCCAAGAGCAAAGTGAAGATAATTAGGAACCAGCCACCACCCCGCCTTTACTGGCCTACATAGCTACACTTCATCTTATCCACACATTTTGTAAGATGTGTCTGACAATATAGATTAGATCATAATGGGTGTGTTAAAAAGCTACACTTGAGCTTTTTGAGTGCCGCGTCTTGTGTTCAGTGATAATCTATCATGAGCCTTATCTGCTTGTCACAGCCTGGTATGGCTAGACTTTGTGCCCAACTGCATCTGAAACCTGCTTTAGACTATTACAGTTCTTTCGTAAAATGCTCCAGTTAACACTTGTTTCCGCCCGCGATGCGTAGAAGTTCTTTTAAACACAATATTCCATTTCATTCTCTGCCGCGCGGCCGTCTTTACGTTAGCGATCTGACGTTAGCGATCTGAAGTTTTCCGTCTTCATTCTAAATGTTGTCTTTCCTATCGCTTCGACCTGGAAGGAGTAATGCTTTGATAAGGTTTTTATGACTTGATCCTCTGGGAGTATACTCCAGAGTTCGCTGTTTTGTGGCAAGAGAGGCATCCAAGCGCATTTAGCGAGGTGCTGTGCTATCGGGAGCATCGATCGCTTAAGTGGGTGTTTTTGTATACTTGATATCGGTGATCAAAGAAGACAAATCGTGATCATGGCGAATAAAATGGTTGTCAGTATCATCCTCGTGATGATAGGGGCTCTCGTCGCGTGCGGCATCGGACTCGGGGTGTACTACGGAGTCGACTGGACAGAGGAGACTGTCGTGGACGACGACGAACCACCGGTCGATGGTTTGAATCGATTTGACTGTTATCCAGAGCCTGATGGTTCCCAGGCTGCTTGTGAGACACGAGGATGTGTCTGGCAAGAGACTGACGTCGATGGCGCTCCTTGGTGTTACTACCCAACCAATTTCGGTTACGTGATGAACGAGGTAAGAACCAGTCGCCGACCATCGTTACAAACGTACAAATACCCCTCTTTCCGGACTGGTATAGGCTAAATATTGTAATATTAGTGCAAATATCACTCTGGTCTTGTGGATTATCTAAAGGGGAATAAAGAAATGAGCATACCTAGGTTAGCATGACAACATGCGCATCTGCACAGTCTTAGGTTTTGAAGACAAAAAAAAAATACATTGTCATGAGATCATAGCTATACATAATCATTCATTCATGTTTTTATTTTCATTTCCAAAAAGGACTTGGTGGAAATGAAAATTGAGGGGCTGCTAACAGGCGAACTTGTATAGTGCAGTCCCCTCACTAACTCACGTTACATTACTACAATACATTAATACATAGCTGACAAAACTACAATACATGTACCGTACAAGTTAATCATTGGAAGTATACACTTTTCATTACATCGCTGGTATTGTCGTGTTTGTGAATTTGTTTATTGCTTAAAACAATGTCGGTGACACTAAACTCCTCTGCATATAAATCATACAGATCACAAACAGTGGGTTTTTTTTTTCTCTCTCTCTCCAAATAGCCGAACTAGGAAATACATAGAGTAAACTAAGATGACGGCCGACGTATGTCTGAGCGGTCTGACATGACTCTGATTAAGTGCATCCTATAAAACATTGACACTTACAACACACATACACACACATATATATACATATATACACACACACACAAACACACACACACAGACACACACACACACACGCACACACACACACGTACACACTCACGCACACATATATCATGTCATAGCATGGCCTTCTAAGTGGACTGGAATCCCGGACAGGAATTATCTCTAACCGAGTGTTCCACTACAATTGGTTAAAACACACACACACACACACAAACAAACAAACAAACTAAAAATCAACGAATTACAGGCCTTGATATAGTCAGAATGAGTCCAAAACATAGCCCCCACGTCGTTCACAGTTTTCCGGGATTTTATTCTTCTATTTTTTTTTTTTTTTTGTATTGAAATGTTGGACGATGCTTACATCCTTTCAAAATGTTTCTTTTTATTCACAATGCTGAATGAGAATGCGGCTGTGTTATTGTGGCTACCAAATATATACTGCAATCCAAACTTTGATAGCTGTTAAATTCTCGGGAGATAAGCTATGCGATACCTGATAGCTGTGCGTTATGGCTTTTTGGCAAATAGAGTTGATGGAAACAACGTCAGAGATAGAATCCAGTTTTTCTGTGATTAGTCTTTGCCGAGATTTTGTAACGGACTTAATATGCTAACCTTTGTACATTGGACATCAAGTAAACAGCATGAAGGTTACGATTTTATTGATGCTAAGATTGTGATCTTAAGGCTCCTATCTCAAAGTAGCCATCACGGTACGTGAATGTCATGATTTTCCCCCAAAGAAAAAGGCCATGACCCCGTACTTCCACATAGTTTATACCCTGACATAATGGATATATTCTGTGATATGAAAGTATTGTATATACCAGGGAAGTGATCCTCCCTGTAAACACTCTTTTTTTTTTTAAAGTGATATTTGCTCACTACCATCTCTCACCTTGATATTACTGTACAACGTAACATAATTCCTTTGGTAAACATATTAAAGGCAAGAATTGAGATAAACATTTCATTTTTCCAATAGAAAAAGTAAGATAACAATAAAACAACAATTACCCCCAAAAAAGGAACAATATTGTTTCTAGAATAAAAAGCCATCCCGCATACAATTCTCCGTCATTGTACGTAGCTACCCTTTCTGACAATATACCTTTAAACTACCCGAATCACAATGATAATAACATTAAGGGATGGTACAGTTTTGGTTGAGATGGGGCTACAGGTTTACATTTTTTTTTTTTTTTTTTTGATGATGACTTTTTGAGATAATGAGAAATCACTTATGAAATATGAAAAAGCATTTAATTCTAAGAGGATTCAAAGTTTATTTGATGAAAATCGGTTTTGAAATGGCTGAGATATCCAAATCAAAACAATCCTAACAAAATGCGGGACTCACCGTTTGTTAGGATTGCTTGTTTTAGTTTGTTTTTGAATATCTCAGCCGTTTCAAAACCGATTTTTATCAAATGAACTTTGAAATCCTCTTTGAATTATACGCTCTTTAACATTTCATAAAGTGGTCTCTAAGTAGCTTGCAAAAACTTAAAGGCTGAATCCTCACCTCAGCCAATACTATACCTTCCCTTTTAAGTCCAGCCCATTACCAGACAGACATCATTCTGTCCTTCAGCCCATTCCCCTTCATTCCCAGTCAACAACAAACAAAATAAAACAATCAAACAAGCGAAACATGCAAGACAAACAAACATCCGCACCTAGCCCACACATAACTACCTGTCCTTCCCTTCCCTCCCATACACTCTAAATCCATGGAGTAAAATTTTGCTAAAGTAAACTCAAGAGTGCTCAATATTGAGCAAGATTGCACATTTATCAGCGGTAAATTCGCCTTTATTGAGCAAACTCGTTCTTTTTATCCCTTTTTACTCAATATTTACATACTTTCATTTTGCTCTTCTTCGTGAGTAAGGTTTGCTCCATTATCTTACTCAACTCGGAGTAAACTGCATTTTACACTCTCGCTGTTTACACTGTACCAGGCCAGCCCAGTCGCGATATTGCAAAGTTAGGTGTAAAAAGCACGGTAACACGCGGATGACTGGTCTTTTACACTTGCGCGCGCACGTGCATGATATGCATGGCGTGTAAAGCCAGCCAAACTAGCAACTACTTCGACGCGACATCGACAGCGCAGGGACGAAGCATTATGGCGGACAGCGAACCCAGGTCAAAAAACCAGTAGAAACCAGTAGAAACCAGTAAGCATTTTTAACTGGTAGTTACTGGTTTTAACTGGTCTTAACTGGTCTTAAATGGTTTCAACTGGCACCAGTTGAAACCAGCAAGGTAACTCCAACTTTCCAGTAACAAAATGAGCAATTCTAATTGAAACCAGTTGAAGACATACTGGTACCAGTTGATACCAGTTTAATCCTACTGGTACGAGTTTATACCAGTTGAAGTTGCACTGCTTACCAGTTGAAACCAGTAAAAGTCTACTGATGGCCAGTTGTATACCAGTTCAAGTATCACTGTACCAGTTGGCAACAGTTTCTGTCGGTTGAAGTCTTATGGTACCAGTTGATACCAGTTTTAGTGTCATTTTGTACCAGTTGATACCAGTTGAAGTCTTACTGGTACCAGTTTATCCCATTTGAAGTTGCACTACTTACCAGTCCAGTTGGAGCCATTAAGTCTACTGTTTTACCAGTTGATACCAGTTCAAATATCATTTTGTACCAGTTGGTAACAGTTCCTGCCAGTTGAAATTTTACTGATACCAGTTGATACCAGTTCAAGTCTCATTGTGTACCAGATGATATCAATTGAAAGTCTACTCTATTGGTCTATGAGTTGATACCAGTTCAAGTCTCAATGTGTACCACGGTGCCACTTGATACCAATTGTAATCTACTGGTACAAGTGGATACCAGTTGAAGTCTCATTGTGTACCAGTTGATATCTTAAGGTAATGGTAACTGCGTCTGATGCCAGTTTGAGTCTTACCTGGAGTCTACTTTTTGAATTCGATCACTTCATCAAACTGAATTAAAAAGTAAATTTGATGTTTTAAAACATCAAATTAAAAAGTAAACAAAACAAAATGATGCAAAACATTTGACATGATTGAACTTGGACTCTTAATGACTTCAACTTAATTCAACTGGAACCAATGTAGATCAGTTGACACTTAAACTGAAAGACTGTATTTCGACCAGTTTGTGTGTGTTTGTGTCGGTTTGTGTGCAAATGGTTAGTTGACACAATTTGAAACCCATGTACCTGACTGCATGGACTTGCTTACCACTTCATTCTAGATTAAAACCCAGTGACTAAAACATTGAAATGTTGATACCACTTGATACCAGTTGGTTTCTATTGGTTTCTACTGGTTCTAGTGCGCATGAATATTCATAAGCTATTCAAATCCTCTATGTGAAAAAGATAGAATATTGTTAAATTTATTGTTTTCATGATTTCAATAAACTCCTAAATGTCTGAAATGTAATTAGAAATTTATCTAATATTATTGCCGTGATATTCACAATTTCCACTTGTGCCTTTGATGAGGTATTTTCATATTTTTATAATAAAAATGTAATCTACTTGGTAACCATGTCTTAAAGTATTGCAACTAGATGGCCCTATATATATGAATGAAATATCCCTTGCACTAACTAGGTCTAGGACATAGGCTAAGCCTAGATGTACTTGTAGGTATAGGCTTTAAGTCTAGCTGTAGGATTATGATAGGGTAAATATTAACAATGTCGTGACATACACATGTTCTGGTATGAACCCATACATCAAATAATTCTACACTAAATTAATTTTGTCAACAGGATCCTAGTTGATTCCAGTTGATACCAGTTGATTCCAACTGGTACCAGTTGATTCCATTTGGACGAATACCAGTTGATACCAGTTGATTCCAGGTCCCATTTTCCATATTGAAACCAGTTGCCCTAACTGGAATCAACTGGTACCAGTACCAGTTAGTCAACTGGTTTTTCGACCTGGGAAGTTGCTTTTTTGCTGCATCAATGGGGTCTTGTTGACCAAATCCCCAACTTTAGAAGTAAGTATAGATTAACAGTATATTTCTTTCTAACAATGTAGATGCTTCAAGTTATTTGATTGTATTTTATGGTACCGTTCGTGGTTCGGAAGTGGTACCTACGACTACGTTGACCTTGCCCGCGCCGCACAGCAGCTGGTTTTGCACTTCAAGCGTATGTACTTGGCGGCCGGCCCTCGGGGCTGGCTCTTCAATGGCCGGCCGGCCGGCCCAGGTTCGACCTAGTCGATAGTCACTGACACAGGTCCAATACTCATACCGGCAATGCCAATGGAGATTTTTTTATATTTTTTTTTTTCATTATTACTTAATTACAATTAAGTCTGACAAAAGTAGATCTAACAAGTTAGATCTAAGTGATAAGTACATGTATGTAAAGTCTGTAAGTGCAAGAACTTTCTTACTCTTACTTTTTAGTATTTAATAATTTAGATAGGGCCTTTTTAGACTTGTTAGATCTACTTTTGTCAGACTACGCCTGTAGAGTAAGACAAGTTATAGACATCTTTATAGTCTATACTATACGCCTAGTGTAGATAATTACTGTCTACTGGTTTGTTTGAAGCCTTGAGGCTTGCCTTTGATTTGTATGAGGTCTGGATGCACAGATTACAACAAATATTTTGTAACAAAGTCAAAGAGGTGGAATAATGCAGGAGAGTCTACATCGTGTTACTAGTTAGTTCAAAGGCTTCAAACTGTGTCTGTTCTGTGGAATTTGCCATTTTGAAAATGTATCTAGATTTACCTCAAGGCACATTTCCAAACTGTCAAAAATCTGCCGAACAGACACAGTTTGAAACCTTCAACTAAATACATGTAATGATGTAGAAAAAGAATATAACTCTACAATAATATTGTACTGGTAAGTTACATCCCGTATATAGTCTAGCTGTCTGCTATCTTTTCCTTTGACTCAGTAGACTATTGTGCAACTACGATGGTGAGAATTCAAGATCTAACAGGCAAATTAACAGACAAAAAAACAAAATATCTGCAAAAACATGTTTTGTTGATGTTGTTTCTTGTTTCTTTGCAGATTGAGCAGGATTACAACAAGCTATTTGATGGAAAGGGGGACCTTCTCTTCACAAAGTGGCCAGTAGTATCATCTTGCATTCTGGACTATGGGAACAGAATTTCTCCAAGGTGGAAGGTGAAATTTGGAGTACAAGAAAAACGTGATGAGGACTTCACCAGCAAGGTGTGTAATTATTGATAGGTACCGTAAACTGAGGGGACATTTGACAGGCGGGGGACTTTGGACAGTTCAGACAACTTCACTTACATTATTGTGCTGCTTGCAATAGACAAGAGAAGTGCAGTAATTCAAATATTCACACATCCCCCTTTCATAACCTACAAAAATATTTGCAAAAAAAAAACAACAACAGCCAAAAAAAAAAAAAAATGTAAGTAAAACAATTCCTGTCCAAAGTCACCCAACTGTTCCGTCCCCCAGTTCACGGTATAACACATTACATTTGATTTTAAAATGATGTGATATACACTTCATCATCCCTCATTATGTAGATGTAATAGGATTTACAGAAGTGTTTTATTCCATTGCATTCTTCAAAATGGTGTATTCAGTAAAAACAGCACCAAGGGTCTTGTGCGCTCTTTCCAACATCTGGCACCGAGGCAAGTGCTGGAATCAAGCTACTTCCAACTACTGCTGTTCGTGGCTTCTGTTGTTGCTCATCACATTAACCCTTTTTAAAATCTTTGTTATAGCCCCAACCTAAAATTGGGCACCTTCCCCAAATATAAAGCACACCACCAATTCTTCCATAAAAGAGCAGTGTGCAATGTCTGCAAATCTGCATAATAATCCAAAGTCATCACAGGCCGATCCAGGATTCTTAAAAGGGGATGGAGGGGGAGGGGGCGGGCGAAAATTTTGCCGTATTTTCATGTGATTACTATAGAAAAAAAAATAGCATAAAAAGGGGAGGGGCTGTGGTTGATTTTTTTTTTTGCGTGTGATGACTAAAAATGTGTAATCAGCCAAATAAGGGGTGGCAGCGGCTTATTCGCCCCCAATCCCCCACTGGTTATAAAATAAGCCTTGAATTTGAAGAGATATAAAGCTGATATGTGAATTGAAAATATGCCAGGATTGATTTGTGGTGTGAAGACATATGTAGCCTAAAATCTTTCATATTCTAATAAAGACTTTTTGTGTACTCCACTAACAGTAGAAAAGGCAAATCTGGGTTTTCTTATGCTGTCACATCTGTTCCCGGGCAAGAAGTCATCAAAAAGGGGGGAGAGCCTCTTCCCAAGAGTCATTGGAGTGTTTCATCGACTGCCAAAAGGTATGTCAAATGTTTGTAGCAAAAGCAGTATTAGTGAAGAAAATTGAAAATTTTGTGTAAGTATAGGTCACATCTCCATACAGCAAGTCAAAACATGAACACTTTGATGCTTCATCAAAAAGGAATGTGTATTGAATACAAAGTTCCAGTAACTGTTATGTGCTACTAAAATGTTTACATCTGTTTGTCTGAAAGCTTATATGTCAAAGTTATATTTCAGGTATTACTGATGTCAAGTTTTATGTAATAGGGTCCTGGCATGTGAACTTTGAATCGCTTAAGATGGTAAGAAATGTAACCATTTGAATTTTACCCGTACCAGAACTCGCTGGCCCTATTATTAAACTATATATAGGATTACTTACAAGTCCAACAGGGGAAGGAAAATGCGTAGAGTATTAATCACAAAGATTTGGGTGATGTGTTGCAAACTTTTAACCTAAAGCAATATTGACTGAAATCAATCATTTCAAAATATCACCACGGGAAACTATTGATGGTAGTCGTTTCTTTCAGATCTTTATTTTTTGATGGAAACCATTTCTTTCCAGTATAGTGGAAGAAACAGCAAACTTCGTTTTTCAAACTTTGTGAACCATAAGATAAGATATACTTTTTTTTATATCTATTATTTGCAGGAAGCTAGGAACCAGTCTCGAGGCCTACCGAAAAGACCATGGGAGGAACCAGCCTTTCGTCCTGGCTGTAGGGAAAGATGTCTGCCAGCCAATTCAGTGCTTCGTCATTCTGGAGAGCCAGTGTTTGAGAGAAAGGGCCTCGTATCTGCTGTTGACCTCTGCTATAAGATATTTCAGATCTTTGATCTGGAGTATCCAGCAGGGGCTCGAGCCATGTGTGTGATCTTGGTCACTGTGGTTTACGGGGTGGAAGCAGGTGCCAGAGAAACAGGGGCAGTAAAGGCCTTCAGAGCCTACTACCATTTTAATAAGAAGTAGACAAAATGTTCAGCTGAAGACTGGTATTAACTTCATGGTTAGGGGCAGACACCTCAGTATGTTGTAAAAAATAATAATAATCGTGTATTCGTGGATTCCATTTCAGGTTCTTATATAGTACGGCAGCATTATACCTCTGTAATTACATGTGAATGTTGTGTTGTTTTTTTTTTTTAAGTTGAGTTAGGACGAGCTGAATGCTATATCTAAGTGTAATATACTCTGGTGATGTATTTCCCCAAATGGCAAATTTACTTCAAATCTGAAACAGACAAAAATATATCTTTGAGGCCTTCTGCTGGAGGTGCTTATTCCACATTATAATTTTGATTAATTTTCAGTGTTAAGTCTCGTTTACACGGCATCACGGCACAGCATTTACAAGATATCTTGTCTGTGATTGGTCAGTGCGCTACTCTGCGCGCAGAGTGTTCAACACATTAACCAATCACGGCTTAGATATCGCGTTAATGCTGCGCCATGATACCGTGCCAGATACGGTATAAATGCGCCTTTATACTTGTTATGTCTGTGCCCATTGAAGACATGTTTCTGGTTCCTTTATGTGAAGAATTAGATATCATGTACGTGTACCAACTTATTGATTATTTTGTCCTTTGAGAGGGTCTACAGCTAGTTTACATTAACCGGTTAAGAAAAAATCATAACTTGAAGTGTCATCATTCAACTGCATGCCTTATTTTCCTATCATGTAAAATTTTACATGTGTACAAGCTCTGCATGCATAAAGACAGTCTATTTCAGTGTATAAAGTTGCAGTGTATAAAGGAACTTAGAAGTAACAACTCAATTTCATGTGTGTTCATATGGCCATATATTTTGCAAAGGGTGTTCTATAAGACCAAGGTTTACAATTTATGTGATATAAGACTTTGCTGGAATATAAATGTAGAGCAACCAAAATATTGACCTTGCTATAATCTTGTTAGAATACTTCGTCGGTTGAGAATGATAAGGGCGTTAAGTTGCCACAAAACCCATAGTGTTCAAGACCACTTAACGCCCTTCTCATTCTCAACAGATGACTTGTGCCTTCACATGGGAAGGATATTGACCATATATTAGGAAAGAAACACTTGTACTTTGTGCGGGTATCCTTGTTTTGATTTTTGTGTTATAACACAAGAAATTATAACAAATGTTTAGATTGGACCAAAATCGAGAAATGAGTTGTAAATGTTGTAATTGAAGCTTTGAGAAAACCTAGAATCAGAGTGTCATTCCATTTGGTTCTACACTTTAATCCTACCAGAGACTGGAAAGGAAGTGATGTATAGCACAAGATGTTTTAGATAAATCACAGTTTATTTTAGTTTTACATGGAAAAGAAAAGTTGTGACAGGTTGATCGCAAGCTTTATTTTTTTTCTACCATGTAAAGTTCTGCATGCATGTTACATGCTCTGCATGTAAGCACAGTCTAAATCAATGTTCCAGAGAAAAATAAGTTGTAAGTAACAACTGAATTCCATGTTGTTGTTTTCCTTATTTCATGCAGTTTAAAGTATAACATACTACCAGCTTTTCGTGTATGTTTGTTATATATGTTTTATTTCTAAGAAGATGAATAGTTCAGCTCAAAAAAAAAAATATTTGTTTACCTTCACAATAAAGGTAATAACGATATATTTTTTTGTCATGTGTTACTTATTTGGGTTTTATGTCGCAAACTATTTTTGGTCTGTAGCATGCACTTGCTAGCTTGCCTTGTCAACTTCAAATGTACCATGAGAATGTGCAAGTCACATTTCACGTGTTTCTTATGTCATGTATATCAAACTGTACGTTTAAAATGAATTGTACATTGCAAATACGTAAGCAGGCCGACCAAAATTGTTTTGCCACAAAAGTAAAAAACAATTTACACTTTCCTCGTGTTCTACAGAATGGTCAATTGGGAGTAAAATTGAACTTACACATAACCCCGATCAAAATGGACACATGGCCAAAGATGGTTAAAAATCAGAATAGTCATCTGGGATTAAAATCAAATTTACACATTACCCCGATCAAAATGGACACATGGTCAAAAATGAGTAAAAATAAAATTACTCAATAATAAAGCAAAACAAATTTTACTCTTCACTGGGTAAAAGAGGAGCTCAAATATGACCAAACTTTTACTCAACTAAGAGTGGTTAAAACTTTACTCAATTCTGACCATGTGGCCGTTTTACTCAATTTTTAGTAAAATTTTTCTTAGAGTGTACCAATCACAATTTTAGAACCTTGACAAACACACACACACACACACACACACACACACACACACGCACACACACACACACACACACACACACGCACACACACACACACACACACACACACACTCACACTCACACACACATACAAAGGCACACACACAACATACACAAGCATCTTTTTATTTTATATCTATAACAGGTAGGCCTATATACATGAATACAGAAATAAATGAAATCCCACATCAGAGTAATTTTGGTGATGGAAGACTCATTTTACAGAGAGAAGCTAGAGTGACCAGCGGTATTGCTAAAAATTGATAATAATAATAATGAAAATCACCATGTAAATCTCAATCTCAATCATTTCGATCGCTCCCCACATCTCCCGCCAGGATCCCACCCAGACAGAGCTGGGCTGGAGGGTTCGTCTCGCCCGAAGAAGGCAGGCACAACGCTACGACGTCCCATCGGACAACATTGAACTAACCATCGAGATTCAGACGGACAGCAGACTACACTTTAAGGTATTTATCATAACATACCCTTGTTTGCAATACCGGAGGAGGCCGCAGATTTCGTTCAAACTCTCATATCATCATCTTTTCATTATGATAAAAATGAGGATGATGATAATGATAGTAAACGCAAACAAAGGGGAACTGACCAGAAATGTATATAATTCATAAAGTGAATTAATTAGCGTCCCTATACTGAACGAACGTTGTCATAGGGCTTTCTATAGCTTATTCGGTAGAGTACCGGACTAGCATCCGAAGGTCTTGGGTTCGAATCCCGATGGAATCCCATTTTCTTTGCTTAATTTTTGATAATAATAACAATAATGATAATAATAATCATTATCAGCATCATCGTCACCTTCATCCAGAGTAACTTCTTCAGTGTTGCCACTGCTCTACCAGCGGGCACTGGCACTATCATTATGCTAACGTTGTCATATAGATTTTATACACCTGGGTCGAAAGGGACATGGTGGGAAAAGAAAAAAAACAATCACCTTCTTGTCCAAGGACATAGACACTTGACGGGTTTCGAACATTAGAACCTCGATTAAAAGTCAAGACACTCTATCTGTTACTCCTTGTAAACTGACAGATTACTGATGCCTTTACGGATCGGTTCGAAGTCCCGTTAGAAGTCGAGACACCGTCGGAGAGAGCTACCAACCCCCAATACGAGGTTTCCTACATCAGGAATCCCTTCAGTCTACAAATCACCCGAGTCAGTACAGGCACTGTCATGTGAGTTTGGTTTTGTTTGTCTGGTAATAATAAATATCTTCTTGTTGTTGTTGCTGCTGCTGCTGCTGCTGCCATGGCTGCTGTTGTTGATCGTTGTTCCTTCCTTTGTTCGTGTTTATTCTGCTTCTCAAATCAAATTAAAACGCATTACATGGTTGTGAAAAATTCAAACAAAACATAACGAAATGACAAATTAGCAATACAAAAGTACAGTCTTATATACTACATGACTTTGACAAAATCATTCTAAAACATTTATGGTGTCATACAGATTTAAAAAAAAAAAGCAGGATACCGTCAGCATAAGCATGGCTTGACTAGGTCGATAGCCTCATTGCATGGACATGTAGCTCAAGTTTGCTTGTCTTTATTGTTATTTTTGTTGTTGCTGTTGCTGTTGTTACTGTTGTTGTTGTTGTTATTGTTCGTGTTATTTTACTAACTGCCACAAACCCGAATGCTCGACTTCATTCGACTACTGTACTCATGGTCTTGTGATTACTAAGATTGACTGACAACGATACACTGAGATGGATATAAAAACCATTATGCAGGTCAAAGCATTATACCATCAAGAAAATGCGATCGGTAAGAGAAAGAGAGATGGACTGAGTAAGAGAAAGAGACTGAAACAGAGAAAGATATATGATTTCATGAATTGTATTTCTACGTGTGATTATGTGAAGGGGACGGACAATAAGGACTTTATGAATGATTTTCTACTCTTATCTCAGATTCCATTTCAGTCAAGGTCTATCAAAGCCTGTTCGTAGAATTTTCCACTTTGCGCATGAGCAAAATAAAGGTCTTTGATGTGTTTTTGTGATTACAGGCATATTGCCTTGCGAAATTCACTGAGATAAGCATCTGTGATATAAGGAATCATAATGATTATCCATAACAATAATAATACATATACAAATGTATATGGATACAAATTCTATCATATTTCTACTATAAAAGAAGAAGAAGAAGGAGAAGGAGAAGAAGAAGGCAACCAATGAAGACTTTTTCAGTGGGGGTCCTTGTTAATAGTGTTTGTCAGTACATCCACCTGACAATAACAAAGTGTTCCTTAAAGCCTATTTGGAAATAACAATAGCACTCGATTTGAAATGTATTCAATGCATAATAGGGAAGTGCATGCTTCCACATTTCATTTCATTTCATTTCAATTTATTTTCATATTTCTCACATATATCACAATAAAGTATATGAATACGAAAATTATACAAAACATAATTCAGATGAGACTTCATCAGAATGTACAGAAGTTTGATTTGGTATAAACGATAAACACGAGGTCTGTATGCATGCTAATTACACTGTGGTCATAATGTGAAAAAAATATGATGGGATCTGCGTAAAAGCATTAGCTTGTACAGCCGCAGGTCCCATGAGTAATCAGATTAGGGGAAGTTTAAAGTACGGATGTTTTTTTAAGACCAACTATATCTGGGGAAACCGATTAGAACAAACAAAACAAAAAATCCAATTAAATATATGTCACTAAATAAAAATACAGAAAACAGAAAGGTCACATGTTGCAGCAGTGAACAACAACTGCAGAGATTCAAGGTGTGTTGCAGAGTATAGAAAATGGCGTAACTGTATGTCATAAATACATAAGTAGAAGGTGGGATAATGAGATTTGTCGTGAATGTAAACAATACCGAAAGCTCAGAAGTAACATTCCAGCATGGGTCCTAAAACCAAGCATTCCGTGTGACCATAGTAACCGACAGCTGTCACGCGCGAGAGTTTCGATAACCGAGTGGAACAATAGAATGTTAATTGACGAGCCATTATTGGCACCTGGTCTACGCATGTTCATTACCCGATTGAACATGAATTCCACAAATCTAATTACGAACTGGTTTATTTCTAAACTTGAACGATTTCTTGTTTTTTTCCTTGTTGACTGGCCACTGGGGAAATTATGAAATATGCAAATTCACTCCATTGATTCAAACAAAGTTCAATGCAGAGCATTTTGGTAATTCCTGATTTAATTTTTACCCCTTTCATTTAACATTCAATGTTATTCCCCTTTACTGTATAGATTCGACACCTCGGTTGGTGGAATGACTTTTGAGGACCAGTTTCTACAGATTTCCACACTCCTTCCGTCTTCTAACCTGTACGGCTTTGGAGAGCACAACCATCGCCGCTTTAAGCTCGACCTTAACTGGAAGACTTGGGCTATATTTACCAGAGATGTAGCCCCTATCGTGAGTCATTCGTACAATGATGTAATGATAATGACATCTCCACATGGTGAACTCTGAATTGCCAGAGATATACTCTATACACTTAGTATTAAGTGACAGGACTATACTAACCTTACATTAGGATTAATGGATAATCACGACTTTTTCTGCCTTCATACGCTGCAAACACGTCGAGCAAAGGAAAACAGCTCTCAAACCTTTCATAGCAATATATATGCACATAATCTATTGAATACCGGTATTATCAAACACTGAATTTCTAATCGATCTCTCAGGAACTTATTTCGTACAAAATGCGTAAAACACTAATTTTCAATTTGATTTTGTCTAATTCATACTCAACAAAAGAAACCCAGTCATCTAATGAAATAAATTTAATGATAAGTTACAAGTAAATAATGATAAGTAATATATGACAAGAGAATATCACTACGCTAGGATCTCAAAAAATGTTCAAGGAAAGATGGTCCCGTGCCACTCAGTTGTGTACGTCATCACTAAGCTGTTTGCAAGAGCTATTCCATGTCATATATCAAAGATATTCATTCCAATTTCAGGATCCATGGAACCTTTACGGACACCATCCCTTTTACATGTGCGTAGAGGAGGACGGCAATGCGCATGGCGTATTTCTACTCAACAGCAATGCCATGGGTAAGGCATGTTACTTGTTCTCTGCAGTAACCTTGTTTGAAATAACGAATTTAACATCTTGAATGAATGAATGGACCTTATACTCAGCATTTTAGAACATGGCGGTGACAATGTGTTGCATCAACATACACGTCATCATACTGGAAGCTACGATCCCTGCCGGAAAGAACGCAGTGTCCCACAATGTGTAACACAATGTGAAACACAGTGTGAACACATTGTGAACACAGTGTGAATTCCCTTCACACTGTTAAATGCAAGCGTTTTGATGTTTTAAACACATCGATCATCAATCAACAGTGTAAAACAGAACATCACTCTGTGAACTCTCAGTGGAAAAACCATACCACAGTGTGAAATCATCTTCACACTCAAATTCGCCCGGATTTTCACATAGTCGACTATGTGAACACATTGTGAGCACAGTGTGGGACTATAGGGACAATGTGTTCTCTGCAGCATAAGAACAATATTCATTCATCTCTGAAAATTTGGCACCTTCCTAATGATAATAAAGGGATAACAGCCATCATGGCATACATTTTTTTCTCATCATCTAGACATTGTCCTTCAGCCAACACCAGGGCTAACGTATAGGACTATTGGCGGCGTGCTGGACTTCTACGTCTTTCTCGGACCAACACCGGAAAATGTTATCGGACAGTATGGGGAGGTATGACGACGAAGATAGTAGCTACCTTAGATGCTTTAAGTGTCAATTAAGATACGCAATTAAAATACGCATTTAAGTGTCAATTAAAATACGCAATACATATATATATATATATATATATATATATATATATATATATATATATTCGGGTATTCGAGCTTGGGTCTTCCTGAACCGCTATGACGTCTCCGTGGCCGAGCGGTTAAGGCGTTGGCGTTCCATGCCAAAGACCCGGGTTCGAGTCCCGCCGGAGACCAATTTTTCAACTCTTGCGCTTTTCCGAAAAGGAGGAACAGTAAGAGGAATAATGATGTCAAAGCTAACCGCACCGATTTCTCCTTCCTTTCTCATATCTCATATATATGTATTAAGATCCTATCAAAACGTGGTAATGAGTTTTGACGAGGATTAAAATGATGGCCATGATTGTGTTATGATAGTAATAGAAAAGATCCTACACTGCAAACAGCCAATGACAATTATGGTAATGGTATAACTCACAGTCTCGACGGAAATGTCATTATTATGCAATTGGGACAAACGACAATGATATCGACTTCGCAAGAAGAACGTTTTCTTCTTCATAAGATCTTGTTTGCTCTGGGAAATACATCGTCAGACTCATTTTGATTAAAACCATAGCCTTAATGCTGACTTCATGCTGACAGGCGATTATTGTGAACGTATATACAGAACTGTCAAATACAGTACAATTATAAGGCAATTAATGTGACAGATACGATTTCTACTATATACATCCGAGTGAAAACTTTATTCGAACCCTTATATACTACTTCGAAGATTTACAAGGATGCAGCTAAGATTAACGCAATTCAATCCTCGGTTTCTTGTTCGTGGTTTTAGATCATTGGTCGCCCTGTCATGATCCCATACTGGGCCCTTGGATTCCAGCTGAGCAGGTGGAATTATACCACCCTGGACCGCGTGAAAGAAGTCTGGTCTGAAATGGTTGAGGCTGGTATACCTTATGTAAGTACTGTAACCGTTGCATCGCCGCCATATTTTTCAATATGCATACATCATCATTTTTAACTTCCTCTGTATTAAAGCATAAAATAGAATGAAATATTGCACATTGTTATTTCAAAACTTCTTTTGGAAATCATTAAATGGTAACTCACGAAACTTTCCGAAAGGTTAATTGCTATAAACCATTAAAATAATAATCAACCATTCCTTTGCATGGAACCAAGAAGGTCATTTTTAGGAAGTTAGAAATGATTAATATGCTTAATGTCCTTCTGCCTATCAGCGTGAAAGCGTGGTTTAACGTCCTTCTGCATTTCAGAGTAAAAGCGAGGTTTACTCTGCAGTGATCCCTGCAATATGCGTCATTGGATACTATTATGAGTCTGGTATGTGTCTTTGATGAACTATTTGGACGTGCTTAGTATAAACTGATGATCACGAGTTGCATGGCACTGATGTTTCTTGTTGGACCTGTATAGGACGTTCAATACGGCGACATCGATTACATGGACGGGCAGAAGGACTTCACCTACGACAACGTGACATACTACGGTCTTCCCGGCTTCGTTGACCAGCTGCACGCCCATGGACAAAAATACATCATAATCCTGGTAATAAACTGAGATGAAATTATATCATTAGAAACGATGAAATCGTTTCCCATAGTTCCCTGGATTTAGCTTTATAAAACTTTCCGATGATAACAATGGTGGAAATGGAGAAACAGAGTGAAAGCAGTCCTAGTGATAGTTTAAAGTATAGCACAAGTAATAAACATACTACCACAACCAATACGGATATAAACCGTCTTCACTCTTCTTTGTGGATTTAATGTTAATGTATCGCGTTATTTTTTTTTCTTTATCATGAGGCGACATGACTGCGCAAACGACTACAATAGCACTTTGCACTCAAAGGCACCATCAGATATTCATTATTATGTCTGTAGTTTGGTGCTCATCCTTGTCACATTACGTTGATAGGAACCGCAGTAATTAGAATCGTCATCTTTTTGTTTATTACAGTTCCTGGGTTATTTTCATCCATCTATTCCATTATTATTTGTCTAATAATTTTCCGAACTGTCCTTTTTTTTCGATCAACCCAATCTTTAAAATAACCATTTGGAATATAAGTCTTTATGAAATAAACATGAAGTCATTATGAAATAAGCTCATTACATTCCTCCTCTCGATGTCTGTTTCAGGACCACTGTATCAAGAAGGAAGTTGGTTACCATGCCTACGACAGGGGCTTGAACCCAAACGTCTTTGTTCTAGACCCGGATGGGGAGGAACCTATAGTTGGCAATGTAGGCTGTTTTGTTATCATCACTTGCAATATTCGACATCCAGTCACCTCATCAAATGATCAAAATATTAACTCAATGTTTTTAGCACCCAATAACTCATGAAGATAATCTCTTTTCGGTTTTCTTTTATGAAATAAAAACATCTCATTGTGACGTCTTGTCTAACCCTAACTCTGTACACTTTAGTTGAAGTCGACCACATTATTAGCTCACATTATAAGCTCACATGATACATAGTATACGTGTATGTGAATATGGCTCGAAAAGTAGGTGTGAGGTGGCGATATCTTAAAGTGAACCTACTGTTGTCAGGTGGGAAAGAGATTTTACCTGCGACGCAGACGCCATGAGACAAAAATGTGACTACGTGAAAGAGATAGTTACGTGAGGGGTAATTAGTCATAGGTCAAAGATCACAGAACACTGGCAAAATGACATTTTGGCTCTCACTTCATCTAAGAATGTCGAGTGGTAATAAATTTGATAGGACGTGTAGTGGGAGTAGATATACATGGATATACAATTTTTCATTAGATTATATTCGTAATGGGAAAAAGGT
This sequence comes from Diadema setosum, assembly GCF_964275005.1. Lineage (NCBI taxonomy): Eukaryota > Metazoa > Echinodermata > Echinoidea > Diadematoida > Diadematidae > Diadema > Diadema setosum. The sequence continues at coordinate 20,380,065 of NC_092705.1, forward strand.
CACCGCACTTTTGTTAAAAATGTCACTCTAGAATATCTGTCGTTAATAACGTAAGAGTGACAGAAATAGATCAACAATTGGTTGTCCAAAATTAAATGGATGGTAAGATAACATCAAAATGTAAATGAAAGGCTAAGTTCTTATTACAGATATAGTAATTGCCTGGGAAGTGAGTTCCTCTCAGTTGACTGTGTGCACACCGATCGAATTGCTGTAATTAGCCACCCAAACTAAAATGTAGCTGTAACCAAGAGGCCATTTTCTGGTCGTCAACTCTACTAGATATAAGTCCAGTAATAATGTTTCTTGTTGACTGTGCACAACGCTTGGGGGGGGGGCGGTCGAATTGCTCTTGTTAGCTTCTGAAATTAAACTTAGCAATTCCATGCCTTGACCATTGTTACTGACTGTATTATCACCTGACATTAGGTGTGGCCAGGCGACAGCGTGTATCCGGACTTCACCAATCCCAATGCGCAGGAGTGGTGGACTGACCTCTGCGCGGAATTTCATGACGTCATCCCATATGACGCGCTTTGGATTGTAAGTGCATTTATTACCCTCTGATGTATGTCTCAGAAAGATATTTGCAATGCCTTTTACATTTTTTTTTTCAAGATCATTATTGAAGGAGTTCCGTAACCACTCCCCTCCCTTTTTTTTCCCCTCCCTATGGCCAATCTTTTAGGGAAGGTAAGCTCAGAAACACATTACTGCTTCCATGTCTTGATTTGTTTTTGTTTTTTCTTCAATATATCAGAAATGAAATGTTTGAAGCTGAATGACCCTACTGGTAGGCTTGCTTAATAATGTCAAATTAAGTGGTACTAGTATATGTCACTGATTAATCCTTTGATTACTCTGCTGATTGGCACAGAAATACAGCATTGTAAAAACTGTCCAAAGTCCATGACACTGAAAAAAGTTAAAGGTACTGTTTACCATCGGGAGCAATGATTAAAAAAAAATCAAGCTATCACATTTTGATGCATCACAAAACATCCTTGGCTTGCAATTAAGCCCAAAACAAAATATAAGGAGATGTCACTATTTTTCTCACTAAACCATTACTGTAGACGGTTCAGTCTAGAAATAATTTTATTAGATGAAAGCAAGTTATTATTCAGAGGGATGAAGGTTCAGGTGTGAGTTTCTTCAATTTGTATCCCTCTACAAATGAGATTTGTTAAGATCGCAATTGCTGATCTGTAACCAGGGACAGCCTGGTGGTAGTGTCACTGCCCAGAAAGCAGTAGATCCGATGACAGGTTCGAGTCCCACTGGTTCTTTTTTTTTTTCAGACATGTTTGTTAATTTACAGATCAGCAGTTGCGATCCTAACAAATTTCGTTTGTAGAGGGAGACAAAGTGAAGAAATTCACACCTGAATAATGTTATCATCACTATTGTTCAGATCTTGTATATTTAACTATACTTTCCATTGATTATACTGATTAACTTTTTTTACACTGGTTGTTTATATCACTAACTCACATTTTAGAACTATTTTGAAGCACTAAAGCTAATGTTGGGTTTTTATTTCATCTGCAAGTGGTAAAACAATGCATTTAATGACAGGACACGCGAGATTGGCTTTCATGCTGAATGCCCGATTAATTTTTTTCTTTAAAGGACATGAACGAGCCATCGAACTTTATTCCGGGATCTATTGATGGGTGCCGACAAAACCAGTGGAACTATCCGCCTTACATGCCAAGTAAGCGAACTTAATTCTTATTGTACTTCTCTATTTTGCGATCACGAAAGTTAGAATGCATCTCTTTAAATCGCATGAAGTGTATACATGTAAGGTAGCAATAAATGTAAAGTGTAATAACTGTTTGATTAAAAGACTGTGCTTTAATACTTGTGCATAAGAGTGGGTGTTTCAAACTACGCGTCACAATAAGTCACCAATAAGATACAAAGTATGTTCTATCTTGGATCAATAGTGCCAAATACAGCTACAGATGTGCAGTCAGTGCTGTTATCAATGGCAATGCCGTGAGAATTACGTTGTATATATATCATAATCAGAAAGGATTTTGACATCTTTATAAAAGTAAGGGAAAGATGAAGAAAGTTCTATACATTTCCATTTTGGGGTACATTTTCCTTATTTCGATTTGAACATAAACACTGATATCAATAATAATTGTAAGAGTACTGAATGAGATTGGGGGACATGTAGGGCTACATAAGACTCGGCCTCTTATACAGCAACATGCTTGGCTGTATATAGAGGGAGTAATGTTCTCACATGCAGTATATATACATAACAAAGAAATTGATGAACAAAAGTATTCATGAAGCCAATGAAGCACTTTATTTTGTTTATCTACCTTTATTCAGACATATTGATAGATGATGGACAGATTTTTACCAAGACACTGTGTATGGATGCCCAGCACTACGGGGGTGCACATTACGACCAACACAGTCTATACGGCCACACCATGAGTGAGATGACTTTCCAGTTAGTATACTACTGTCGACCCTGGACCGAGTTATCAAACCAAATATTTGCAAAGTTCTAAAGTGTACACAACAAACGGTAATATCTAAATTTGTTTTCTGCTCAAAACGAAGAAACAAAAAATACTGCTAAAGTTCTCTGCTATACATCTTTCTATATTCCACTTTTTCGTTTCTAACACATCATGTATCACGTTTTGCTATCCTCAAAACTTGATATACAACAGAATTAATCACCTAAAACATAGCCCTGTAGTGACTGCATGATACTGCAGAATATTTCCAGGGTATGTAACTAGAAGTAATATAGTCCTGACAGGTGGCTTAAAAATGATTTTCCATTCTGAAGGGCCTGGGGCTTCTATGCTCTCAAAATATACTTGTCGATACTTCTTCATCTTGGACGGAAAAGAAGAAAATCGTACTTCATACAGTTGTTATATAGACGTCAAAGTAGCCAGTAGATTTCAAACCGCCTGTACTGCCTATCATTGCTCATGATTTCTGTGGGATCTAAAAATTGTTCTTTATGTGTATTGTTAATGCATAGGACACTGAAGACAGTTTTTCCGGACAAACGTAGCATGGCGCTGACCAGGTCCTCATTCGCAGGCACGGGCAAGTACGCACAACACTGGCTGGGAGACAATCAGAGCTTCTGAGAGCAAATCTGGTGGAGCATTGTGGGTAATTCAAACTGCGTCTTATATGGTCTCTACGTATCATAATATACATAATTCTAAAAATGTTTTACAAGAGTTGTAACTATCTTATTTCGCAAGCATTTAAGCATCTGACGCTCCCCTCACCTCCCTCTGTAGACCCGTCCCTGTAGGCCTGGATGTTCCAAGAAAAGATTGAACCATATCATTGGAACTTCAGTAATTTTATTCAAATACAGTTTTAAAAATTAATCGAAAGATGAATTGCTGTGATTGTCATGTCAGCATGGTTCTTTTGTAGAATTAAAAATACATTAAAGGTTTTATCATTATGACTTGCATCAATGACAGTTTTATATCATTGTAAATTTGTAATTGTAATCTTAATCAACTGTATATTTGTTCTCTTTCAGGCATGTTTGAATTCAACATGTTTGGCTTTCCATACGTAAGTTTTGATTGCTTTTGTTCTCTATGATATGAAATAATAATTATCAATTTCTTCTCTTGTGAGAAAATTTTCATGACTTGATTTTATTACTTTTTCTTTAGTGTAAACACTACACAGCCACACCCAAATAGACAGACACACAGATACACGCGAACACACACGTACACACGTACTTACCTGTAAATCGTTAACACTTGCTACATTCCCTTTCTGACACCCTATTAAAGTAGAAATTACTGCTTTTTTGTTTGTTTGTTTTTTAGTTTGGAACTGTTAGGAATTTTAGTGATGTAAACGTCATGGCTGAAATATAACTTGATTGGTATTATGATGTAATGAAAGCATTCAAGAGAGTGGGCCTATTGGGTTAGTTTTGCTGACAGTGATACGAAGTAAAGAGAACAAAACACGTGGTAAACATTGAATGTTTTTTTTCCATTAAATCGTTTCTATTTACTGAATTACAAACAGATTGGAGCTGATATATGTGGATTCTGGTTCAACACGACCGAGGAGATGTGCTGGCGATGGATGCAGGTCGGGGCATTCTATCCGTTTGCTCGTAATCACAACGGAAACGGTATGATAGTAAGTATAAATCTGGATCAGTAGGTAGTCTGTCTCTAGTGTTACTATTCAATTGTAAGGACCACTTTCTTTGTACAACTGTAGTGCTATCGTTCGACCACAGCTGTAATACTTTTGTAATGTTCGGTTTGCATTAATTTTGGCCCTCATGATATTTAATGAATGGACACTCATTGCTCACTGTCGGTGTAATAGTGTGATTGGGTTTTTATGTTTTGTTGGTTGCTGCCGGTCTTCCATAACAAACTCCTGTCGAAAGTGGAAAATGCATTTACATTTCAACTCCAGCCTTTTATTTGAGTTTATTCTTTAAGTATTTACAAGTAATGATGATAAAGCTTATATAACTAAGAATATAAATTCATCTAGTTCCAGAGTCTAGAAGAAACATTACTTCTTTGAAGAAAGAAAGAATCACACGAAAGCAGTAGTTCTCTGTCATTAATGTTTTCTATATTTTTTTTTTTGTTGTTTCGCTTTGTTTTTTATTTGTTTTCTTGGAAAGCCTCAACATCCTACAGCTTTCAGCGTGGAAATGGCCGATATGTCACGTGACATATTATTGCATCGGTATCGACTTCTACCTTTCCTTTACACGCTGTTCTACGAAGCACATGCAAGCAGTGCCACAGTCGTCAGACCGCTGCTGAATGAGTAAGTTCTTAGTATAGTCTCCTTTGGAACGGTTGTGTTTTTCCAGGTAGGTGAGTCTTTCCTCCCTGGAATCATAGAGGGGAGGACACTGGTGTCTTAAACAAGTTTCCGAGGTCGATTCCTGCGCGGGAGCCTCTTTTGACGGGATGTTTTACCAACGATATCTTCGTGACCCTAGAATAATACAGTAAATATTGGTAGCTGCTATTCCAAACTGGGGTATCGGAACAACCAGAGCTCTTTGGACGAGCAGCGCTAAAACTGTAATAGAGGCTACCAAGGTTTCATAGACCTATATCACTTTTGGAATACAGATTATCACATCATCTTACGATTATGTCTCATGCTGAATCATATTGACCTATTTTGTTTACAACCTCTGGGAGACGATTTTTTTTTTTTCATCCACAATTCTATTCACGTGAGAACAAATTTCCTTTTTTTTTTGCGAAAATTCGAAGAATTTTTGATGAAAATCCTTAGTGTTTTATTCTCATTCACAATTATTTGAATTTGACGTTTTTCATAGCTTCAGTTTGCTTTGTTTCTTACACCGAAAATATATCTTGTATACTTTGAATACTGCTAGATTTTTCAATGAGATTAGTGCAGTCATCATGATAACATTACAAAAAGATTACAACATTTCTTTAAGAAATTACTTTGTTAAAAAAAAAATCATGAAATATTTGGCGATTAAGCAGTAACAATAGTTATTTGTTTTCGTGATAAATTCGTATCTTTCCTTAAGTACAATAGATGCATTTAGTTTAACATATTTCAATTTTTCGTAAGAAAAAAAAAACAAGCAAACCAGTAAAACAATTTAACGAGAATATTACTTGTAATGTAAATGTTTTTCCAAATCGTCAAACCGTTGCGTCTGTTTATAGCTACATGTTCATCAAGTGTACAGTGTGCATTACGTATCGTAATGTCTTCTTTTTTTCCCTTCGCCATGCCCAGGTTTACAATGGATAAAAACACGTATGATATCGACCGCCAGTTTCTATGGGGACCGTGTTTTATGATTTCTCCTGTTCTCGAGGAAGTAAGACTTTCAAATTTGTAGATATCTACCAAATTTCATCTGTAAATAATGGGTACATTAAACTATATTCTAACAATTGCAATTTCCTTTACATTTGTTTTGAAGGTCTCTGCATGTATAAAGTTGTTGGTTGGATGCAATATAATATTATGTAATGATGTGATTATGAAATACTATTGATGTTATGAGTTTATGTTCTTTCGAACTATTTATTGTAATTTCCCACATAGTGTTTGTACTAGCATAGTCAATGCCAGTAGTAAGGAAAGGGTTATTACAGCTTGATAGGGGACAGAATCAAAGAGCTCTACGTATATACCAAATTGCACCTAACTTATAGTCTAGTCTAGCCGAGCTTGCAGTTCATGTTAAACTTTCACTTCATTTGAATATAATATCGAAACGTTTTGAACTAGAAAAGTTTCAAAAATAACAACTTCAACAAGTTCGGAAAAGTTCAAAAAGATGGATTTTTGTAATCCTATGAAATTAGCAGGTTGAATGTGATGACTTGTATTGGCATACTTGATCATTTAAGGGCGAAACTACAGTGGAAGTGTACTTTCCCGACGCACGATGGTACGACTATTACACCGTAAGTATAGGTTGGCACAGGCATGGCATTTTATATTGAAGCAAGTTTATTTCACTTTTCACTAAAATCTTATCTTTTTTTTTTGTGCTTTTGATATGTCATTCAAATTACCCCTAAAACAGCCTAAATTACATTGGCAACATTGTGAACATTTCATGCATTATTGTTGATAGTGATAGTAGTTATACTACTATTATACAAATAATACTGATAACTGGCATAATTCAAACTGAGTGCGAAATATTGATTAATAAAAAAGACAATAAGATTTCTTTTATATATTAACATATACGTACAAACACCCATATCAGTTATCGTTACTGGATATGATCGTGATCACGAATAATTTTTGACAAACGAACATCTCACACATCTATCTCAGTTATGACCTTTACTTTTTGCTATAAAGGAGCATAAAACGGTACATTGACCATGTTGACCTGGTGGAACTATTTATTTCATTTGCTTTTGACACTTCACATGCAACTCCTTGTACATTGTTGTACCATTTATATAAAGCCAATCTTAACATACCATAAGAAATGTATTGTATATATCGCTGGTACCCCATTTGAACTGATAGGCCTATTTGGATTTTGTGGCAGGGCCAAGAGATGGAGGAGGAAAGGGGTAAATTGTCAGTCCTCCTAGCCCCAATGGAGGTCATTCACCTCCACGTACGAGGAGGCTACATCATACCCACACAACATCCAGCCAACACTACGGTTTACAGGTGAGCAGACTTGAGGTGTCGCTAAGATTAAAGATGATTGGCAAAAGATTCACATTGAAAAATGCGGTCATGAATATTGCCAACGATAAATGTCGTCATTGACTGAGCTTTGATGGGAAGACTTCCGAAAATACCCTGAAAAGCGTGAATTGGTGGTTGCCTATAAAGATGGTGACGTCTTTAAAACTTGGAAGAAAATCACAAATTATTGAGAACGGGACTTTTTGTGACAGAGATCCTTCGGGAGATGTTTGGCTTAGAAATGTTATTTCATTATCATCTATATCGCTCTACCCTGAAGAAATGCGATCCAGTGTGTGTCTGTTGAGGTTGAGTAAGTCTGAGTACAGATTTGGATTTTGCATGTACGGTGATAATGTTATCACGATTAATGTTAATATGGCTGTTCACAGTACTCTTGTTAATAAATGTAATAATGTGGCCTTCTATTTTTTTTTTTGACATATTCCGTGCGACACTTGGCGCACCACGGTTTTTGTTCATAGTTTAAACCATGGTTTCATTTGTACCACCATCGAGAATTCGGGCCAATGTGTGCGCAAACCTATGTCTTGTAACAGTAGGAACACGCGCGTAGTAGTAAGTAGAAAGGAGGTACTAGGGGATCCAACTTGCCTCAGTACAGTACCTCCTTGGTAGTATAAGTGTATAGTTAATTAAGAGATAAATCTAATCATGGATATTGGAACATTTTTAGAGGATTAGGGCACTCTGAGGAACCAACAAATATTTAGCTTTGTACACTTACAATAATTGATTCCATAGAAAATTGTGTATTAATTAACTCATTCTTATTTACTGATTTAGTTCATGAGACAGATAATTTTGCGATGAAATCAATAAACCGCGTGCCACCTCTTCCTCTAGCCGTCTCAATCCGCTGGGTCTGATTGTAGCCCTCGATGACAACAACGAGGCGAATGGAACCCTGTTCTGGGACGATGGAGAGAAGAGAGGTGAGTGTTGGTTTTGGAACATTCCCCTCTGAAAGGTGAGTGTTGGTTCTAGAACATTCCCCTCTGAGAGGTGAGTGTTGGTTCTAGAGCATTCCCGTCTTAGATGTAACTGTTGATTCTAGAATTTCTTCTCTGAGAGGTTAGTGTTGGTTCTAGAACATTCCCCTCTGAGAGGTGAGTGTTGGTTCTAGAACATTCCACTCTGAGAGGTGAGTGTTGGTTCTCGAACATTTCCCTCTGAGAGGTGAGTGTTGGTTCTAGAGCATTCCCGTCTTAGAGGTAACTATTGGTTCTAGAACATTCTTCTCTGAGAGGTGAGTGTTGGTTCTAGAACATTCCACTCTGAGAGGTGAGGGTTGGTTTTAGAACATTCCACTCTGAGAGGTGAGTGTTGGTTTTAGAACATTCCACTCTGAGAGGTGAGTGTTGGTTCTAGAACATTCCACTCTGAGAGGTGAGTGCTGGTTTTAGAACATTCCTCTCTGAGAGGTGACTGTTGGTACTAGAACATTCCACTCTGAGAGGTTGGTGTTGGTTTTAGAACAGTCCACTTTGAGCAGTATTTCAATAACCTCGCCAAAGGTAGCAGTCGACACATATCCCAAAGTGTGTCAAAATCTGATTGGTCTTCATATTTGAAAGCACGTGGAAAACCTTCTACTATAGCTAACTTCTAATACACTGTAACGTTCATTCGCGCAAATGATTTATTTGTTTGCTTGTTTGTTTGATTTTTACATTAATACTCACTAATAATATTAGGCGGAAATGCAAGCGTATATATGTACAGTACATTACAATGCGTTTAACGACCTCGACAGAATAACAAGCGAGTAAATACCAACATGATCGTTTTATATTGTCAACTTTTACTGTTTCTAACCAAGCCTTATTTATTTTGTCTTCTATCACCCTAAACAGATTCTTATGAAAATGGAGAATACAGCCTCTTGGATTTTACAGCAGCTGAGGTACTCTATTGTTGTTTTCTATCACAGATATTAAACCATTTACCTAGCGAAAAAAGGGAAAAGTATGTTATTAGTTCAAGGAATGTCCTCCTCAGTTAGTCTTGATTGCTGAAATCATGAATGAACATTCTGAATATGTCTGGAGTCAAATCTTTGCTACTAATATTTTAAGGTTACATGTGCTCCTGCTGATATTAACGTAAAATATATTAGAAAAGAGAAAACATCTCAAACATACGATCGGAGTTTTATACTACATTAACACCAAAATGCTTTACTGTATCCAAGTAATGTTAAAGCTGTGCTGAAAATTTTCCAAGCCTTTGGTGGTCATCACACGCTAATGACAAAGAGATGTGCAATACTCCTTGACTAATGGAGAGAGAGAGAGAGAGAGAGAGAGAGGGAGAGATAGAGAGAGTCGTGGAGGGACTTGAGGAAGAAGGGAGAAAGAAAATAAGCTAGCAAACCAAGCCTTTGTACTGCTTTAAAGTTTTAGCGAAATAATATTTGTGAGAATGAGAAAAAAAGAAAATATAATATAATATGTGAGATAAACTGAAAGGAACAAGAGAAAAAGTTAGAAATCATGGTTGCAGGGAGGGGAAAGTAAGTATAAAGAGATAGAGAGAAGAGATAATGATAGGTAGATAGAGAGAAAGATTGATATAGACAGAGAGAGAAGAAGAAGAAGAAGAAGTGGGTTGTCATTCAAAGCAAAGGAGTTAGAAAGTGCTGGAGACGAAAGATCTTATTCTTAACCATTGTCGCATGTAACAGTAAAATACTGCAATTTAATCACATTATTATGCATTATACCAGTTTTGAATAAATGGCTATATACAACAAGACCACAAGATGTAAAATAAATCTGTCTATATCGATGACAATTAATCATCTATTCAAACATGTCAGAACAAGCATTATAGGTAACATAGAGATTGTTCAATAGTGAGGATTTATGGAGATTTATATTCATTACTTACTCGGGATCGTTTACCCGTGTTGTCCCCTATAACAAATGCAATTTCTATGATTTTTCTTTTTATCTTCAAGTCACCTTTTACTTGTCTGGGCAGTTTCTGGTTTTTTTTTTTTCTGCTTCATTGTGATTTTTTTATGATTGCAGTATAAAAATTGCAGAGACAAGTAAAACGAGTTTTGAAGAGAAAAAAGGCCTATACGTGAAATAATATTATTCATTTGTCGAATCATTCTTTCATTTCTTATTTTATTTATTCACTTATTCATTTATATGTATATTTCTACTCTGTATAAACATGCATAACATAATCTTATGTATATTTGCTATACTACTCTTGATATGCACTGCAAGCCAAGTCATGTTTTTATCTTATGCTATTTTGCTTACATTTCCACACTCTCTTAAAGGGAGTTATCTCGGCGACAATCGAGATGGCTGGTTTCGTCGACCCAAACAACCTGTATTTCGACAATGTCAGTATCTACGGAACGAGCTTTGTGAACGGAACTGACATAGAGATAACAAGTGGGACCGATATGATCGATACTTTCGATTTTGATTACAACGAGAACACCAAGGTATGTTTGTTAGACGGATGTATAACATACCATTAGCATCATAATGTATTTCAATTTCAGACGCTTTTATGGAACATAGTTAAGTTAATTTGGGATATCGTTATTTGTATATTGTTGTTTTTTTCGAGTGACCTACGTTTTACAAGTTTTGCGTATAAGTAGATCACTCTTTTTCCATCGATTTATTCATTCTTGGCTTCTATTGCAAAGTGGGCATTGTTTTCATGATGTATAGATATCCGTATTTTGTAATACATTTTATCATTTGTATTTTTTTTTCAAATGAATTGACAAATGCATGTTTTGTATCATTTGTTGCTTCTTGTGGATGGACAAAAAAATAGATTGGATTGAATTGAGGTGAAATGAATTGAATATAAGGGAAATAGCATCATAACCAGTCCCAGTTTGCGTCTGATGTTTTTTGAAACTACATCATATTTTATTTTCCCAAGGTTTTTTTTATCAATATTCTTAATTGTGAGAGTTTATAAGGTACTTACCACGTGAGGAAAACTATGATGAGATTTCACTTTGAGTTCATTTTTATTTTTTTTTTCGTGAAAGCCTTGCCCTCTACTGTCTACCAAAGTAAGCATGATTTTTAGCTGCGCTTTGTCTGTCTGTCTGTCTTTCTGTCTCTGTCACATACATAGACACACAAGGCATGTATGACATCTCTAACAGGTGCTCATCTTTATGCTCTCTTTCCTTTTATGTCTTTCAGGTTTTGAACATATCCGGATTTGCGCTTGACATGATGACACCTTTTACCATAAAGTGGGTTTAGAAACAGCATGATAAACGTCAATCACACTTTACACACACACACTCACACCACCACCACCACTACCACCATCACCATCGACGCTATCGCCACCACCACCGCCATAACTCAGACAATCTATAGGACCTTGGTGGGAGACATTTCTCCTGAGCCATGAAGCCAAATACCCCAAGTCAATAGGGAGCTTTAGATTTTGACGCGCGGACGTTTGAGCCGACGCTTGCGCTGGACGTTCTCCTCTCCCTGCGTCGTGTGGAAAAGTAGCTTTAGATTACGCTGGGACGCAACGTATAAAAAATAAAATCGCGCCCCCATTATTATGATCAGTGCATGAAGAAGCTCTCTACGTCGCAAACTGTGCGGACGTGAAAATAGCCCAGGGGCCTGTTTCATAAAGCTGTTCGTAAAGTTACGAACAACTTACGTGCAACTGGTGATCAATTCTCATGTGCTATACTTATCAGAATTTCCATAATTCAGCACAAGAACTGATCACCAGTCGCTCGTAAGTCGTTCGTAACTTTACGAACAGCTTTATGAAACACCCCCAGTACGCGTAGTGACAAACTCAGGCGACGCAAGCTAAAACTAGATTGACTTTACGCGCGCTACTGCGCACGCTCAGAACATGTTTTTTTCTTTTTTTTCCTTTGAACGTCCGCGCGTCTAAAATCTAAAGCTCCCTAATAAGGGATACGGGACTGACGGGAGCCTTCAACATTCAATCCGGTTTTTCCTCGAGGTTCATAGTTAATGACGTCTGCTAGTAGCGCCTTTGCATTTTCTTCACTTCATTTTTGGAGCGTCATCATTGTCTAACAGTGATTACATTATTACTATTAAATAAAACTTCGAACAAGCTGAGCATCAAATTTACCTCGTAATGACGAATTGAAAGCTTGGTGAAATCTCCAAGAATACAGGTGTATTGTGAGAATCTCTTGAGATAACCTCTTAAAATATCCGATCTAGAGGTTACATTGTTTGCAGGGTCACTTTGTATTATACATGTGTATATTATTAGATTCATTGTATGCATTCATTCAGTAATTGTGCGTAGTTGGTGTGGTGAAGTTAGTCTAGGGATTTTACTTATTTTCTTGCAACATTTTAAAAGAGCGACTTCAAAGAAGGCATCCTTGTAAATTGTCAACAGGAAGTTTGAATTAGTGTGCAGGTGAATCGCGTCTTATGCCTATAGTTAGGGCTCAACATTAGCAAGATGGCTCGGTGTTCCACCGGGTCACTTAAGATTGTTATTGGGCCACCAAATTTACATTTTTGTGGCCAGATCGGGCAACTGAGATGAAAAGAGGATTGTTACTTTTGCTTTTATTTTTAGCTTGTACATAACTTTTCCGGCCACCTGACGTTCATATTTAAAGATGGTGAAAAAGTAAGTGTAGAGCCCTGCTTTAGTGATAAGTCAATCTATACTGATATTCTGTCGTTACTCTGTGTATATTTTTTTATGTAAATGAGAATGTGAAGTAAAGCTTGCATCATTCATGGTTTCAAGATACTATTATCATAGATAATTATTGTTCTATTGAATCTCATTATTATCCATCAATACATGTATTAATTGTATAACTTTGTTGCTTCGGAGGGTCTGATATGAGGATCAACGTCAATTTCACTTGGGCTTTTGAAGGAGATAGACTTACTCATAGCTGCATTGAAATGATGCCCATATTAAGGCACATCGCATCTTTACTTTTGTTCTCTCTGGCAGAATGTTGCTGTGTAAAATATTCAATTCAATTCATTTATTTCCATACTATCCGAGTATATGAATATCACATCAGAAATAATGATACAGATTCTTTTACCCTGTAAACAATGTGCAAAAAAGAACAATATATATGGTAATAACACATCAATTGTAATGATAACTGGTCGAAATCGAATGGTGTTGAACAAAGAGAAGTATGACGGGACGTACATGAAAGCACATGTAGATTGGTATTCTAGGCATTCTTTTCCGGTCAGCATTATTTCATAGATAACATTGTGATACAAATTCTCATTATGAGAGTACAAGGACACTGTTAAACCTTCGATTTCTTTGTTTATCAGTAAGATGTTTTTGTTTTTTTAAAGAATAATTGAAATAAAGATATGCCAATGGCTTGTCCTTTGGAATTTTGTTTCAGTCTCGTTCAGTAAGAAGTGTGATTATGTGTGTGGTATAGTATAGAGTTAATAGGTTATTAGAAATGTCCTGTTAACTAATGGAGCAGCAACAAGCATTCTTTAAGCAACACGCAATTACAGATGACACTTGCATCTAATATTGTTTTACTTTAGTTTTATCAGTTCAGAGAGTATCCCATTTTAAATGTGCATTCTACACAACACACGGATAAGGCTAGTACAAAAAGAGGTTTGCTTCATAGACATTAGAATAAAGTGAGACGTGTCTTTAAATGAGAAATGAGCGACTGTACAAAGAAATACAAGTGTATGCTGTAAGCGAAACAATACATGTATGCACACAAGAATTATGTTACATTATATTGTTCGTCAAATCTATTCTAGGATGATTTTAATGGTAACAAACACTTTAGTTATGATCTTCTCACTAAAAGGACAGCAACAACAACTAGTGCTAATACATCATACTACTACTACTGAATGCATTGCTTTCATTGTTTTCAGTAGTAGTTTTGTTTTCAACTTGTTTTCAACAAACAACACAAAATAACCATGGAAAATTCATCCTACCTCAAACATTGTCAAAATCGATTTTGAGGTGAATGTCATAAAGTACAAAATAATACCTTTTAAATGATATATTGGTCACTACATATAAAGGTATATTTTTGAAGTTATGGTCAAAAGAAGCAAAAATTTTCTTATTATTCTCTTTGTTTTTCTTGACCTTTAATCGCATATATCTCCATTTGGCAAATATGGACTTATCGGTTTTTGCAAACAAACTCTTCATATGTATATATATATATATATATATATATATATATATATATATATATAGGGCTTTATATAATTATGATTATAAAGAGATAAGCATCATAGAAAAGTCATACGAAGATCAGTAGTTTGTATAGTCAAGGTTTCAAGAGATAAACGATTATCGTGACTATACTAACAGTCAATCCACTCCAAGCGAAACCACGCCCAGCTCGTTGAATTATCAAAGCCGCTAGTAATAACTAGTATACCAAGACACACCTTCAAAAAGATAAACACGCACAAACCACCCTTTATCCGACACCACTTTGCGATACAAACAATGATTATGGTACGTACGTGAAAACTGTATGATTATCATTGTGGATTGAACTCTTCTGATGCGATCAATATAAAAGGCACATCTCATGTCATCTTGTGTCAATAAACTGCCATGGTAGATAAGCAGACGACACCAAGATCTTTGTCCTGTGCCAAAGTCAAGACATCGGAAGATAATAAGTTGCCATTGCACATTTTCAGAACTTGAATAGGAAATAATATATACTCTTAACTTCAGCCATATTGCTATCAACCATTTCTACGTACTAACACACCATATCGAAAGAATTTGGGACTTAAATTAACAATGGAGTGGACAACGACGAACAAGATCATTCTCACAGTGGTCACTGCGGCCGTACTTCTGGCCATTGGTCTTGGAGTCGGACTCTCTGGCCGAAACGTATCCAATGATTATGATTTCGATGTCGTTCCCTTGGATGCCGATCGATACGACTGCCTGCCCGACGGTCCCGACCCATTCGACGCGGGTGAGGCCGAGTCGATGTGTCTCCAAAGAGGTTGTAAATGGCGGGAAGCCGAGACACCGGACGTCCCTTGGTGCTACTACCCATCCGACTACGGCTACCAGATGGTACGCAAACCGTTTTCGTTAATCTTTATTCAGGTTCTGAGTGGGAATAGTATTGTGGTTCAATGAGTGTGAGAGAGATCACTTTATTGCTTTGATGCTATGTCATGGAGATAATTTTTTTTTAAATATTTTCTTTCTCTTTTAGGGTAGAAACAACGTCACAATGTCCTAAAATGTTTCCTTTGAACTTAATTGTGTTTGATATCTTTTTTTACACATTACCTTAGATCGCAGAGTTTGTTTCTTCATCTCGAAAAGGAAAAATGAAGAAAAGATACGAACCGTTGACATTGGTTGGACGATCGAGCCGATCGCATAGAAAAGTGGTTTGCAGCTATAAGATGCAAATACAAGTTGACCAATCATATTATACACTCGACGGTCATCAAAAAAAAAAAAAGAAGAAGAAAAAAAGAACCAGGTCATAAGGAGCATGTTTAAAGATATACTGGTAATTGGTTTCAACTGTAACGGGACAGAAATGAGGTTTTTGGAAAATGGATATATTCTAGAAGGGATGATTTGTAGCTTGGTTACACAAAAGTTACTGATACAAATGTCTCATTAAGTCCATAACGTACATGACGTAGAGCAATAAGTGATATATCTAGTAAAGATGAACGATGAAATATAATGTATTGATGTCTGTCATTTAAGTCAACCGGACAAGATTGTTTGAAGAACGATGAGACGTTCGCTTATAGACATGGAAGATTCAAGTGAGAGTAATTTCAGGGAGTGTCTCTCAAAATGCATGTGGACTTCGAGCACATTAAATGAAAATAAGGAGGCATCTCCATTTGGCTTGTTTGGAACGTATGTTAAATATTAATATCTTGAATGCATTAAGACGCCATTTGTTAGCATTCTATGTTCTTACACTCGACACTCTCTCTCGCATCTATGGAGAAGAAGAAGACGAAGATGAAATGGAAAGAGAAGAAAAAAAAAAGAACTGAAAAAAGTAAGAGGAGGGAAAAGAAGATTATTATTATCTTAACAATCAAAGGGAAAAGCCCAAAACTAACTTCATTGCAGCATTCCCCTGAAATGGAATATAAGCAACAACAACAAAAAAGAAGAAAATTTGTATTCTACATGACCATAGAACCGTCCCCTCTAAGTGCAGAAATTATGTATGTAATATATATATATATATATATATATATATATATATACATTGTATATATATATATATATGTGTGTGTGTGTGTGTGTGTGTGTGTGTGTGTGTGTGTGTGTGTGTGTGTTAGTGTACGAAGAGTTTTTTTGCAAAATCCGATAAGTCCATATTGGCCAAATGAAGATATTTGCGATTAAAGGTCAATAAAAATAAAGAGAATAATAAGAAAATGTTTGCTTCTTTTGACCATAACTTCAAAAATGTACCTTTATATGTAATGACCAATATATCATTTAAAAGGTATTATTTTGTACTTTATGACAGAGACCGTAATTCAAAATCTTCAAAAATGGACTTATCGGTTTTTGCAAACAAATTCTTCATATGTATATATAGTAAAATGTGCACAAAATTCACACACAAATCTGTGGAAAGGGACTCAGTAATTAATGTGCCGCCCAGACCGTTAAAAGAGTCGAAAGTCAGAGAATGCCGTATAGACCCAGTCGTGATTAATCAACACATATGCCGAACAGCTATCAGGGTGCCGACCAGTCTGGGGAATATTGTTGTAACTCTAATAAGACTATAGTAAGCCTCTCCTACAGAATAATTCGGGCAAGTTCTTGCGTTAGATTTGCGTCAAAGACGTCAGTGTGTTTTTGCATACGCAAATGAAAGTAAATTGAGGAAAGTGGTATGTTGATGTTGCCGAGTGGCGACTTTCCTTGTACCTGTCCACTGAATCTTTAGATGGGTTGACGTATGGTTTCACATGGAAGCTGCACAACGCTGTTCTTCATGCACAGGGATGTCGTGTGTCAAAAAAATGATGTTAGATAATACTATGAGCGAGAAGTTGTGATAACTAGCATGATACATGAAGCATAACATATCAATCACCAAGCAACGGGACAAATGGACCAATACGAACTTTGATAACAACTATTTTATTGAACTTTTAGGGCTAGTTCTCACATTCTTGGACACTGAGAGATATCACCATGTTGATCCCCATATACATTATTCATTAATGCCCTTCTCAAAGAAAATCGATATTATACCATAGGCCTACTTTCTTCGTATATAGGTCGGGGACCCTACGGAATCAGAAGAAGGAATATCCGTTCTTCTTGAGCGGCTTGACACGCCGGAACGGTATGGCGGGGCGGCTCAGACGTTACGGGTGGTGGTGCAATTCATGGAGAACACCATTCGCTTTAAGGTAAGTAGCAGGTGAAAAAAAAAAAAAAAATGTATGCATCTGGCAACTTAAATAGTAACCAACATTTCCTATGTTGCGTAATAAAACATTACAATTTTCTACCAGATACACCACACTATTCAAACTGTAGTTTGCGTACATCTTTTTATCGCTTTGTTGGGCACGACTAGGGCAATACTTTTCTGAGATGCAAAGCTGGGTAGGCAAGTTGAATGTGGTCAATAAACATTCTAATCACACATAACGTACGCTCGCCTTTTGAAAACAGAGATTAGAGGTCATGTGAGTCAGTTTATTGCCTCCTGTGTGTTTGTACGGCGCAGATGGTTGCCATGACGATACTTGAAAAAGTAAAAGTTTGCAATAATGGGTTATAACATGGGTTAGACGCTCAAGGAAAAAAAATACTACACACAGCCGTGACAGCTCACAAAAACCTTAGACAGACCCAGACAGCGTGAACCGGGTCCATTATTGTCAGTTCTGATGATGGGCTACTACCCACCGTATTTTTCTGTGTTCTTTCTATAGAAAGACAATTTATCTTACTTTCATTCGAATCTGACAATTTTGTTAAATAAATAGTGTAAATAAAAACATACAATAAAAAATAATGTATTCGAGAGCAAGATTAAGTTAATGCGCCAACCAGATCATGAACGATTCAAGAGCTTAAATATTTCGAAGTTTGTAGGGAGGATTACTATACACAAAAGTAAGGAGCAAATGTTTTTTCATGCCATGAGGTTTTTTGCTCTTTAGCATTTAAACAAACAAACAAACAAACAAACTGATCTTCATGAGGTTTCAACAGGAGGTTCCTTCGGTGATGTTAACATGGAAATTGATATTTGTAAACATGTTGCAAAATCAACTCGGCTTGTTTTAATCAATTATCATTAAATGATTTGTATATAGGATATGACTATCTGTATTTTTTTAATTCGTTCATTTATGCATCTGCAATTGCATAACATGTGGACATTCCCAATAATTCTTTTAAGACGTGGTTGAAAATTGATCTGATACTGTTATATGGCAGGGGAGATTAACGATTTATCAACATGATGTGGGCGTAGGGTTATTGCCAAGAAACGCAAGTTGAATGTAACGAGTAAATAATATGTTGGTGATATACCCTCTCCAAATATTGTGCTACCACCTTCATTGCCTTTACTTTATCTCATAATAGATAACAGATGCGAATGCAAAACGATGGGAGGTTCCCCTTGACACCAGTGAATGGTCTTACCACATACCGTACGGTCACGATTACGAAGTGCAATTCCGTCGATCGCCCTTTGGACTTGTCATACTGCGCCTCAGCACAAACACGCCCATGTAAGTTCTGTTTTCATCGCAATAAATTGTTACAAGTTCTTTTTGTCTTTACCGCAAATTATCATACACACTCAAACAGCGCAATGCATCATTTTATATTAATACATATTTACATCTAGGCCCTATAATAATACGTACAAGGATTTATATACCTGAGCGTGTCAGCCATCTCCACCTTACTCAGAGAAGTCGAGAAGTATGCAAAATGAGGTGTATTATTGGAAAATACTAAAGTTTACGTAATGGTTGGAACTGAAATATTGATGTCGTAACTGCCATCTGACCACCAATCCGAATATCATTCCGAAAAAATAACATGTCTTGTTTCTCAAAGCTTTGGCTTTCCTCACAGATGATAATAATTCTATATATTGTTTGATTTGATAAATCAAAAAATGCTTAAAAATCCAGTGTCATTATACCCATCTTAACACAAGCACTCCACCTTGGGACATTTAACCACGTACCTGATATTGAAACTCGCTACAGATTTGATTCGACCGTTGGCGGTCTAACATTCGAGGACCAGTTCCTGCAGATCTCGTCTCGTCTTCCATCCTCCAACGTTTATGGGTTTGGAGAACACAACCACCGAAGGTTCAAGTTGGACCTGAACTACAAGACTTGGGCCATTTTCACACGTGATGTAGCCCCCATTGTAAGTGCAGTCTTTCATCTTTTTCGACGGCAAAAGCGTCTTTCAAACAATAGTTTCTAGATATCGTTGCCTCATTAACATTAACGAACATTTCATGGGGATCTTAGGTAACTGATCCTTTCCATATTCCACCTAGATTTTTTTTTTTGATCACATAATCTTTTTCCGTTTATGAAATAATTGTCGTGTTCGGGAAAAAAAAAGACTGAGAAAGCTTAACCTGTATGCATGTATTCCCATAAATATCATGTTGGATAAAACAGTGTCTTTATTTCAATTTTTCCCCATGTTTTCGTCTTTAATGTCCAAAACCGATTTCGTATATTTCTTTGCGCATCACTCTTTCGCTCAGCAACAAGTCCGTTTGATATTGAACAAAATTTGTGACATTCCAGCTTAATTACTCGCAAAGAAAGGGACTAAAAAGGAATTACTACAAGTTTTCTGTTTTCGATTGAATTGGTAAAGTAATCCTGAAGACAAAGGGTCAATATCTTGGCATATCCGTAATCTCCACACTTTGAGTCTGTGCTCCCATCATACCCATTATTTGTGTAATATGAACTTGTGTCAAAGTCAATGAATTTATCTGATCTGTTGGATACCAATGAATTCCTTAAAGTTAATGCGCCGTAGGTCCTACTGATAACCTGTCATTCTATACCAACCAGGACGAGTGGAATTTGTACGGCGCTCATCCGTTTCACCTATGTCTGGAGGATGACGGTAATGCCAGTGGAGTGTTCCTCCTCAACAGCAATGCCATGGGTGAGAGGGATAGTATCATTACACTCATTTATTAGTTTTGTTTGCCTTCATCGCTAGGTTTTTGTTGCTGCTGATGTTGTCATTCAATAAGATGGTATAATGCTATTTGACCTTACGCACTGATTCTCGCGTGTAACGAGAACGGACCGCGTAGTAATCTAAGAATGTTTGTATGTATCCTAAGTATTATAACTTATCACTATGCAGAGAAAGAGAGAAACAGACTTGCACATTGAAAGGGGCAAGTACAGGGAAGGAAAGAGGGATAATTATATTGGGTGTTTACACGCACACACATGCATCAAAATAGGCCATAATGCGAGACAGTGTGTGCGTGTGTTATTTGGACGATGTTTTGGCACAGGCAATTAGGTTCATAATTCCTTTAATTATCATACCTTGTATAAACACTGAAAGATATTGCGCATTCCCATTGGTGGCTTTATCTTCCTTATCTATGTTGGTATAAAGTTGAATTACCTATAGACAAAGCAAAGTTCAGCCAATAGGTGACAAATGAGCCACGAAACATCGATGATCTTTTGCGAAATAATACACCGAAATAACGCTTACACACAAACACAAGTTAAGTAACATACTATGAGTCAAATGATTGTTTAGTCAAATGATCATGCATATTGTTCTATTTTTTTTTTATCACAATCAACGTATGACTAATATTTCAGAATAGCTTTGATAATCATACCATGCCATGACACATATTGCACTTTTCGAAATAACTTTCTCTAAATTCTGTGTATTACAATTATTCTTTTATGATGTAGCTAAAATAAATTGCAAATTAAAAAAAAATTCCTTGCAGCATCTATTGCAAGCGCTAATCTGTTGATAGAGAGAAAATAATGTCTATTTTATGTTTTTGTCTGTTAACGTAGACATTGTGCTGCAACCTACTCCGGCGGTGACCTATAGGACCATAGGGGGCGTCCTCGACTTCTTTGTGTTCATCGGACCCACTCCTGAAGCTGTGATTCAACAGTACCTGAACGTAATGCACTGTATTTGTTAATGCACATTTCAATTAAAGTTGTACATATCTTAATATCATGTAAACATATATTAATATCATATGACTAGAAGTTCGCATCAAAGGAAGATTTTCAATATATCTGTGCATTCATGCACTTTCATCTACTGTAAAAGTGGATATTTTCGCGCGACTAATTTTTCGCGCTCGGCCAGACAAGAAGAGTTTCGCGTGTTTTTATTTCTGCGGTATCATGACATCAACTATAGGAACATATGGCAAGCAAAAGTATTCCTGTGCTTTTATTTTCGCACTAGTTTCTGGTTGCGCGAAATGCGCGAAAATTTCAACACCGCGAAAATTTCCACTTTTACAGAATATTCTATTGGTCTTAAGTCATGATATGAATAGGTACACTGAATGAATGATTTCAAAATACGTATACTAAGCTGGTGTTAGTGCTATTTCAATACAATGGCACCCGCGATGATCTAAAACTTGGAACCAGCCATTGTTAGCAAGCTGACTTCAAAATTATTACATAGTTCCAGAAGCTATTGTTGGTTGCAAAGTTGCATCCAGTCTGCTGAACCAAGCTCCTCATTTATTTCCCAAATTACTCTTTATACCAGCCCCTAGGGATTATCATCGACCTTGTCATTTCAAATTTGGTGTTAGCGAAAGCACTGATTTCATAACTATTTTTTCTGGAATCTGTTAACAGAGATAAAACCAATAACCTAAAACATTAAAAAAATTAAATCGTTGGAGCTTGATAAACAGATCACAAGGGAGATTAAAGGACACACACACACACACACACACGCACACACACACACAAAACCCCATAGTGATAATTCTCATAAGATTTTTTGGCAAGGGATATTAGGCACCTATCAAGGTGATGTTCTTTGTTACTTTTTCTTCTTCTTTTCAATTCTTCTTCTCTGTATTCTTGTGTATGTACATAATTCTTAGTTGTAGGCTTGTTAGTTGTATTTACACTGTTATATCGTATTAGGGCATCCCAACACACGTTGCCTGTTAGTGTGACTTCTCGGGACATGTCCTCATTAGATCATTGTATATCTGTTGTGTTCCATGTAAATATATCTTTGTGATTCATCTGACCTGATCTGATCTGAATGGAATAAATTGGAATTCCGAATTCCAAAAAGAAAATCAAGTTTCGTTCATCTGAAAATGTAAAGACGGTGCGTGTTTAACGAACCTTCGGAATTACGAATATTCGGAATTCTGACAGGTGATAGGCAGGCCGGTCATGGTGCCCTACTGGTCGCTAGGTTTCCAGCTGAGTCGATGGAATTACGGGTCTCTTGACCGCGTCAAGGAAGTTTGGTCAGAAATGGTGGCTGCTGGCATTCCCTACGTGAGTATACATGGTCCTGGATTAATTCTTATATTTAATCATTTGGTGTTTTTTTTAATTGTTTATTTTTTTTTTATTACCAGAAGATTGAAGCTGGCAATTACGGACTCACAGTGGGAATGTTTGTCAGTGTTTGTAAGTCAGTAGAAATGTTTGTCTATATGCATATACCCGCGACCCGTAATTAATTTCGTTCCCTGGCCGGGTTCCCAATCCGTTCCGCGCAGCAGACATCTGGCAAATACAGTCGTTTTGTTGTATTGTTTCTTGAAAGGTCCATTCTGTTAACGCGGTCTGAACATAAGTTTTATGAGGTAATCCTGTAGTTCAACAAAATAAATGAGTCTTAATCGGTGACCGTTTTCTTTGGGAAGCGAGCGACAATTGCGACGGTGTGATTAGATGATTAGTTTCACATCACTACATTATAGAAGTCAGTCATGATTCTAGTTTTGAAGTCTGAATTTTTTCCTTCAATCTTTGAAGAAGGAAAATTAATTTTGGACAAAAGACACGTTCTTAATGCCTCCGGAATAATAACCATGCCATCATAACGTTGTAAGTTGACAATATTCTATTAGGATGTGCAATACGGGGATATAGACTACATGGACGGAAAGAAGGATTTTACGTATGACAACGACACGTACAACGGTCTGCCGGAGTTCGTTGATATGTTACATGATTACGGCCAAAGATACATCATCATATTGGTAAGTCGTGGTATCCTTTTATGGACTTGATTTGCCTTTTAGATTCTCCACATTCTAGTAATGTTTTATTGTTGTTTTCATAATTGAATAATGCCATTAACAGCAACAAAAAAAAAATACCATGCTATTTCTTCCCTAGTAATGTTAACATCTATGTATTTACCATTCTTCAGCTTTGTTTCTCTCTCTTATTTTCTTTACCACTCATTTATTTTAGTCGTGACTCCTCTGTTTTGAGGTCGAGATAAAAAGTGCATCTTTATACATTTTTGTAGGACCATGGAATAAAGGTAGAAGAAGATTACCATGCATACGAGAGAGGACTCGACCCGAACGTGTACATCCTGAACTCTGCCGGCACCGCACCTATTGTTGGCGAGGTATACAGGCTTGTTTTTCCCTAAGGCCATGTATCGGTGTACCACTTTCCATTTTGGTGGTATGATTTGTTTATGAATATCAATGTTGAAACAAAACAAAACAAAACATTCCCACACGCATTATTTTCACAGCATATCCACGGCAAATGCAGGCCTATCACATATCAAATTCCTTGATGTCATCGTTGGCAATTAACTACAAGCTACAGTCTTTGAAGATACTCACCCTTAATAGGTTAGATAGATAGATAGATAGATAGATAGATAGATAGATATATTAAATTAGATTTGATTGTTGTTGCTACGAAAGATGAGTTCTATGCATGGGCAGCAATGTCACATCACGCGCGCATTTGGACATAGTAGCCCTACCGTTCATCCTAAAAACAAAGACTTATTTCAGTTGGGTCGGTGTTATGTTAACGCACTCCCTCATCGCTAATTCCATATTTCTAAGAAAACAGCCCTTTCATAATTATCCATATTCTCGACGGTCTAATGCGTTCTAATGCGTTCTAATGCATTCACTTATATCTTATAAACCTTGTTAGCTATACTGTATATACATTGATACACTGGTCTTGGATGTCTCTAAATTACATTATCAAAAAATCTCGTTCATTATAAGTGACTGTAAACGTAGGGTGTGTGTGTGTGTTGTTGTTGTTATTGTTATTGGGGTTTTGCGTTTAAACTCGTAGTATGACATTTTCGCATTCATGTATCTTTTAGTGTTCAGAATATCTGTAGTCAACTTGTGGCAATTAGGGGCCTATTATTGCCCTGTTTGCTGTCTTATCTGTTCTACTAACTAATTGCGTAGAATTATGTCCTTGTGTCATGTTAAGCTCTTGTCATATATTATATTCTTATATTCTTTCTTGTCTTTTGGTATCTTATATTTTCTGTTATCTTCATTCCCTTCTTATTTTCTTCCTTTATAATCAAGTTTATTCCATATAATTCTTTGAAGGATCAGCTATACACCAACTGTGCTTTTGAATGGATCCTTCCATTTTTTGATAGATATGAATTTACAACAAATTGACAATACTGACTTCTAATTCTATATGATTGTCACTAATCATCAACTGCATTTACGAATGTATGTTTCTAAATCATTTTATTATCATTGTAATTTCTTTAATTTTCCGTTGAAAATTGAAAATAAGTTAAATTGAATTTTACTTAAATTCAATCTTGAAGCATAATCATCGTGATTGATGGAAAAATAAATCGCTTGTGTTATGTACATGACATTATTAGGTATGGCCTGGAGACAGTGTGTACCCGGACTTTACTAACCCTAACTGCTTCGAATGGTGGACAGATCTGTGTGCAGAGTTCCATGAAGAAATTGCTTACGACGCGCTGTGGATTGTGAGTAGCATTGCATCTCGTAGTCAGCCTTTCATAGTAGCTTCTTTTCACAATCAAAGCTCTGATCAAAGCAGAATTTAGCCGGTACTGCCGAAAAACAATTTCATTATCCCAATAAACTGGTATCGAATAATATCATATGTTTAGCTCTCCTTCAAGGAAAGGTATTCTTTTATTTTCTTTAGTTTCATATCCCCGGATATATTGTCACAGGATTGTCACAGGATCCATAGGTGGAACGTCATAATAATAATGATCCTAGATCTTTGGGTCATGAAGGATTATGATTGGGATGTTGAATAGACTGCTCTCGCGGAACATAATGCTTATATAAGAACGACTGATGATTTCACATAAACGCAGCGTGGTTGGTTTATTAAAAAATGCTAATCGCAATGTACTGACTGTATGTATATGTTGGGACATCAGCAGACCACAGTCAGATGCGATATTAATGACGAAATAATGTGTGCATTTCATTGGTTTCCGATCATGGTTATTGATTCTCATTTTGTTTATGTGTTTTCAACCAAAGGATATGAACGAACCGTCGAATTTCATCTGGGGGTCAGTAACTGGCTGCAGCGACAGCCCGCTCAACTATCCACCATACCTACCTCGTAAGTCACCACCACTCGGCTGCTCAGTATTTCACATCGTTCCATTTATATTAGATATCAAACAGATACAATATTATGTACACGGATCCCTCTCCCTTTGAAAAAAACCCGGATAAAACAAAAGATACTCGGTAATTCTAGGCTAGAATAGAACATGCAATCACTACCCGGGGAAGCCCCTGAGTTAGAGACAATGTTTTCATAGAAAATATAAGTAATCCTTCGTGAGATCTGAGTGTGAATTGGCACAGAAACCCCCAAAGCGTTGTACATAATCTTCCGAGCCTCTGGCACATAAAGGGTTAAATCTAAGTATTTGTCAAACTTTGGGATTATGGTAACTGACGCAGATATGAATCCAAATCTGGATGATGCAGCTCTTTTATCCATGAGACTTTTGAGATATTCAAGATGGCCACCAAAATGGCCGTCAAACTATATGCGATTCCTGTATATTGTTTTTTCTTGAAACTTAATGCTGACAAATGCCAAATATGTATATGATTTATACATGCATATATATATATATATATATATATATATATATATATATATATATATATACGTAAGTAGAGTGTGAACTGCAATATGGCTGACAGTGCTCAACTATATAGGAGCCCATGTAGTACAATATATAGTAGGATGGAAGGCGTTGCTTTATTAGTGACTTAGCTGGACAGTCTGTTTCGGTCGAAGCCTCGTCAGCAACTAAATCAGTTTCTTGTTAAAGTACAGTGTAAGACATACGGCTCTGGTGCACTCAAGCAAGCAAACAAAAGATACAAAAGATACATGCACGTGGCTACTTAACGGCACAATAAAGTTGATAATGACACTGGTACTGGGCTTAAGGCAGGGGTAATACACTTGTATGGCTTAAATTGTTACATGTGTATCTTTTGTATCTTTTGTTTGCTTGCTTGAGTGCACCAGAGCCGTATGTCTTACACTGTACTTTAACAAGAAACTGATTTAGTTGCTGACAAGGCTTCAGCCGAAACAGACTGTCCAGCTAAGTCACTAATAAAGCAACGCCTTCCATCCTACTATATATATATATATATATATATATATATATATATATATATATATATATATTTGGACTTCCAATATAGTTTCTTGTAAATCTTGAGAAATTGAAACGAGCTTGATGGGCTTACCCTATTTCGAGTGTTTTAATGCAAATCTATGGGATGCAACTCTTGCACTGCTGATGGTTTTGAAGTATCCAAACTGCCCCCCCCCCCAAAAAAAAAAAAAAAAAAAATCATATACGTATCTTTCCTTTGAAAAAAAAAAAAAAACTGAATATGATTTGATGTTTTCACCTTATTTCGGGGGTGCTGAATCTGAGTCTGACTGCTGCAACTTTTGCATTCCTGAGAGTTTTGAGATATCCAAGATGGTCTCCAAAAATATAAACTCCAGTATCAATATTTCTTATTATAAATGGTGATTACATTCCATATAAATCGAAAGGTTTATCACATTTTCGAAGGCACTGACTCTGAATCTATTTGATACAACGTTTGCATCCTTGAGGTTTTTGTGGTATTCAAGATTTTTGTGGCCACTTTAGCGGCAATCTTGAATATCTCAAAACCCGCTAGAATGCAAAAGTTGCATCACCCAGATTTGGATCAGCACTCTTAAAACAGGATAAAACCATCACAAAAACATTAGGCGGACCGAAAAACGAATTTCATCCTCTCGAGCATATAGACTACAATTCTCATGTTTTGGGTTTTTCAGAGTATAAGTTTATCTGCTCAGACAGTCAGAGACTGCATTAAATTCCACAAATCTGTACACGACACTATCGACTTATGGGCTACCTAATGTGCAATTATATAAATTTTCTGGAATTCCCTTTTAGCCACAAAATATTCTGAAGTAGAATTGATACAACGTATATAATGATCGAACAATGCGTGGTTTGTTGTTGTGGTTTTTTTTTTTCAGGTCTCCTGATGGAAATGACAGGGAATATTTACGATAAGACGATTTGCATGGACGCAATCACTACCATGGGACTTCAATATGATGTCCACAGTCTTTATGGACACTCTATGAGTGAAGCTACACACAGGTTAGATAAAATGCGTCTTTTAAATCCAAGAAGGTTGCAGTCTCTAGAGTATTTACAGTAACTCTTGTCATTCATAGTTAGTGGTCGTAGTCGTTCTAAACGTGTCTTCCAACGGTAGAAATCTTTGCAGGAGAATGAATGATTTACAAAACAAGAATTGATTACGATGATACACTGAATGAGGGGTATGGTGACAAAGCTAATGATATGAATTATGATGACCGTAGTTTCATGATAACTTACAGTAATGAGAACGGGATAGACTGAGGAACTAAAGGAAAAACAACGGCTGATCAGAAAAAGCAACAACAAAAGAAATTTGTATAATGACAAAAAGGAGTAGAGCAAGCCATTGTTTCTTGAGGGTTAACAAGGATTTGATTTTGAATGAGGAAAGCTTTATAGTTCACATCGATTTCATATTTTTTAAAATGATTTTCGTTCACAGGACACTACAACAGGTGTTTCCCGACAAGAGAAGTCTTGTACTCACACGATCCTCGTTCGCTGGGACAGGGCGTTACGCACAGCACTGGCTGGGAGACAACCAGAGCCAGTGGCCCCAAATGTCCTGGAGTATCGTTGGTGAGTTTCCGTTACATTCCACTTTGCTTTAAACGCTTCTTTAACAACAGTAAAATAAACATTTGGCCACATTCATAGGGGAAAAAATCCTTCTCCTGATCACTGCATCAATATAACACTGCTAACATACGTAAAGATTGAAATAGAATACCTTCACTCTCCTACTCACATTACATCATGATTATTCTGATGATAAAAAGAAGGCCGTGTTTATCAAGTTTGTGCAGCCTGCAGCTTGACTTAATTTACCAATAGCTTGCTTCCCTCTAGGAATGAATTTGTTTGAATGTTATTATACCCCCGCCAAACGAAGTTTGAAGGGGGAATATAGGAATCAGCGGACGGTCGGACGGTCGGGCGGTCGGTCGGGCGGTTGGTCCGTTGCAAATCTTGCGTCGCGAACTACTTCCTCAGTTTTCAACCGATTCCCATAAAACTTGGCACAGATGTGTGCCTTGGGTTGTAGATGTGCAAGACGTATTTTTTGGCAGTACCCAAAAGTACGTTGCCATGGTAACGGCATATTATGGGCAAAAATGGGTACAGATCTTGCGTAGCGAACTCCTCCCACAGTTTTTGATCAATTTTTATGAAATTAGGTACAGATGTTCATCTGAATATGTTAATGTGCAAGACACATATTTCCGCAGTGGCAAAAAGTGCGTTGCCATGGTAACGGCATGTTATTGGTAAAATATAGGGCAAAATGCTTCATGGCAAAACTGCTTCATCAGTGTTCTTCCAATTCTCATGGAATTCATATTGAATGTTTGCCTTAGGATATAGGTCAGCATGACACATTTCTTGACAGTGACAAAAAGTATGTTGCCATGGTAACAGCTCACATATTATGAGCCAAAATGATGGAAAATTTTGTGTTGCAAACTACTTCCTCAGTTTTTGCCCAATTTCCATGAAACTTGGTACAGATGTGTGCCTTTGGTTGTAGATGTTCAAGACGCATTTTTTGACAGTACCCGAAAGTACGTTGCCATGGTAACGGCATATTAATGGCAGAAGATCAAGGAAAGATCTTGCGGATTTAACTACTTTCTCAGTTTTTTGACCAAAGCTTATGAAATGTGGCACACACCTTGATCTTGGTGGGAAGATGTGGAAGACATATTTTTCGGACGTGTCGGAAGCTGCGTTGCCATGGTAATGGCATATAAATGGCAGAAGATCAAGGAAAGATCTTGCAGATTGAACTACTTCCTCTGTATTCGACTGAAGCTCATGAAATGTGGCACACACATTGGTCTTGGTGGGAAAATGTGCAAGACATATTTTTTGGACGTGTCGGAAGCTGCGTTGCCATGGTAACGGCATATTAATGGCGGAAGATCATGGAAAGATCTTGTGGATTGAACTACTTCCTCAGTTTTTGACAAAAGCTTATGAAATGTGGCACACACAATAGTCTTGGTGGGAAGATGTGCAAGACATATTTTTCGGACGTGTCGGAAGCTGCATTGCCATGGTAACGACATTTAAATGGCAGAAGGTCAAGGAAAGATCATTCCTTGGGTAAGACTGTCGTCACGGGGCGGGGGTATTAATCACCTTCAGTGATATTTCTAGTTGATATTATAACAATGTATATGACAAAAATTGTATGATGAATGAGGAAGAGATCGGAAGGTTTCTGAGAAGCTCAAAAGAGTTGAATGTTAACCTATAAAGGTGCATGGCGCCTAATATGGAGCTCGAATCAACTGTCATGCTTGCTGACAGTTACGTTGCTGATATCATTGTCTGTATTCTACCCATATGAATGAACTTTTTGCTTTTCTCATTCAAGTCAACAACATATTTAGATTACACAGTCCTTTCAACGTCTTCAGATTTCATTAGTTTGTGCAGTTTGAAAGAAAGCTTGCAAAGACATGCTGGTTGTTTGTGGTCAAACTATAAAGGCTCTCAAGATATTTGAGACGTTTTCTCTCTGCCTCTTGTCTTTAATCATTCTTTGCGTTTTTGCCGACCACATATTCTATAGTATGACAGTGTGTTGCACTTACATTACTTGTCTTATTCATAATGTGTTGACAAGAGAGGGCGTAAGGAGTTTCACGAAAGCCCTTTCTGACGTTTATAGGAACTGCACTCATTTTTTTTTCTTTCATATTGCCTAACCAATGAAAACACGAAAGCGAAGCAAATATTTCTAGTCTAATGGTTCCTATGGTGTCCTTTTTTCATTTCATCTTATACCAATTTCAAGGAATGCTGGAGTTCAACATGTTCGGATTCCCATACGTAAGTTTTTGGTAATGCTTTATAATACTGAAATGACTTAGAAATGTTGGATTTTTTTTCGATGAGGGTACATACTAAGTCTTAAATGTCAGTTCTGAACTCCTAATATCACACACTCCAAAAAACACTTTTAAGTCTTCCCAATGTTATGTTTAGCGCACGGACATCTACATTTGCTACTCCTAAATCTGTGGAATGTCAGATAGTAATGTCCCATCGTAAATACAACCATTTTTTAACCTTTTTGGAGAAATCATTTTAATAGGTAACAAAACAGTTATTCATATGTCAGCTTACACATCAGTTACGCCTTTGTTTTTCTTCCGAGTGTGTCTTTCATGCAATAATTGCTTAATGAAATTGATACCTTGACAATAATTACGTCAAGAGAAATGTATCGATAGTTTCCTACTACAAAGTAAGCTTGTCAAATAAATGTCAGCTGAAAAAAAATGATGAATAAGTTGATTGGCTTAGTGAATAATCATGTAACACCTTACTAAATATCGTATTGTCATTTCATGTTGAACTGACGTATTGGAGGAATGAAAAGCAGGCATGATTTTGTTTTCATGTTGTAAGCATTTATATATGGTGAATGACTTTAACGATGTATATGTATACATTTTTATTTGGGTTTCTGTTGTTTTTCGAGTCACGATGCTCCAAAGTGTCGTGGTCAGAAAATGGCAAATCATTGTACTTGTAATCAAAATCTGAATGACCTTTGACACTTGATATTCAAACCAGATTGGTGCTGATATCTGTGGATTTTGGTACAACACCACATACGAGATGTGCTGGAGATGGACGCAGCTTGGCGCCTTTTACCCCTACGCCAGAAATCACAATGCAGAGGGGTGGCATGTAAGTATGACGTCAAGAAAATAATGGCTGGCTAGACTGTGTTTCCATGGTTACGGCATGCAACACTCTGACTCCCAGGAAGTGGAGTTATACACGGGTGTAATGTGTGTTTATAGGAGACAATACGTCCGATCCGATCCCGGCTGGTAATTACAAGCCCTTATATTGGGGACACACTATATACAGTGATAAAGAAAGCATTCCTTACAACGCATCATTAAGAATATAGTAATGGGGTATTGATGGAGTCGAAAGGGATCTGAGCTTTCGATCCCAGCAAAATCTTCGTCAGAAGTAAAATAAAAAATAATAATTATGTGAGAGCACAAAGATACAGAAAATACTTGCAGTGACAGAACATTTATGATAAAATTATCTTTCGGAAAATATCCTTTGAAAGCACAGTCACACACGAGCACGAAATCCCAACTCATAAACATTACAAATTGGAATTGAAACAGAATGATTTGGAACTTGGATACCAAATACGCAACATGTTACATCTTGCGTGTTGTATATAATTGATCCGTAAAATACCAGCTTTATGAAAAGCTATATGACGTATTGACCATGATGGGTGCTGACACTCTCGTTCCACACTACACTGCAGCCTCAGCATCCCACGGCGTTTGATGAGACTTTCGCAGAGCGGACACGTGACATCCTGCTAGTCAGATATCAACTCCTGCCCTACCTCTACTCGCTCTTCTTCGATGCTACCTTCTACGGAAAAACAGTCGTGAGGCCTCTGATGTTCGAGTAAATTGTCTATTTATCATAACTTCAGCTAACAATTGGGGGGGGGGGATTCCATGGTTATGATAAACAGTTATTAACGTTTCTAAAGACTTGCGTTAATAGATGAAAGAACTGTGATACTTCGTGCAAGGACACTGTATAATGCAATATCATTGCTGGAAAGAACACCACAGTGTGTTAACACTGGTGGGTGTATTCACATTGTGTTCAAAGAGCCGACTGTGTAAAAACGCTCAAATGTAGCGGTGAAAATTATTTCACACTGTGGAGGGGTTTTTCACAGGGTACTAGTATTCACACAGTAGTGTTCTATTTCACACTAAATTGATAATTCACGCTGGTCACAATGCGTTTACCCTGTTAAAACGCTCGAATTAAACAGTGTAAGGAGATTTTACACTGTGTTCAAATTATGTTCTTTCACTGTGTTCTTTCCAGCTGGGATATGCGGTAAATCACAAATAAAAATGGTAGGTTCACATCTAATCCTGACTATTTCAACAGTTCGCAGATTGGAACAGGAAGCTCGTTACACATGTTGGTTAGAGCCAAAGATGGAGAAAAGTTTTCTAGATGCCTGAATGTTATTAACAAGACGACCGGGAGAATGTTTACCGTGTGTATCACTATTTCTATTCTTTCAGGTTTCCGAGAGATAATATGACTCATGATATCGACCGCCAGTTCCTGTGGGGACCAGCGTTCATGATCTCGCCTGCTTTGGAAGAGGTGCGAATCTTTAGAATTCTTCCCTTATTGAATCAGACAGTCACGTGTTTGTTTGTGTGTTTGTTTGTTTTTTCTCTCTTTGGGTGACAATATTGCCTTCTACGTAATATCATATGTTTCTATCATGTAAGCCTTATTTGACCTGAGGTATACTACGTCAGGATGGTGTAAAAAGCAAAAACTAACTTTTGACTTAATTTCTGATTATTACAGAAATACCACATTTACAAGTATCTGCCGTATCACTCCGTAAAGCACAAGCAATCAATCTAATAATAGTAAATTCTTCAATATACTATTCACATCTGACGATGACGAAGGCTTCTGCAAAAATTAACGATATTCATGTTATACAATAAAAGTGCACTTTTCTTTTTGTGGGTTTTCCACAGGGTCAAACCACAGTGGACGTGTATTTTCCAACGGATGCAAGATGGTACGATTACTACAATGTAAGTGAACTCTGTTAGCAGTATAGACTACATTACTCTCCGTCTTCTTGGTTTTTATCTTCTCACGTATGGTGTGAGATCGAGAAACAATTTGAAAAAAAAAAACAGCTGGAAAAGAGCGACGAGTGTGTGTGTGTGTGTTTGTGTGTGTGTGTGTGAGCCCAACTGATTTTATTTATTTATTTATTCATTTATTCATCTAGTCCGTTACATATAAACACGGTAGTCCCCTCAGTTTCTCAACTTCTTTCCAGGGGAGCCCTGTGTTCATACGTATACATGATAAAATACTGGAATACAATAGACTTCGTAAAATCACCTACAAGTATAACACACATACACAAAACAATACACGCTTAAAAAGATACGAGACCATGGAGACTAACATATACTGAAGTCGGCATAGACGAAGTAAATTATTCAAGAAAAAAAAATGTGTAAGTACTGTAATGACGCACCATGGATGCAAACTGAGTTTAAAATACCATAAAAGGGGTTACTGGAACCAAAAAAGAAAGAAATATCATTAAAAACAATACAAACAGTTAAAAAAATTGTTAAAACAATCAATTTATTTATCTAAGTATTTGTTTAAAATGTATAACTCAACTGACGGCATAATTTTCTGACTCTTTCAAATGAGCGGCAAGTTTTTGAGGATAGCGGTAAAGTAATTGAATATAGCACTTCCCTGGTAAGAAAAGTAAGTTTGCATGTATTCTGTCCTTGGTGTTGGTGAGGCACAAAGGAATTATACATTTGAGCGTGGACTTAAACGGCATTGCATCCACCGTGTGTTTGAGTGTTTTTCACACTTGCACTCTTCCTCAAAATTTGACAGGGGTCTGAAATCAGCATGAACACTGACTACATCACTCTCCCATCTCCTCTGGAACTCATCAACTTACACGTGCGTGGGGGATACATTCTACCCCGCCAGGAGCCTAGCAACACAACCAAATACAGGTACTTAACAAAAACACCATAGACTTACATATTGGCCTGTGTGTAAAAACATTACCAAGAATGCTCCTGTATGTGCATACTCGCCACCGAATTATGTCATTGATTATCTGTGTACCTCTCAGAAAGGACTGCATTTTCATATTTTGCGGGGAATGTTAATGCAGGATAAAAATATCATCATCTTTGTTTTTAAGCATTTGTATTATCAAAGTAAAGTGTTGTGTGGAATGACCCATATTGAAGAAGAGGGTACTATAATAGACGGCTTGGAAAATAAGAGAATAATTCAGTATGAGACTGTATAATATGCATTCATAAAGATGATGTCGTAATAATTCCTTTGCAGTCGTTTGAACCCACTTGGTCTTCTGGTTGCCATGGATACCAACCAAGAAGCTGAGGGCTTCCTATACTGGGATGATGGTGAAAGCAGAGGTTCGAATATTTTGTTTGTTATAAGACGAGTTTTCAATGTTGTTTCCGTGAATTTGTCAGTTTCTTCGTGATCAATGACTTTCAAAATTTACGAAACCTTGAGATTAATGAAATGCAATGTCACGAGCTTTGTGATAAAAAGGAATCAAGGCCGCTTTCAGCGCTTATGTCCGATTCATTCGAAATCAAATTCATGTGTTCTTGTATACTTGTTAACCATACTAATCCTGCGAAATGTACCAACTCTTGGGGAGAAAGAATGTATACGATTTTTCATCGGGATATTTGTCAATAAGTTCTCTCAAAAGATAATAAACCCTTATTTTGATTTGCTCAATCTCTTTTTGTTTGTCTCTTATCTTATTTATTTCTAGATCTGGATGCTCATACAAAGATTTGGTTTCAAGCACAGGGGGTAAATAGCCATGTACAGAGCCACCTCCCATAAAAACAAAAGCTGGCCTTATCATATTTGTCATCTTTCTTTCATTTTCGAGCTTTCATATAGCAAACAATTTCCAATCCGTCCTTTTGGCAATATTTCAGGACATAAGTTATGGACCATCAATGATATGACAATAAACTCTGAGTAATTATATTACCCAAATATTTCTACTCAATTTAATAGAGTCATTAGCTATATAGATAAACACGTATTAAACATGTTAAACAATATACGAATAATTTATGAGTTGTAGGAGTGCATAGGGCACGAATACCGCACGAGGCGCGAGATAAGCCACTGGTCTATTCAACAAGGCGCGTAGCGCCGCGTTGAATAGACCAGTGGCGAATCTCGCGCCGAGTGCGGTATTACGTGCCCCAATGCACGAACAAAATCATAAATTATTCGTTTTATACAACACCTTGTCCACAATCACAGTACTAAATTAGTGACCGCTAACTCAGGAAGGCCCAAAAATAAATGTAACAATTAGGCCGAGAATTGTAAACCACCCTGTGTACTGCTTTCAAACACTCGTCATGATTCGACCACAACAGTCACAGGAATCACAAACTCCGCAGGGTCTATACCCATTCTACGCTAACGTTAGATCGAGTTAGGCCTGACTGTTAGGCCGATCTGAGATGTCGGTAGTGATCTAGTAGTAGGTCTAGACTTTGTCTATTTCCGAAAATGATTTCGTATAAAAACACAGAAAAATAATCAAATTACGGTTTCTCAACTTGAAATGAAGTCTTGATTTTGGGATCACTGTGGTCCACGTAGCAGATCAGAGTCAAAAGTAAAAACACAGCAGTAGGTATAAAGGCCGCAATACATGCAACTAGCTAGGTAAAGCAGCTGCGCGTACACGTTAACGTTGCAGTACTCCGCCGCGCCTGGTCTGTGAGACTTACCGGCAGCGCAGCGCAGCCGGCCAGCACGTACAATGTAGATTGCTGGCGCTTTGCTGCTGTGAGCCACAGAACTCTGAGAGCGGCCATGCATTAGTAGCCCCCCGCGAAGCCGTGCTATAGTACCTTCGAGCCGTGCAATAGGCCCATGCCTGAGGCCTATTGTATGGCTGTCACTCTCAATGAGTTTGATAGGTATTTTCTATTGAATGTCATGTGACATGTTCTTGGCCAATCACAATTCGACATGATTCTGAGGTGTTGTAATACGAATAATTTATGAGTTGTGAGTGCATAGGGCACGAATATCGCACGAGGCGCGAGATAAGCCACTGGTCTATTCAACAAGGCGCGTAGCGCCGCATTGAATAGACCAGTGGCGAATCTCGCGCCGAGTGCGGTATTACGTGCCCCAATGCACGAACAAAATCATAAATTATTCGTTTTATACAACACCTTGTCCACAATCACAGTACTAAATTAGTGACCGCTAACTCAGGAAGGCCCAAAAATAAATGTAACAATTAGGCCGAGAATTGTAAACCACCCTGTGTACTGCTTTCAAACACTCGTCATGATTCGACCACACAGTCACAGGAATCACAAACTCCGCAGGGTCCATACCCATTCTACGCTAACGTTAGATCGAGTTAGGCCTGACTGTTAAGCCTACCTGAGATGTCGGTAGATCTAGTAGTAGGTTTAGACTTTCTCTATTTCCGAAAATGATTTTGTATAAAAACACAGAAAAATAATCAAATTACGGTTTCTCAACTTGAAATGAAGTCTTGATTTTGGGATCACTGTGGTCCACGTAGCAGATCAGAGTCAAAACTAAAAACACAGCAGTAGGTAGGCCGCAATACATGCAACTAGCTAGGTAAAGTAGCTGCGCGTACACGTTAACGTTGCAGTACTCCGCCGCGACTGGTCTGTATACCGGCGGCAGCGCATCGCAGCGCAGCCGGCCAGCACGTACAATGTAGTTTGCTGGCGCTTTGCTGCTGTGAGCCACAGAACTCTGTGAGCGGCCATGCATTAGTAGCCCCCCACGAAGCCGTGCTATAGTATCTTCGAGCCGTGCAATAGGCCCATGGCTGAGGCCTATTGTATGGCTGTCACTCTCAATGAGTTTGGTAGGTATTTTCTGTTGAATGTCATGTGACATGTTCTTGGCCAATCACAATTCGACATCATTCTGAGGTGTTGTATAATAGACATCTATTCATATTTGTAAGTTACCTTTTGATGCTCATTCAAATGATGAATGAAGGCTATGAATGGGTAATAACTTATATCTGCATTCACAGTAAGAAGATTTTATAGTTTTGATAGTTTAAGTACCGAAGAGTGATTAACAAAATACAGTAAAATGTGTTCTATAATGAAACAAAGCTGTATGATGATCCAGATTTATATTAATCTCTGTAGGGTACGATTTAGTAAGCCAAAGTAGTTTTTGCCTTAGATCTAATTTAGCTTTCAAACAAACGTTTCATTCCGTCATAATTTTGTTCAAATGGAAGGACATATTTGACTCGGGAAACATGGTAAAACAATAACGTAAGATCTCTTTATGGATTTCGCCAATTAAAGATAACAGTATAAATTACAAACGAGTCAGACATCTTCACGTAATATCCAGTAAGTTACATTAAATGTCCCTTAAAGTTCTAATAAACAGAAACCTTGTGCCAAGTCTCTATGTTTGTTTGACAGAAATGCATTTATATTTCCTGAAAGGGTTGCTGAAATGAAAGAGACGTGATACTCAGATCAGAAATAATCGTACTGACCAATATATTCTGTTTGGACTCCTGTAGGGTGCTATCCGGTCGACGATTGAACGAGCTGCCTACGACGACCCCAACGATTTGTACTTCAACGAGGTCATCGTGTACGGAATCGAGAACTACGATTCCGATTACGGAGTGTACCTTGATGACACGAAACTCGAAAGTGGCGTCGACTTCGACAGCAATCTGAACGTATGTAGTATAGGCCTACAGTTGTATATCAGTTTACTAACATAGCGATAATTTGGAAACATTATCCACAACAATCGATAACCGGCGATTTCCAACGAAGAAAATTGGTAATCGCGTAAGCATAACTATGGCGACTGCGGATTATAAAACAATGAGTAAAACATTTAAAATTCAATGAAGTATTGCTTTCTGATACATGTATAGATATATATTTGACGGATAGTTCGAATTTTCTTGGGAACTGACATATAAAGACAACCTCTTACGTCAGAAAAATAGCTAAAAACTCGGGCGCGTAATCTGAAATGTTCCATTGTATTTGTATATGCTTATCTCTGGAAGAATGTCTTCATTGTGATACTCATATGGCCCGCGTTCTCACAGTTATTGCTCTAAAGAGGAGCTCATGCGAAGAAATTTTAAAGATCCGTTATAAACCTAACAAAATAGAATGTTTGCTTGTTTTTTAATTCCTGGCAGGTTCTGAACATTTCTGGTCTTGCTATAGACTTGGTGTCTCTCTGGACGTTGTCGTGGATGTCACAGTAGACTACAGCTCGGAATGGATATTTGACAAGGATACCCTAAACTTTGTAGTTATTTTATATGAATATGTTAGTTATCAAAGATTGGCAGACGTTCGTTGTCTTCATGGTTTATTGACAGCATAATTTACTGTTACAGTGAAAACAATTATCGTACATGTTGTACGATGTTTACGTTACAAGAACAGGAATTCGA
This sequence comes from Diadema setosum, assembly GCF_964275005.1. Lineage (NCBI taxonomy): Eukaryota > Metazoa > Echinodermata > Echinoidea > Diadematoida > Diadematidae > Diadema > Diadema setosum. The sequence goes on from NC_092705.1 coordinate 20,419,237, forward strand.
GCATCGGTAATGGTGTGTATTTTCCGCTGGTATTAGTGGGCCTACAAACGTTGTGCCTTTGTATACATTGTACTTCTGCCATTTAGGTATATAAGCCTAAAATAAGTTTTACTAGAGGAATGAGGTGCATTCAACCTTTTGTAGTCGTTTCTCACTTGTTAGGAAAGCTTTGTTGGTGTATAAAATTGAATTAAATTTGTCGGGAAGGTCACTATCAGTTCTAGAATGTGCTTTTAGTTTCTTTAGTCATCTTTGGAAGCCATTATCATGATTTCTTCTGTACAATAATTCAATTTATGCGATGCTTACTATTGTCATTTGGGTGTTTCAGTGTTCTTCACTGAAAGTCGGTAACACGTGACTGGTAACGACTGATGACATCACTGAAGACGAGCACGCCAAATTTCGTCGCGTGAAGCACAGTATATTTTCATGAGCTTATTCAAATACAACGTAATGTCGGGGGAATCCCTATAGACCGAAGATCTAATAGACACAATAGCAAAAAGGGGCGTAAACACCGAACACTTCATTGAATTTTGTGATAAAATATTTGACAAAAACTGACACCCTCGCACACACTCCCATACTCACGCGCAAGAGCCGTCACCCCATTAAACATACTAATAAACTTCATCAAAGAATCCAGTTTACGTCATTAATAGTTTGAATGTAAGCTTACATTAGTAGGCCTATGTGCACGTACTCTCTCTCACACACACACACACACACACACACACACACACACACACACAAACACATACATACACTGACATACACTGACACTTAAACACAAGCGATGAGGTTTGTTTTCAGAAATTTTCCACAATCGTGAACCCCCGTTGTCTCAGAGAACTTAACTAGCCGAACGACATAAAAACATGAACCACTTTAATTACAGCTTCATCTGTAATGACATGACATCACCCAACGTCTGCACAACAGCACAAACTGTTCGATGATATCAAAGATCTGGTCTGCAAGCATCAATATAATCTGTAGAGGTATATATAAAATTGATTGCTTTACGGACTTCTTGTAGATATCTGGTAAATTAAGTTGATTGTACTAAAGGAAGAAAAAAGGTAACATTACGAATAAAATGAATTTCATTTCAGAACTTTGGTCCAGTCTTGTAATTTCATGGTATCAAAATAAGATGTAACAATCGTTTCATTTTGTATACAGAGTATATATTAATAACAAACTAAAATTATGGGCAAAAGTACAGACTGCAGACCCAGGGGTGTGGTGTCACATTGTTGAGCGCACACTGTGTCATCACCTCTTTCTGGGCTCGGCATACTTGTACTGTGGCACCGGTTGACCCACTTCATTTGTATACAGAGTATACAAAATGAAATGGAAATAAAGTTCATTTTATTTAGTCTTGTACTTTCAAGGGTGTTGCGTGATAGTACAGGGTATGGAATAGGTTACCCATTCTTTTTGTATACAGAGTACACGAACAGAAATGGGTATCAGCGTGTGTGTGACAGTGCGGAGTTCAAGATCGAGTGTATTTCATATTTCTCCATCTCATCTTAATCGATGACATATTTGCACGACGTACACAAAGTGTTGCCCCCACGCAGAGGAGGTTTTAAAGAGGAAATCTAGGCGATTTTCATAATTTCACATCATGTACAGGGTAGGAGGCTTACATAAGTCGACACTTCCATGTTTAGATTTGCGAAATTAATTATGGTCATTGAGCAGAGAAAACAATACTCAGAAAAAAAATCACGTTACACTGAACAAGGCTGATGACACAGAAGCTCCGTCATAAGAATGCATGAGTAGGAGACTCTCATATTTTCGAAATGTAGTATGTGTAATCCATTAAAATATCTCTTGCTTAAGAAGTTCTCCTGTGTAGAATTTATGCATGCTCTGTTCTTTTGTTTTACTTCCTTGAGCCCCGACTCACTCATGCTTATGGTGAAGCTCCTATATGTCATCATCCTTGTGCATTGTAATTTGTTATTGATTAAGAGAACATTCTTATTCCTTATCCCAATCATTTTAATTTCTGAAACTATCTACCCAGTACAAACAATTTAGAATGGTTCAAATGTAAAGTGTCTTTCAATCTGTGGGACAGCCCCAGTTTAACGCATAATTCAAATATTTCTGAGTGGCAGCATTAAACATGGTTTTAAAAGGAGTTAGACTGTTGTTACTCCATCTCTTGAACCTCCTTGCCCAGACCCGGGAGGCGAATGTGCACACTCTTGCATTGAGACAATCATTTGGTTTTGTATACAGAGTGTACATAATGAAGTGGAAATAGAGTTCATTTTATTCAGTCTTGCAATCTCAAAGGGTTACACGACATTTGCTCTTGCGACAGTTGCTCCGGTTTTATTTTCTCCAACGATTTAGGGTTTAGGGTTGTGATTGGGTTTTAGGTTTAATTCGATCTGAGGAATGGAATTACTGTTAGGGCTAGAATGTGGGTAGAATTTATGTATAGTTTAAATATCCAATGGGAGCAAACAAGCGAATGTCATGGAAGATTTGTATGCCGAGTATATAAAAAAGAGAAATGAGTGTCAGAATGCCGTGGTGTGACGGTGCAGAGTTCAAGCTCGACTTTATTTCATTTTTTTTTTTTGCATCTCCACATTATCAAACAAAATGTTTGCTCCTAACAATATATGTCCTAACAATATATATATATATATATATATATATATATATATATATGTATATATGTATATATACAGGGCTCGACACTAACGGTGGCCCGGGGCCACCAAAAATGAAAATCGGGCCACCAAATTTCAAAAAAGGGCAAATTTGGTGGCCCGCCTCGGGCCACCAATTTTTTTTTTGAAAAGTATGTCAATAAATTCGTAACTTTTTGCGCCGGAAATTAGCAGTTAAATTTGATCAAAGGATGGATGAAAAGGACTGAATGAATGCCTGAGAGTGAGTGTTGCAAGTTTGTTGAAGTTTATTTATTAGTAGATATGTTCAACTTCTAATTCTTACTGTCATAAATCTTAAATATTTGACTCATTAAAAAAAGGACTTTTAATGTTTTTTATTGTTGTTTTTTTCGGGACACCAAATTTTTCTCTCGGGCCACCAAAAATTTGAAATTTAGGATTTTGGTGGCCCCATCGGGCCACCAAACAAAAAAGTTAGTGTCGAGCCATGATATATATATATATATATATATATATATGTCTATATATATATATATATATATATACACACACATATATATATATATATATATATATGTCTATATATATATATACACATATATATATATATATGTCTATATATATATGTTCATATATATATACATATATATATATATATATATATATATATATATATATATATATATACAAAGTGTGGCAAGAAATAAGAGTGTGCCAGACCCAGGGGTGTGACTGGAATGTCCTCCTATTCTACCTCCTGAAAGTTTAAAGCCCCCTTTTGCTTTCGATTCGGATAACAGATTTGCATACAATCTGATCAGTAAGTGAGAAAACCAGTCTAAAATGTTAAAGAATTAAATGTACTTCACCTTCTGCATCTGTGCGAATTCTTATTTCCTTTTATTCAGAAAAATACTGATATCTCCTTACATTTTAGGCCTTATTGCGAAAATTTTATATGGTAATATGTTTTGTGATACAGCAAACCTACACGTCATATGCATTAAATGTGATATTTTGATTTTTTTTTAATCACAGCTGCTCACAAAGGTAAACTGGATCTTTAATGAGTGAAAATTTTCTTACAATTCCATTAAAAGTTGGCACCAGATTGTTGAATTGAAAAAAAAGAAAAATCTCCCTCGCCCGCAAGGGGCACAATCCCTTCCACACCCTCCTCCTTGGGCCACCTCTGTATATAGACTTAGCAAAATAAAATATATGAAGAGGTGATGGATACCATATTAGCTATTTTGAATGTCATAGAATCTAAATTTCTTGCTGTTTAATTGACAACTTTCCAAATATTCCACCAAAAACAATACACCAGGTCGTTGGATTTCACTTCTAGAATGCAAAATCTCCCTCGTGTGGGAAGGGAAACCCCCTCCCAGACCCTTACCCCAGCTCTGTCGCTTCCTCCATTGCACGTGTTTTCACCTAAAACACTAACATAGGACCTAGGTATCCCCCCGAAAAATAAATACGACCCTGTGACCCACGTCCCCTCCCCCTAAAATTCTTACAAACCGATCTACGTCTCTGTTCCCATTCGTGGCTAGTGGACCCACTAACTTTGAAAAACGTTCCACCGGGCCTACATGCCAATGACAAAATCATACTAACTTGACTTTTTTTTTTTACCAAAGAAGAGAAAGTTTTTCTCAGGTTAAGCGTTTTATGCAACAGGTCCATATTATGATGTCAGGGAGAGCCTTATATGGATACACGAGCATGCAGATTAACGACAGCACACTTTGCTACACCAAAACACATATTGGCAGTGCTTTGTGTTGACTTACATTCATTTCAGGAACATCCATCAATCGTTATTTGTCCCTCCCCCTTCCGCAAGAAAAAAAAATACACATAACTGATACCAGCAAATATTACTGATGGTCGTTTAAGGTTTATCCTACCAGAAAAGTGTTTTGTATTTCTCTGTTTAGTGTAAGAAACAAGTATGTTAAGGGCACCATTTAGTGATTGAAAGATCATTCAATTACACCTATCATAAAACATTTCTCTTTCCCAACAAATCATCCAAAGTACATCATAATTAAACACAAACACGATATTTGTCCGTTCACATCATTGTTACCTTAACTGTTAACAAACATCTCCTGTGCTCATTGGTCAATATTGTCATGTGACTGCCATACACGCCTCTCCTTTACTGGAAAGTATTTTGATCATGCGCGATCGGCGTGACCAGCTGGGGGGCATTTCATGAAGCATTTTGTCCGACAACTTGTCAGACAAATTTGCTCTCAGCCAATCAGATGCAAGGATTTCAGTAGCTTTTAACATTTTGTCAAACGAAATATCTGACAAAATGCTTCATGAAATGCCCCCTGGACTACTTCCCACAAAAGAACCAACAGTGAAGATTGCTGCAAGAAATACATCATCAACAGAACTCACAAACAGGAGTGCGTTGAAACATTATAGCTATCAGTTTCGTATGACGACTCCCTCATTGTTCTGAAACCTGACTGCGTGTCACCAGATAAAAAGTAAAGCTCTATAAATCGTTGACATTATCAATTTTTGCTGTGACATCAGTCAAGGGAAATTCGCTGCGGCTGAGTGGAGGTGCAGAAGTCCGTCCGTCTGTCACTCAACAAAGACTTATAGTGAGACATGGAACTCGGTGTGAAGATACTCGTCACGTTTATCACTGTCGTGGTTCTGATCGGGATCGGACTGGGAATCGGCCTGTCTAGTCTCTACTATGATCCCGGTGACAATCTCGTGGTAATTCCATTCGAACCAATCCCGGAGCCTGCGTTACGATTCGACTGTTATCCCGAAGAAGGGGCCTCTCAAGAGAGCTGTCTGACCCGGGGATGCTACTGGGCAGAAACGGACGAGCAAGGGGCACCCTGGTGCTACTTCCCGAAGGAGCGGGATGTTCCCGGCTACAGAATGGTGTGTATTAGGTCTTAGTATTTCCCAGTTGTTGTTTTTTTAATCATAGAAAACTAAAAACTTTTTTCAAAAGTTTTAACGGCAGCCGCAGAAAACAACCAAATAAACAAAAAAAAAACAACACATAAAACGAAATACGCTTGCGCATGATGTATTTGGATATGTTTAATATTCTGAAACTGCTCTAAGAATGTAAAGATACTGCATGTCTAAAGTTAAGACTCTAAAGATCATATTCTATATGCTAAAGAAGAAAAGTGTGATAACGCCGGTCACAATGTTGTGCCTAAGATTCTGTTCAATTTTCAATTTATTCTCTAAATGTAAAACATGAGGGCGAGTTACACAGCGGGAAAATCAAACCAACCTTCCACATTTCGTCATTGTTGTTCTGTAATGTCTCATGTTGTTTTGATTTCCTAGCTAGCTGAACATAAAGTGTACTACATTCCACTCTCTTGTTAATCTTCATAAGATATGTTATACATATACATATTCTTATATATTTATATATATACATATACATACATATACATATTATTTCTATACCTCTCCATTTTTTCCTCCTATTACGTTTACATCCTTTCACATCTAATTTTCTTCCCCTTATCACGACAGGTCGGGGATCCCGACGGAACCCGTCTGGGCTGGAAAGTCCTCCTTCAACGGCTGGACACGCCAGTGCGCTTCGATGGAGCCGTCCAGACACTCGAACTCCAAGTTGAAATGCACACACCTCAGCGACTCCGATTCAAGGTATTCCAGAGTCATGCCATATCTTTTTTTTAAAGAGGGAATAGAAACAGTTACACACACACATACATACACACACACACACACACACACACACACAAACATACACACACACACAAACATACAAACATAACTCTTTTATTCATGCGCTGACATAATGAATAAATAAATAAATAAATACATATATATATATATATATATATATATGTAAATGAATATACAAGTAAATATATATCTAAGTAACCAAATAAATTATGAATATAATGCTGCATACATACATATACAGATCAAAACAGTTCTTAGTATAAAAATCAAATCACACAAATTGAACAGATGCTGTTTTAACTAGATTATTCACAAAATACATAACCTTAAAACATTCATTTGAAATTTTTTACAATTCTTTACAAACAAAAATGTACTTCTTTCACAATAATGCGAATTAAACTGTTGTGAGATGATGGTTTTATTATCAATTTACGACTATCCCCAAGGCTTGCACACACTCTCACACATAATACAAAAACTGAATGAATGAAATCACGTTTTCGATTATGAATCACTACCTAAAGATCGCTTTCCTCTATATAAAAAGAGCAATAATTTTTAAAGTTATTACAGCTGCCGGAAATCTTGTTCAAAGGGTAAGTACATACGATCTATTCTTTCTTTATTTCAGTTTTTAAAGAGAAATAAAATGTAACGAGTGATTTTGTAAGCGACAATGTTATCATCTCGTTTTCCTTGCATGGTGAATATTCACAGACAATTTGATTATCGTATAATATCAATGGTTGATACACATATTTTCACAAAATCGCTGAAGTTGTACTGTGTTTGTAAATATAGTTCAAATGCATCATCTTAGCACGTGTTTGTTCTAAATAGGAGTTGAGTTGTTTTGTGTTATTTCTGGGCACATGAATCAACTGTGTTGAATCAAACTGAATGGAACTGAATTGAGTTATACATAATTATATTCTTCGTAAAGTTGACAGATAGCGACAATTATCGCTACGAGGTTCCCACTATCGAAGTCGAAGAGCCCGCTGAAAAGCCTGACGTCACAGAGTATGAAATATCTTACATCCGGGAACCGTTCAGCCTCCAGATTATAAGGGTCAGCACCAGAGAAGTCATGTGAGTTATTCTCTTTTTTTATCATGTCAGAAAAACAATAACACCACCAATCACGTGGAAAAGCTTCCATGATATCTTCGATCAAATTGATATTATAGAAATATTAATAATGAATAACATAATGAAAATGATAATGATAATGAATAGCACTTAGCGCTTAATAATGATGCTTCTAAGCGCAAAAATTAGGGGGAATATATATATATATATATATGTATATATATATATATATATGTTTATATACATATATGCACAATATATATATATATATATATATACATTGATATAAGATACAGCATTATGTACATATGATATAACGACAGCAACAAAATTAAGATTGAGTAAACAGATAAGTTTTCAACAATGATTTGTACTTATCAACATTTTCAGCATTACGAACATAAAGAGGGAGTTTATCCCAAAGAAAATGGGGAAATAACAGGAAAAGCCCTATCTAAGATTTGTCTATTTAAAAGGTTAGAAATGTAAATAGACGTTTCCAGCGGAGTTTTTATATACCTTTTTCTTCTTCTTTTTTTTAATTCTTCAACTTGATTGTGAAAGAGCATAATGTTTGATCATCATACTCCGACGTTGAATAGACTAAGTTAGTGTATCGATAATATGAATTGTCTGAAGAGACTTATAGATGGGATTACTTTTTAAAACTGAGATAATCATTGCTGACTTTGCTTGGCAGTTTATGCTACAAATATCAAGACAATCATTTTTCCCCAGCCACTTAATCAAAGTACTCGTACATAACGATCCATAGTAACAATGAACACACATTGTAGTATACAATGTGAATTTCAACAAAGTTGGAGGACTGCTGAAGCAATATTTTATCCAATGAACAAAATAAAGAGCATGGTTACAATGGATTATTTCCGTTGATTTTTGTTGGGATTGTTCACCTCTAGTTTACACTGAATCCTTCGAGAGATTAATTCCTCCTCCTATTAGCATCATTATGCTGCTACTGCGATTGATGTCGCACTTAAGTGTTAAAGTACCCATCAAGCAAAATCATTTAGCACTGTCTGAATAACTAGAGCAAACAAAATTATTGGCAAATCAACAGCAAATTATGTAAGATGAGTCGTAAAAGGGATTTTTATGGCTTTGTAAGTGTAGAGCGTGCAAAGAAAACGCCTCTCATTCAAAGGTCGGTACTCTAAACGAGAATCAAGAAATGATTGCTTCTTCCAAGTAAAAAAAAAAAATGTAAATACTGGAATCGTGACGAAGATGAGTACAAGCAACCTCTGGTTTCAAATCAAAACAGGTGCTGCTATGTTACAGAAACGAAAAAAAAAATCTCAAATGGAATTTCATCATGAAATCATTTTTTTTTTATTTCAAAAACACAATATTCAATTACATGATCTATCCAATATTTATCTATTCTACCTCTCCGCGCCCCATTACAAATTTGCCTAAAAAACCAAAGCTGCAAGGAGGAAAAACAAATAAGTGAACTGTTCCGCTCAAAATCAAATAGGGACTTTGTCATATAAATATTGTATCAATCAGCGATCAGGTCAAATACGGCAAATCCAGTTTCAAAGGGCACTGTTGAAGTGTCATCAGAGCTGAAAAACAGAACTCAAACTGGTAAACATTTAATTGCATCTTCGGGTACAATCTACAGAAATTTTGAACGCGCTTAATCACTCTGAAAAGTAAATATTATCAAGACAGTTGGTACAGGTTGATAAGCTAACGACAGTGTTCATTATGTAATAGTCTCGCTTGGCTGTACTGAATAAATGGGTAACTGTATAATCTTACTTGTTTTGTGAGAGCCATTAATGTTTAGGGTCACGTACATTCTCATGCATGTCACAACACGAGTAGCGGACTGGTGGTTACGTGCACGGGAAGTCTATTTCCTAATGTCCGTCTCTTGTTAGTTTCTATATAAGTATTCATTCTAAGAGAAAGATTCTTCTTTTAACATTTCCCCATATGAGTTATTACGGCTGACATTTTAAGCTTCTTTGATATTAAACACTCAAAACTGGGGACAGTTTTGAAATAACCATTTGACCATCAACTGCTTATTTCCCTCTTCTTCTTGTTTATTCTCCGGAGCACTGGAAGGAAGGGAATGGGGAAAAGATGACTGGCACACCCAAGTTAAGATATGCATGTGCACAACAGACAAACAGAAATGAAGTTATCGCTTTTGCTTTACACTAGGGGGTGTTGCAAGAAAGCCGGGTTGCAATTGATTGCAAATATCTATTGCAACTTTGCAATAGATAGATCGATTGCAACTTGCAATTGATTGCAAATTTGCAATGGATTTCAGGATTTGCAATAGATTTTGGGGATTTGCAATCAATCGCAACTTTCTTGCAACACCCCCTATGACTGCTAAGCTATCAGGAAATCACTGGGGTTAAATCTCTGCGGAAGAAGGCAATGAGGATAAAGTACCTTTCCTATATACATGTAGGGACACAACCACTTCAGTCATGAGACTCAGACAGGGACATTGTAATTGGTTGCCTGTGATCATAGAGAGCCACTGATTGAGCTACAACAGCTCCCCTAGCTGATACTGCGTGGAAAGTTTCGAATAAAGTGAAATGGTCATGTTCATTTCAACTGATCGGATTTTTTTTCCCACCCCCCTTTTTTTTTACTCAGAGAAATCCTCATTTTATGAGTTTAGAGTCAGTTAAGATTAGAAAGACGCGCCTTCTGCTGATGGTAATAACATAAGTTATGACAATGATAACAATAAAAGCAAGAAGATTATGTTTACTTAAATGCTTTGGTAGACGTTTTATGAAAATGATTCAAAAAAATAAAAATGATAATGATGCCATAGGGCCTATCAAAAATGGCATCATGAAATTCATGTTACCAGCAAGAAGATACGATGATATCAGGAAAAAATAACACCAATTAACGATGATTATTCATAACGTCAGATTTGACACATTCCAGAGGAGGTTATGAGATTGTATCCACAGATTGTATCCACAGACAAGATGCCATCATTTAGAATACACACAAAGAGGGATAACTACGATAAGTATAGCAACAAAACAGTCAAGCGTCAAGAGTCTTTCCAGTGAGGTGAGTTTTGAAAGTCAGATTTGAAGTGAAAATATGACGTCAGTTTTGGAATACAGTGCTGGGGGAGTGCATTCAAGAAGGGCAAATAAACTACCTGGGGAGTTTTGTTCGATCGTGCCTCGTGCATTGGACCTTTTCATTTGAGATAATCATGTCTGAAGGAGGTATTTGACATTTTTGACACTATTTGTCTTGTGGTGCTTTGACAATAATTAGATTTGATACTTCCGTTGGAGTCTTAATCTACGAGGATCAGTTCCTTCAAATCTCTACCCGTCTCCCCTCGTCCAACCTGTACGGCTTCGGAGAACACAACCACCGACGCTTCCGGCACGATCTCAACTGGAAGACCTGGGGTATCTTTACCAGGGATATTGGCGTATACGTAAGGCATCATAATTCATCACCTGTCTCTGTCTGCATTATCAGCCATGCATGTGATATGTGTTATAATTTTCCATTTTACTGTCATGCATTATAAGCCAACATTCGATGGCTGTACACTACAGCCGATATCTTGTTAAAGTTGAAATCAGAGAAACCCTTGGGGTGATGAGAATCAATATGCCAATTTTGAATAATTTCTACACTGTCGTAGTTTGGAATCGATAAAAAAAAAATTGATCGGAGCAATAGGATTTGGATCTGCAATCTGCAGATAGCTCTGTTTCTATATCTCTGCTGATGTTTCTCGGTAATCTATACTTTTGAAGGCACAAGTCAAATATAATTTTAAGTCACCGTGTAAAGATTTTATGCACCTAATACATCACTTACTCTGGTTCCATGACATTTGCTCCTGCGACAATATCTCCCGTGAAATATTTACACTCTAAGCCAAACAGAACATCTATAAAATCCACATACATAACCCTAACACTAATCCTAAGCCTCACATGATTTGATTTGATTTGATTTGATTTATTCATTCTCCGTATGGCAACATTTACATCTTTTTTACATGAAACTAAACATACAACCCCATCACAACCCTAACCCTAAGTCCTTAGAGAAAATAAGATCGGAGCAATTGTCGCAGGAGCAAATGTCATGTCAACCTGGTGCGCTTATTCTACCTCTCTCCTTCATACCTACACTAATCACTCAACCTTCCCACCTACCTACCTGCCCTCCCACCTACCTACCTACCTACCTACCTACCAATACCTACACATAACTACCTACCGATACCTACCCACCTACCTTCCTATCAACCTACCTATGATACCAACTTACCGTCCTACCAACCTATACTTGCCTACCTACCTATACCTACCTAACTACCTACCTACCTTCTTACCAACCTACCTACCAACCTACATAGCAACCAACCTACCTACCTCTACCTATACCTACCTGCCTATACATATCTGCCTATCTACCTACCTATATGCCTACCTACCTACCCACTTACCTACCTACCTACTTACCTATATACCTCCTACCTACCTACCCACTTACTTACCTATATACCTACCCACTTACCCACCTACCCACTTACCTATCTACCTCCCTACCCGCTTACCTACCTACCTACCTACCCACTTACCTACCTACCTCCCTACCCGCTTACCTACCTACCTACCTACCTACCCACTTACCTACCTACCTACCTACCCACTTACCTACCTACCTACCTACCCACTTACCTACCTACCTACCTACCCACTTACCTACCTACCTACCTACCTATCTACCTACCTATCTACCTACCTATCTACCTACCTACCCACTTACCTACCTACCTACTTACCTACCTACCTACCTACCTACCTACCTACCTACCTACCTATCTATCTACCTACCTACCTACCTACCTACCCACTTACCTACCTACCTACTTACCTACCAACTTACCTACCTACTAATTACACTTACCTATACCATCGTCATACCTCTAACAGGATCCTGTCAACCTCTACGGGGCCCATCCGTTCCATATGGTGATTGAGGATGACGGAAACGCGCACGGGGTCTTCTTCGTCAACTCGAACGCGATGGGTGAACTGATGATTATTCTTACCCCTTTTGAGCAAAGTTATACATATTGAAAAGTATTCTCTTTGAATGTGTGACGATTAGAATACAAACACATTATTCTATCATACTATAAACTATCCTTTAATACATTTTAGTTTCAGCAGGGAGGTGTAAGAGAAGAAGTAATCATAAGAATCCCTCTTTTGTATACATACCGCGGAGAAATTATGCGCGTCAAAGCTCGGTGCTCCAGTCATGCCAGTAATGAGATGTTTTGACAAACGACAGCACTTCTGTCTAAGTATCATCATTCCTCATTTACAGCAAACCTATCGAGCAGCAATTCGCTATCCCGTTCAACTTTTTTGAGTTATTTATTTTTAGAAAATAGGGCACGAAAAAAAAATCAGTAAAAAATGGGGCATCTTTGTTTTTAAGATTTAATAGTCAAGGGCCATACCTATGGCAAACAAAATATCATGCCTAGGAATAATGGGCTCAAGATGCTTAAATGGTAACTATTTATGAAATTATGATTTTCGTCTTCAGTTTTTTTTTCTCCCGTCCTGCGGTAACAATAACAAGAACATTTATTTTGAAGGAAAACTGAAAGGTTATAATTATGTTCCGTAACATATTACCACCAAGATCCAACAATGTTTTAATTTTCTCTAAAATACTAAGCTTAAGATTTTTGAAATCAAAGACTTCTTCTTTGGTCTTCATATCCAAATGCTGTGGAAATGCGGCGTCAAATGGAGCATAGAACATCAAAGCCAGAGATGTGCGAAGTTAATTGTCGTGCTGTATATAAAACCTGGGCATAAACATTCACAAATTGCTAAGTGATTCCACTCTTTCGTATTTCGTAACACCTCCCTAATTTCAGATGAAGACAGCACCTAGTATAACACGTTAATTAACACAATCACTAAAAATTCTCATGATTCGAGGAATGAAATATTAAATGATATTTATGTCATGTTTTACCGATATTTTTTTTTCTCAATCCTTTCAGGCTTTTGTCACAAGATCTCTGCGATACATGTTATAATATAATATCTCTTAACTGTAGGCCCTACAAGTACCCTTTCACAAGCATAATGTGTAAAAGCACAGGCATATTAAAAGAGATATAAATCATAAACAAATGTGTGTGTGTGTGTGTGTGCGTGCGTGTGTGTGTGTGTGTGTGTGTGTGTACGTGTGTTTGTATGTGTGAGCGCTAGTTAAAGTCCGGGTCAAGTTGTTGTGAGTTTTTGAGAGTTTGGATTTTATTTTTACACATCAGAGATAAGTCACATTATCATCATTCTGCACAATTTTATTGCAAGCGATTTCTTGTCCTGTCGATAAGATAAAAAAATGTTATCCCTTATCACATGCTTGATATTTATCCTCTAGAGGTCGTGCTGCAACCCACCCCTGCCTTGACATACAGGACCATAGGGGGTGTCCTCGATTTCCATGTCATCCTTGGCCCTACCCCGGAGAACGTAATAAGTCAGTACGGCGAGGTAAGCCTCGATTAGTTCAGGCAATGAGAGACGTTTATTTGCGATATTATAGTCTCTATCCATCTTAGAGAGAGCTTTAAAGAAAAAAGAATTACGTTTTTTTCTGATGCTCTGTAAGATAACAAACCACCCCCAGGTGGAGTGAAGATACTCTTAAAATGTAGAGACTCTGTTGCTTTGAAAAAAAAAATATCTCCAGATTCCTGGAATGTATGCATTATAGTCATAAATATGTATCAATTAATCATATTTATCATGTGGACTGATATAGTGACAATATGATTATAACTATGATTGCCTGCGGTAATTTGGTTTAAGTCTTAGTGGTGTAAGAGAGATAGTAATATCAGTGGATTTCTTTGCAGAGCTCCTGTATCTTCAAAGGCACCAACCTATTATTTAGAATCTTCGGTACCCCCGAGCATTAATAGTCATTCTCTTTTGTTTATCCTTACTTTGGTCTTTAATTGTACCCGTGCTCCTCATCCTGTTCCCCACTAGGCTTTTATTAGGACCTATGATACACTCAACAAGCTTTGCTTTTTAGTAGGTTCCATCGTATTTCTCTTTGCATCCTTTACTTTGATTGAAAATGACACATCGACCGCTTTGTATTATGTTTGTATTCCTATTTCTTTTTGTATATATCCAAGCTGGACATTCTGTACTATTATATTTTGTTATATATCATGTATTTTGCATCAAGAAATACGAAAATAAATTGAAATTGAAAGAAAAATTTACACATTGTCGTGTTTATTGAAACAGTTATTTTGTAAGAAATAACAAAATACGGAAATTTAATTCAATATAATTCATATCAAATTGTATTTCCAATATCACATTTTTGTATACGATCAATTACAATGTTTCAATGCTTTCGTTTCGGTTTGATTGTTTCCAATGTTTATAATTAGTGTTGCTAATCAGTGATTCCTTATTTGATAATATTTGGCCAATGCGACATATCGGAAACGTAAATGCAAATGTATATTTTACTATCGTTTCCTTGACCACGCCCTTTTCCAAAACCTTATTCAGTTACTGGTCCAGAGATAGTGCCTTGATAGTGCCTACGACCCCAATTGTGTATGTGGCGAACTATACACCACTATGGACCATTAAGAGTGTATAAACAAACATGATTGTCTGCAATGCGCATACAGTATGTTGTGACTGACCACCCCCTGTTCTCCATTACGCTATAAGATCATTAGCACCCAATTTGGTGCGTTATTGGACTCTAGGCCTCTGACTGCACACGTGGTTCTAACACCACTCTGGACCTTAAACAAACGTGTCTTTAATACACGTTTAACTGACCCTCCCCTGTTCTCCATTCTACCATTAGATCATTGGTCGCCCAGTGATGGTACCTTACTGGTCTCTAGGCTTCCAACTGTGCAGGTGGAACTACACCACACTGGACCGCGTCAAACAAGTCTGGTCCGATATGATTGAGGCACAGATACCATACGTACGTCATCCCTTGGTTTAATCATTTGCCTTTAACCGTATAATCCCCCAAACATGTGAAAATGTTGGCCACATACTTAAATTAGCGCGCAAATATCGATATTACTGAACATTCAGACGTGGTTCACTTTTGGCAGAGGGTATGAATCTATTTTCGGTGCCTGTAATCCCCATGCAAAAAATACATAAGGACTTTTTTAAAGAAAAAAGAAGGTCTAAAATCGAGTAAATTTTATGTAGGAAATGGCAACAAGGAAGAGATGTGAGTGGTGGAATTATTGTAAATTTGCTATCTATTAATTTCTATGACACAACACATAATTCGAACTGGCGAGTAAGTCATTTTGGAAGTAACACACGTTGGTTGATAGAGCAACTGCAATGCTTCAGGCACTGTCAGGAAAGTTTACATGATTATGATTTGGAGAGTCAGTGACATGATTCTTTCTTCTAATATGATTTCCCACCAAGTTGGCATTTATTCGGCCAGGTTTATCGGAAGCAGAAAAGAAAGTCATGAAAAAGTTTGCATCTTTCGCCGTTTCAGGACGTACAATACGGAGACATTGATTACATGGATAAACAAAAGGATTTCACCTACGACAGAAACGGAGCTTACGAAGGTCTTCCCGAGTTTGTCCAACAAGTCCATGATCACGGCCAGAGATACATCATCATCCTGGTAAGATGACTATATACAAATAAATTATATATACACAAATGTTATCTATGATATATGATATATATATATATATATATATATATATATATATATACATACATATATATGCATGTACCGTATATCTTGTGAACACACACTCACACCCACACATGCACATTTGCTTTACTCTTATTCATGTCTCTATCCATTCGTTGATGAACTCTTTATTTTTATCCTTTTAAACCCCCGATTTGTAAAAGATGTCTGTTTTTAGATCAAACTTTCCACATTATTGTTCTCTCTATATAGCACATGCATTACTTAATCTATTGAGCAATGGCTTTCCCTCAGTACAGCTATTAACCTCATTTAGGGTAGGTCCAATATGTTATATATATATTTATATATTTCCCCTTCTGTTTTGTTAATAAAAAACCAGCATTCGTTCAATGGTGTAGCCGAGTTGTTCTCTGTTGTTCCCCCTTCTTTTATCATTTTTTATATGTCATCTTTACTCGGTATCATAATGTTGTCAAGTAAATGAAATGATAATTGATATTTGATTTGATTTGATTTGATTTATTCACAATAATGATTATGCATATACAAATGTACATATATTACACATAAATATCCACATGGTTTATACGTGGAGTATGTTATATACTTTGATAACAATTTGTGTGGATCGTTATAAGATATGAAAAGGTTGACTGGGGTGTCCAGTAGATATAACTTCCATCATATATAATTATGTACAGAAAATATTATACAAAAAAGTTAAATGCACGTTCAGTGGTTTTTATAGATAGGGATTCATAGATGAGAAAAAGAGAGAGAGAGATAGGAAGAAAGATCAAGAGGTAAGAGCGGTGCTCTACCTCATGATGGTTGAAAAATGATAATTCTGGTACGACTCGTTACTATAAAATGATGATAAAAATAATTGCATTTATATGGCGCTTCATACTGGTGTTTCTAAGCGGACTGATGCTATTCATACAAAAAGACTAGAAATACAATAGCATTGGGACAATGCAAAACCAAAATTACATTGATTAAAGAATTCTGTCATGCGCATATAAATATGACAAAATAAACCTTTGAACCTGGGAATGCAGGCAAAAAAAAAAGATATGCAACCAGTATTGTTTGCACATATAAAAAGACCAGTCTTTACTCGTTCTCTGAAAGTATGTTTTGTTTTGAACAGTCGTATTTCATGACAAAGAATTCTAGGTGACAGGACCAGCATGCCGTATGGATCGGTGGGCGACGGCAGTTCTTGGATTTTTCTAGGTGCACGTTAATTGTAGAGGTTCTTGTTGGATAACTATGAATTATGATTCGCCGAATCCCCTTTGTTATGTTGTTGAGTGCTCATGGAAGTGATAAGATGAACGGTTTTCAGCAAAGTACGCTATTTTCGCAACGCTTGTTCATGTTGTATGTCATTTTTTAAGGATCATGCCATCAAGAAAGAGCCTGGATACCACGCCTACGACCGCGGACTGGACCCTAATGCGTACGTTTTGGCGCCAAACCGCTCAATGCCTATTGTAGGCAATGTAAGTAACGCTTACTGCCCAAATATTGACAACTTGTCATGAATAACTTTCGTTGAAATGAATTCGAGTTCAAAAGAAATAAAATGTCTCAGTGATGAGAATGTGCTTAACTACTACATGTCCAGAGTAGGCATTCACGCCTTTCAGCAGTCATTGATTTACCTGCAAAACATGGACTACGCACCTTTACAAGCATACAACGACTACACAAAACATATATTATGTTTTATACAAGTCATTGAATGCTGGAAGTAGCTTGAATACAAACTTACACAAAACAATATATGTAATTTATTTCGATTTTATAGCCTTGCAATCCATTCCAGCTAATGACGTTATAGTACAGAACTGAAAAGTAGCATCTGCTTGAAACACAAATATCACTATAATTAAAGAATGGCCTGCTGAACACAATAATCAAGAGAATTGAGAACATATTCTGTGTATTCAGACATGGCAATGGACTGATAAGGACATGACACAAACGAATGTCAAATAACTTAAGATTAAAGAAGAAACCTGTCTAGGAGTGAAAAATAAACTTTACATTTTTGCCCAGGTGTGGCCGGGAGACAGTGTATATCCAGACTTCTTCAACCCCCATGCCGTTGACTACTGGACAAATCTTACACAAGACTTCCACAAAGAAATAGAATTCGACGCTCTCTGGATTGTAAGTACAACGTTAGTACATTGGTTTGTAAAATCATGTTACAGCCATGGTGTTATGTGTAAATACATATATGGAAAGTCAATTTGTGTAAAATTCAGTAAATGCTGACATCACTCTTATACGATCTACAGTGTTTCCATGTATGCGTTGAACATTGTTTATGTATTATGCATTTGCGTCTTGTATTTTTATTTTCTATTTGTTTATGATTACTGTATTTTCTTTCGTCTGTCGAATCATTAAATCTTGCAGAAAAATCTGAACTGAACTGAACAGTTTTTCTTGTGCCTTCTATGAATGTGGCTGAAACGAAAACATAAGAATTAACTGAAAGATACCCCTTTGTTACTGTTCAATCTTAAAGAGCGTTTTCTTGTTTATGCAAAGACAGCTAAATTGCAATCTGCATTAAAACAATCAGTCGCGGTTCAGTTGTAGAATTTTGTTTGCTTATATTTCATTCCGGGTATTTTCATTATCGACATGAAACACACCAGGATATGAACGAACCTTCAAACTTCGTAAGAGGATCGGTTGATGAGTGTGATAACAACCGATGGAATTACCCACCGTATATACCAAGTAAGTAGTCATCTAGTCGTATTCGAAAGAGAAGTTGCCATATACTTTGTTAACATCATTAATATTAACTATTTCAAAGTACGCTCAATGATCATGCTCTGTCTTTTCCATTGAAAAAGGTGAAGGTTACTTCGATATTCGGGGTACCTCATTTGTTCAATGTGGTTATCACCATATATACTTTATGTTTTACTAATGTCTTGTGTTTGTGTGATGTGAGAGGATGAAAGAGATAGCAAGGCACACCGCTAGCATGTTGATCACTCTAAGTAGAGTGCTCTTAATATACATGGGAGTATTATAAAATAGTCGACTATTCCGAGATATCTATATAATAGAGCATCAGATCCTTTCGCGTTTTGATTGTTTGTGTATATCGCATACATTGGACCTATGTGTGTGTGGTGTGTTTGTATGATGTTGTTATATCACGTCACACATTGTCTCTTTCAGAATTGTTAATAGAGGAAAATAAGATCTTTACGAAGACCATTTGCATGGACTCCCATCACTACACGGGGGACCATTACAATCTTCACAGTCTCTACGGGCATTCTATGAGCCAAGTCACACACGAGTAAGCCAGTTGTTGTTGTTATTGTTATTATTATTATTGTCGTTTGGTTGCACGCTGTCCCCTTTCCAATAGATGATGTTAGATTTTGCCTTTTAAAATCAGTAATGACGAGCGATCTCAATTCTCTTTATCTCAAGAGTCAGACGACCACCCATCGATACAAGCTATACTGTATTCAAGACGTTACTAACTCGACACGTCATCTGCCCATGAGCTATGTCTACGTTTGGTCAACTATGATAGTGTACATTCTCAAAGTATAATGGATAATTGGATAATTGGATAATTCCTGGATAATAACTGTTTTCTTTCTCTGTGTGGCAACGTGTTAGTTAGCAGAGTGTGCTGTACTCCTCGTGTAAAATAATTTTACCCCTGTGCGTAGATGTTAAAGGAAACCAAAACCCAAAGAGAAATGTGGATTGAGTGAAAGCAGCAACATTACGAGAACACATTAGTGAAAGTTTGAGGAAAATCGGGAATTCCACCAAAAAAAAAAATCATTTTTCATGAAAATTACACATTCCTTCAACTTAATACTGTCATATGTTAAGGGTAGCAATTATTCCCCCTGCTTTCTGAAAGCGGTTATTCAAGTGCTCTTTCATTATGCTAGAAAAGTGAATTTTTATGGATGTTCCCTTTATTGTTTCTTTATATTGTTGTCCACACATTACATAATAACCTCTAGTGGTCTCCTCATCCATCCGTTCCAATACCAAAACTTTAAACATCCATAACTTTTGCATCGATTGTCCGATTTTCTTCAAATTTTCACTGATATGTTCTACTAATGATGCTGCTCCCACTCACTCCACACTTATATTTGTGCTTTGGTTTCCTTTAATAAGTGAAACAACTTTTTTTTATCCCCCTTCTATCGACTCCATCTGAAACAGATCACTGAAGAGCGTATTTCCTTCTAAGCGTAGTCTAGTGTTCAGCCGTTCCACGTTTGCTGGTACAGGAAAGTACGCTCATCATTGGCTGGGAGACAACCACAGTCTCTGGGAACACCTGTGGTGGAGCATTGTGGGTAGGAAGATTGAAATCACACATGAACGGAGTATATGGATGTATATGTATTAGTTACAACTCCAATCTTATTTAGAATGATCGCACAAAAGAACCAATTATACTGATATTTAGTCGGTTTAATTAAAAAATATAATATTTCATGTACAGACCTGTCCATCAGTATAATTGATACACAATTACTTATAGGTATTGCGTACCAAAAAAAAAAAATGTATTCTAACTTTGGTGGGCTACTATTTCATAATTGTCCTGCAGTAGAGACTTCAACAATGGTTGTAAGGAAAAGGGAACTCTTTGTCTTTCCACTGATACCTAATTGTGTTGACAATATAATGCAATGTATGACCAAGCACATAAACTTTAAAGACAACGATGACAAATTGCACTTTTTCTAAGTTGGCGTGTTATTGTAAAAGGAGCAATGCATGTCTCGGTGCATGGATGAGATCTGTACATGAATCTCATCCGTGCAGTGAGACATGCATTGTTTCTTCACAATAACACGCAATCAGTTCTCCGCAGGCAATAATATGTCTTCCAGGCCTTATCTCCGCAAATGCAGCGGGTCAGCAGGTATAACCCAGGGCGGATCGTAAGATTCATCTTACGATCCGTTTCAGAGCCAGAAGTGGAGTAACTTTCAGGGCAGAGGTCTTGGGTACTTTGCAGAATTCATGTGGCTTATAACTATAGGTTCCTTGACCTTTTCTTGAAGATTCTGTAATTCTTTCCAACCTTGGGCTACATACCTGTGATTTCAAGAGCCTTCCAGACACCCTAGCTGACCCACTGTCTAGTTATGTGCATAACACTACCATTCACATTGGGCCACAGGGGTGTGTAGGTATTGCATCACGTAGCCAAATATGTAGGCACTTCCAAAAACATTCTCGACTGGATACAATCAGCCATTTCCATTTCACATACATGGGGATACCACATAGAAACCTCCCCCGCTAATCTGGTCAAGCTGTATACGTGCACACATGCTAAGCAACCATACAATACATCTTACATCTGCCAGAATGTGACAATGGGAAGTCGAAGGAGCGGTAGACGTTGTTATAAAATGGGTTCAAGAATGTAGCCAATAGGAAGCGCTGAAATGAGACACACCTCCTTCCTTTACTTCAGTACAATTGCACTGCCTGTAATCCTATGGTAGATTGCCGATCGTCTGTGCGCGCGGCGGCTCCTTTGATGAATTGCATGCATACGCGCTGTCAATCCTGTAAACAACTTCTAGTTCGGGCTGCCGGTATAGCGGCAGATAGCGTTCCGCGGCGTTTTTTGTTCTAAAACAGTATCCGCCGGCAGATCGTGTCCTAACACTGGCGGATACTGTTCTGAAGCGCAGACCTATCGTTAATATCGTTGCTTCTCACTGTGGTTTCTTCTTTTCGCTGCTTCTGCCAATGCGCCCCTGCTTGTTCGCTGCTTCCATTTCGAGTTTCACGTACAATACCTCTATATTTGCTGCTTCCGCCCCTCGCTGCTGCCGTTTCGCTGCCTCCACTTACACTCCAGATCGGTATTCCGTGGTTGATGTGGAGCAGCTAGCTCTGGTCCGCACGTATCTTTTTTTTTTCGTAGCCATGCGAGAAATTATCTTATAAATATTCATTACGCAAGCAGGAAAAGCCTCGATTTTCGTCGAATACGTCTAGTTCTGCGCCGTATCCCTGTGTGTGTGTGTGTGTGTGTGTGTACGTGTGTACAAATCATTTGGCACTGTAGCTGTCTGCACCAATCGCGATCTGGGGGGCGTTTCATCAACGAGTTCGTCGGAGGTTTCACCGACAAATTTGCAATCAGCCAATCAGACGCAAGGATTTACACTGACAACTGTTAAAAGCAAATGAAATCCTTGGTCTGATTGGCTGATAGCAAATTTGTCGGTGAAAACTCCGACGAACTCGTTGATGAAACGCCCCCCTGTTTTCTGGAAGTAAGAGTTCTCTTCCGCGGTTTGGGCAATGATGATTGTACCTCCATGGTAGAGCGATGGAGCTTCATACACGTGATACTGATATACGGGTGTGAAGTATAAGGCTATGAAGATATTGCTAAATTTGAAAATTTTCACTGACACGTTTAATAGAGGATTATAAATGTACTCGGGGGGGGGGCATTTCATCAACGAGTTCGTCGGAGTTTTCACAGACAAATTTGCTATCAGCCAATCAGACGCAAGGATTTCATTAGCTTTTAACAGTTGTCAGTGTAAATCCTTTGCTTACTAAAATGGCTGCCGTAAAGCTCGCGCAACTATTGGTAGCAATACAGTAGCCACTTGGAACCTAATCCGCGCAGCGCGGAACTCTTTTGACAGTCCCTGACGAAGATCGCGTGCACGCGGCAGGTTAAGCAACGCTATTACAACGTAGTAGCCTGTACGTACAAAATCCGCCGCTGTACAGTATCCGCCGTAACTAATCGCGGCAGATTTCAGCCCATGTCGGAACGATAACTGCCGATTGAAACGATAACTGCCGGCGGATACTGTTTTAGAACAAAAAACGCCGCGGAACGCTATCTGCCGCTACACCGGCCGGCTATCCTTTAAACAAGGCGACTCGCTCTGCGTGCCCTCGTAATGCGCGTTTACCCCACAAACCTGTTGGTCGGCGAGTGGAGCGAGCCGCCTTTATCCACTCGTTCAGGGATGTGTACTTTTGTCGTTGTTGTTGCTTTATATTCTTTGACAAATTTGCGTACAAATTTGACGCAGAAAATACACACGGCACCAAGGCAAGCCTCGTTAATATTAAAGCCTCGTTAATATTAAGTAACTATTCTTATTCTACTTAATATGAACGAGGCTTGCCTTGGTGCCGTGTGTATTTTCTGCGTCAAATTTGTACGCAAATTTGTCAAAGAATATAAAGCAACAACAACGACAAAAGTACACATCCCTGAACGAGTGGATAAAGGCGGCTCGCTCCACTCGCCGGCCAACAGGTTTGAGGGGCAAACGCGCTATACGGGGGCACGCAGAGCGAGTCGCCTTGTTTAAAGGCTACCGGCCGGCCGGCCTGTCTTCCCTTGTGCATAACATGTGTGGCGTACGTACTGTATACTCTACTATACGTACACTTTGTACAGTACAGTAGACCAAGCGTTATGGGACCGGACGCGTACATGGAGTCACTTTGAAGAGCAAATCCAACGATTTAGCAGGTTAATTCTCACGCCGTTTTCAGAGTATGTTGTCTAGTAGGCCTATATGAGGAGTCTATATCAAGTCTTTAAGGTAAAGGGTGCATATTCTATGTAAAATAAGTAAGTTTTCATGCGGGAACTTAAGTGTCCGGAAACCCAACCCCCCATTATATACTGTATGTGCGGGACTTCCGCGAGTGCGACGTGCGTAAATGTTTGGGACGAACATCTTCGGACGTCTTGACCCACAAAGGTACGTGAAAAACGCTGAAAAATGATGTTAGTTTTCGAATTTTCGACCCATTTTATAAAACAAATGATGCACAGGATTATTTCGTGGCGTTAGTGGAGGCGTAGCTCACTCTCGGGTATTTACAATGTAGTGCATGTTTCACAATTGTAAATACCCTCGAGTGCACCACGCCTACACTAACACACTCTATCCTGTGCATCATTTGTATATTATACAACACCTCAGAATGATGTCGAATTGTGATTGGCCAAGAACATGTCACATGACATTCAATAGAAAATACCTATCAAACTCATTGAGAGTGACAGCCATACAATAGGCCCCTGGCATGGGCCTATTGCATGGCTCGAAGGTACTATAGCACGGCTTCGCGGGGGGGGGGGGGCTACTAATGCATGGCCGCTCACAGAGCTGAGTTCTGTGGCTCAAACCCACCCGTAGCAAAGCTCCAGCAAACTACATTGTGTACATTGTACGTGATGGCCGGCTGCGCTGATGCGCCGCCGGTAAGTCTCACATACCAGGCGCGGCGGAGTACTGCAACGTTAACGTGTGTACGCGCAGCTACTTTACCTAGCTAGTTGCATGTTTCGCGACCCTACACCTACTGCTGTGTTTTTACTTTTGACTCTGAGCTGCTACGTGGACCACAGTGATCCCAAAATCTAGACTTCATTTCAAGTTGAGAAACCGTAATTTGATGACTTTTCTGTGTTTTTATACAAAATCATTTTCGGAAATAGACAAAGTCTAGACCTAGGCCTACTACTAGATCTACCGACATCTCAGATCGGCCTAACAGTCAGGCCTAACTCGATCTAACGTAAGCGTATAATGGGTATAGACCCTGCGGATTTTGTGATTCCTGTGACTGTGTGGTCGAATCATGACGAGTGTTTGAAAGCAGTACACAGGGTGGTTTACAATTCTCTGCCTGATTGTTACATTTATTTTTGGGCCTTCCTGAGTTGGCGGTCACTAATTTAGTACTGTGATTGTGGACAAGGTGTTGTATAAAACGAATAATTTATGATTTTGTTCGTGCATTGGGGCACGTAATACCGCACTCGGCGCGAGATTCGCCACTGGTCTATTCAACGCGGCGCTACGCGCCTTGTTGAATAGACCAGTGGCTCATCTCGCGCCTCGTGCGATATTCGTGCCCTATGCACTCACGACTCATACATTATTCGTATACTATATTATATATAGATTTCAACAGGTTTAGTGGCTGCCGAGCTTCCGGTCCCTCAGTGGACCTTCATCAGGGCTACGTTAACAGGGAAGAAAAAGCAAGGGACTACTTGCAGCATCACTCTTAGCTGCTTGAGCAGACTTTTGGAATGTAGAATTACAATATGATATGGAACACCATTAGAATCATAAACTTAACTTTGAGAGGAAATATCATGACCGGGAAGATTGAAATGTGTGGCGTATGGCAGGTGCTTTGATTGTGTGGTGTTGTAGTTTCGTATTTCTGATAGGGTACGTGTTGTTAAGTCGAGTGTAGAGTTTTTGCAAATGTATTGTTTCTGGCACAGTGAGCATGTGAGGAGTTATACCCATGCACTCTTTGGCCAAGGCTCAAAAGTCATTACATTGTCATGATTGTATAGTTGCAATAAAATGTTCCAACCGAGTGATAAGATCTCTTGTCCGAACCTAATGCTAAGTCCCATCATTGATCAGATTTCTGTATGTTTTTTTTTTTTTTCCATTGTAGGAATGTTGGAGTTTAATATGTTCGGAATGCCATACGTGAGTACAAGAAAGTATCATGATTTATTATGAACTCACAGATCCATACAATGGGCTGCATAGAGGGTCGGTTGTCTGTTTTCGAATGTTTCTAGGATCAAAGGGCAACGTG
This sequence comes from Diadema setosum, assembly GCF_964275005.1. NCBI lineage: Eukaryota > Metazoa > Echinodermata > Echinoidea > Diadematoida > Diadematidae > Diadema > Diadema setosum. The sequence goes on from NC_092705.1 coordinate 20,445,189, forward strand.
ATGTCATTTCCGACATTTTTGCAATTATCATTAAAAGTTATAAAATGGGATTCAGAATCTCTGCTATCTGATTGGTCAATTGTAATGCATTGATTTTTACTGATCCACACTTAGCCATGCGTTTGGTAAAATCCAAATGCATTGCTGAAGTCTTGTATAGTGTTGGAGTAGGTATACCGGACGCATGGTGGGGGAAAATGGTTATTTTTCTTGAATTTACGGGCCCATTTTGTCACAAGAATAATGCACAGGCCTATTTCATGGATCAGTGAGAATTGGATGCTATTGTCTAACTTTGGAACAGTCTAAAACCAAAGTTAAACTCGCGCATCCAATTCTCACCGATCCATTCTCTCCTGTGCATCATTAATTTGTATAATAATCCCTAAAGCAAACACAATCGGGACCATGAACCATACGCGCTCTTGAAAAAAAATATAGAAGCCATGATTAACATTTAAAACATTTAGTAAAATTCGGGGGTGGCTTTGTTACAACGAGAAATGTCGAAAACATGTACAAACACACCAGACGAGAGTGGACGCTTTTTTCGGGGTTATAGCGAAATGACAGATAGCCTTTGACCAAGGGAAAGTCCTCTGCGATGGGCATTTTAAACTTACACAATGTGTAAAAATCTGTAGATCGCAAAAAGACTTTTCGGCTTGATTGAAATCTGTAATGATTTATTGTGTGCTACTTCAGGTGTTGAGTTATTTCAAACCAAATCTTCGTTTCTCTCATTCTATAGATTGGTGCTGATATCTGCGGATTCTCGTATAACACGACGTACGAGCTGTGCTGGAGATGGACACAACTTGGAGCTTTCTACCCGTACGCCAGAAATCACAACGCTCACGGCTGGGCCGTGAGTTCAAAGTTGTTGCTTGTTTTCATTTCTTTTACTCTTTGGTGTTATTGTGACGTACTTCTAACTACATGATGGAAAGCCTATACATGCAATTCTATGTAATCACGTAAATGTATGTATACATGTACAAAATTGTACACCGATCGACTGGTGGAAAGGCAAAAAACGAAAGAAAATTTTGCGTGTGCAGCCTTTGCATGTGTAAGCACATTTTTCTTCCACTTGTTTGCATGGTAGTATTTTACTATGTTTACCTTGTTAAATCCTTCGAACCAGATGCAATCCTCAAGTGTAGTAACTAGATTAATCTTCTTGAAAGCATCTTTGTCTTTATATCGTTTCTTTTTAGCCTCAACATCCACCCGTGTTCGGCCAGGAATTTGTCGATATGACGAAATATATTTTGGAAGAACGTTATCGTCTGCTACCATTCCTCTACACTCTTTTCTACCACTCCCACCTAGACAGCGCCACCGTCGTTAGGCCACTGGCCAATGAGTAAGAACACAATACCCCCCCCCCCATCTCTCCCCCTCTATCTCTCTCTCACTCAAACACGCACACACAAGCACACATACATACAAACAAATACATGCGCTTACACTCTTTATATCTCTCCTTTTGTCTCTTTATTTTTCTTCCCCTTCTCTGCCAATCAGTTCGCCGTCTCCTACCCTTCTTGATGACAAAAAGGATTGACAACTTACTGAGTTGAATACGTTGTCTGACTTTCAGAAAGATTGCAGATGGCCTCCAGGATTTGCTGAGCAATTTGGAGGAATCAAATAGAGACACAGAATAATGATGGTATCAATCGTGATAATTAAGCCAGGCAAAAGGCTCTACATTAATACACTTACATTTGGAGTTAGGAAATTTATCAACATCCCAATTCATCATGATCTAATTCACGATAGTTATCTGCTTCCTTTCTTTTTTATTTGAACAGAATGCTATGATTTGATGTTCATGTCATTGTAACTAATATACTGACAACAAAATATTGGAAAACATATTGAATTTTAATTAGTACAATACCAGTAAAATGGACACAATGCAACCAATGAGGACATACACAATGAAAGCACATTCTCGGGAAATTGAAACGAAATTTCCTTGTATAGATGATGAATATTGACAGATAGCCCTGTATTTCCTTAGGTTTCCCACAGACCCAGTGGCACTGGACATCGACCGCCAGTTCCTTTGGGGTCCCTGCCTCATGATTTCACCTGTCTTGGAAGAGGTAATCACATCAAGTTGCCTTGGTAACTGTCATTTATGAATCCAACGCTAATGTAAATGTGATGTACAGAGAGTAATTACACACACTCATGTATTACGATACATACAGGTATCTGACTAGTACTTCGACAATAGAAAGCTCACAAAATCTAAATTGATTAGCTTTGCTGATATTTGAGAGTCTTGTCGAATAACAAATCGGAGACGATAACCGTATACTATTCATTTATGTATGCTATTCTTTAATAGCATAATAAACAAAAACATTTCAATAGGTGTCTTTCAATGATTTGCTGAATTATCCCTTTCAAGAATAATACACATTTATTGCTATTGACCTGAATGGTTTCAAGAAATTTCAATGTCACCATTTCTATTTCTTGTCAGTTCTAAAGAGCTAGTGCTATTAAACTGAACATCTTGTATCATGTGAAGAGACTATTGATATATACTGAGACCTCGTGTAAATTCAAATCAATGAAAAATGAGCACTAAAATAACAAAGCGTAGAAAATTAAGTGGTGGTTAGATCTTACACCATCCTTCTTAGATGGAACATCGTCTCTTAAATTAACCTGTGCAGTGATTTCGTCATCTTTTCAATTCCTTACGTATTTTCGCATCCTGGATGGATTTTTCCACGCAGGGAGAGACAAGTATTAACGCCTACTTTCCAGACGCCAGGTGGTTTGACTACTTCACGGTAAGTATAAGCTGGCACACACCAAGAAAGTCTGATTTAAAAAAGATGATCGCCAGTGATACGTTCCTGTTTTGTGCAGTTGGACATTATCAAGATTCCAAACATTTAAGCTGGTAAATGTGTAATTTGTCCCTTCCCCATTTAACCAAATGCAGGCGGTACACAAACTGGCCATCAGATTAGTCCAGCTTTGAGAAATGGACCGCAAAACACTGCGTTAAGCAAAAGTACTTCAAAATTGTCTTGAAATTTGAAATGCGGACAAGAGGTGTAGTCAAGAAATGAAATGTTCAATTTCCAAACAACCCCAATTTTCACACCTTTCATCAAGATGGGATTCTTTTTTCTTTTGGCTTCTTTTTTTTTCTCGTCTTTAGGGTTTGGGACATTCATATGGTCATTTAGTCTTCGAGTCACAATTATGAGTTGTCCTTAAGAATATAAAATACAACAACAAATAAACAAAGGAAAAACTGTAATGCTTCGGAACTGCCTACACAAAACAAACAATTCCCTCTTCTAATCTGCATCTTTCATATCTATTTTGCGTAATTGGCTAGTTTGGCATAATTTTATGAAATCTGTAGAAGTGGTGCGGAGTTTTTTTTTTTTTGTCACCAAGAGGATAGAGATAATTGATTAGAAGGATGATTTGCGAGGAAGAATTTACTAGCTGCTCTTTATGTTGCTGTTTGTTTTTTGTTTTTGTTTTTTGTCTTGCAGGGGGAAGAGATGAGGAATGAAAGAGGCCATTTGTCCTATCTATACACACCAATGGAAAAAATCAACGTACACGTTCGAGGGGGTCATATCATACCGCGCCAGGAAGCAGCTAACACTACAGTCTATAGGTGAGTGCAATGTACTAAGTGAATTAAGAATACTTACAGTCGTGACATCTATCATGGGAGACTGAAAGACGAATATTGTGTGGATGATGCAGTATAATCAGATAATGTCATGAAGATAAGCTGGTAGAACAATGTAAGGGTAACTGTTGAACATGTGATAGGTGTAATAAAATACATGTAATGAGAAATATCTAGTGTACAAATGAAGAGATCAAGACAATGAGTTATGATACGTTGGCATGTATGAAAGTGTCCTATTGTAAACCAAAGTCTGTTGGTTTTGGTCATAAATTCATTGCCACTATTATTGATTGACGAGAGCATAGGACTCTCTTTTATTTCTTTCTACCTTTACAGTATATACAGTTAAAAAAGACGAAATATAACATAGTTCACAATACAATTCACAAAGGGATGACATTATAGGTCATCATGCAATAAACTATAGTACAAAGTCAGACTTTTGAAAAAATCGGACTTAAAAAAAAAGAAGAACAAGAACAAGATGGGAGAAGTGAAGTAAAGTGAAAGAAAAAGGTGTCCCGTAAAAGCCTCGAGGGCTTGCAGTGATGGGTGCAGTGATTATGCAAAATGTGTGCTGGTGATAAAAGTGCATAAGCACGATTCATATTTCACATACAATATCCAATAAGGGAACACTTCTCCCACTATACCTTATACGATATTTTTCTTTATTCTCTATGTTCTTTGATATAATACGTTCGTGTAACCATGGCGACGATAGTCGTCTGAAGCCCCTCAGTGTTTTGGTAGCTCTGGATGACAACATGGAAGCCATGGGAGATTTGTTTTGGGATGATGGCGAGTTAAGAGGTAACTCCTCATTCAGACCTAGTAGTGTATATCAACATTTATCTCTTGTCAGTCACGTAAGTGTAACTTTGATAAATATGTTTAACCAACTTGACATTACTTTATCTTTATAAGCAAAACAATCCTTGGTGCCATACATTAGAAAACATAAATTTTTGAACTTAGCTTTTCTGGTTATCATTTTGTTGTATGTGCCGCTTTCTTACAATTTGTAGACTATCTCGTGTTGGCAGGGTTATACTTCTTGATGATTGTGATCGATTATTTCAATTCAAACTATTCTCTGATAAAAGTAGAACAGAGCATCAATCTTCCTTTTTTTTTAGTTGTTACTGTAATCGCGACACGAAATATTTACTGTTCACTGTTCACCATTGTGAACAGTGATTTCAATTCAATTCAATTCAATAGTGTATTTATTGCCATCATCAAAAAGAAAAGAAAAAGTTAACATAATCCAAAGTGATACAATTTTTTCATTTTTCTTACACTCGTCTGATAAAGGATTTTTTTTTCAAATACAGTATAAAGTATATGCACGAATGGTGTCATAAAAAAGAAACAATGCACTTTGCCATGGCAACAAGAATAGTAAATAATCACAATGATGGAAAACAGTGTTCCACTAAGAAAGCCAAGCTTGTAAGACGTGGAACACTGGAACAAAACAACAACAGCATCAATTTGTTATACCAATCAAACATATTCAGTTTAAATTCTTCTACATACTATTGTACATTTACTCATTGATGATGCTGATACGATGAACAATACTTACTAGGATTTTAGAATGCAAACATATAAACTATATAAAATTTTAAAATGTTCATGTTGTCACATTTGATGCATAATATGTGTAGGTCAATTGTATCACCAAACATTGTACCATTAAAAAAGAATCCGTAATAAAGCCTAAAATGTATTCTGTCTAAACGATTGTTCACATTGTGTAAATTTAACAATACTTGGCGTTGATTATACTCATTAACATTTTTACATTGGTTGTTTCTATCCCTAACACACATTTTAGAACTATTTTGAAGCACTGAAGCTGGGTTTTTGTTTCAACTGCAAATTTTAGACAGCACCTTTAAATAATTATGAAGTAAAATGCTTAACTTGCCATGTACCACCCACTTGAATTACTGGTATAGTGTCGATACAGCTTACAATAATATATTATCAGACAGGCGAGAATATTCTTCTATGTAAGTACATCCATCTTTTCTTTTTCTACCGTAGATTCGTACGAGAATGGTGAATACAGTCTATTGAAGTTTGCGGCTTCTCAGGTAGGATACAGTTAAAATATCGCTCTTCTCTCTTTATCTCTTCCACTTTGTTTTTGATTTTTTGTATTGAACATTAGTTATTCGTGTATAGGATAAAAGCACAATACTTCCCCTTTTCCTCACTTTAAAACCGATAACAAAGGATGAGTACAACTCATAACTGAATTACCGTTATTTTCATGCTTGGGAATGGGACCATAACCTTGAATGAATTTACGAAATTTCGTTTCCCACATGTGTTTAGGGGACGTTGACGATGTCTATTGAGGTGACCGGGTATGTAGACCCAAACCAGCTTACTTTCGAGCACGTCATGATTTACGGCGCCGATAACTATGTGGAAGGCAGTGCTGTGATCGTACGTCATGGGACGGACGAGTACGACGCACCTATGGTTGAATTCGAACACTCATCTAAGGTGAGCATAGATAGAATAGATTTGGATACGGTGATATCCCTGAATTGTATACCTTTAGCCCACGAGAAATAAAAGTTCGCTCTCATTTTTCTTCCTTAAAACTTTGTTACAATATCTTAAAAAGCAAATAACCTAGAAGTAGGCTGCATTAAGATTATCGGGTTGTGAAGATATAGAGATTAAAAGCTTTTTCATTCAAGCCAGGACATGTATACTCTATTTTAGTAGTTTCAGACTCAGAGGGAAATTCTACCCCAGTACTCCTGGTGACGGTATGAAAACCAGTGAAATGAAACAAAGTAAACTGTGAAAATTGCATTGATGCCATTGTTCTACACTACTGTCCATGGGTTTTGAATTAGGCTTTCATGAAATGTTTTGAACCGTTTAGAGATTAATAGCAGAGCAGCTGTAAGCGCTTGCTTTAAATGTTTATCGTGACTGATTGACCGCCGCAACCCAGGAACAATTTCGTGCGAAGGGGATAATTTGTAGTATATTATGTATTCATATTAGAAATGGGCATTGTATTGAGCAAATATGCGTGCAAGCAATCGCGTGACATTTTGTGTGATTTACTTAGATGAAAGTTATTTTCTGAATGTGGAGTGGAGATTGGCAGAGTGGAATACTCATCTTTGACAAAATCTCTCAACTTACGTATTGTGAACAACTGCCGTGACAATCACATCAAACTTTTCTCACTCTTTTATGGCTTCTATTGTCCAGGTGCTGACGATTTCAGGTCTCGACCTCGACATGATGACACCCTTTACGATCACATGGCACGAAGAGTAGTCCAGTGACACATTGGCACCAATCGAATCAAATTGTCTTTATATAGGGTTACAGTGGACTCCGGTTATAACGAAGTCCTCGGGATTAGCGGTTTTCTTTCGTTTTATCGAAATTTCGTTATAACCGAACAAAAAAAAAAATAACAGTGAAATACATAGATTAGATAATGTTGCGACTTGAATTTTTACTTCGTTGTAACCGGAATTTCGTTATGACCGTGTTCGTTATAACGGGCGTGTACTTTATTAGACTCCTTACAAGCTTTGTTCCTAAATGTAGGAGCTACCCATATAGTTTCGCCCTCATTTCTAGCGATATGACAAGTTATTCTTTACTTAGTGCAACGTTTTTATATCACGCTGAAGACTGACGGTAATTGTCATCATAGAGGAAGAGTCAACTAAAAGCAGTTAACTAGGAATGATCATGTTGTCGCTAGAACGTCTTCATAAATACTTTGAAATTGAGCTGAGATTGTTCAAAAGCTAGTTTTACCGACATTTATTCCACTCTGAGGATCGTCACCATTTGTTTTGTTGCTAAAGCAGTGAACCACTGGTTTATCATTATTAGGATAAAGAAAACATTTAGTTTTGAATGTAATTCTGGTGTTGGGTGCAGTATGCATGTTTATGATCAGAGCCATATCATATTCACTAATACTTGCGAAATAGCCTACATGGCATGTGAAATCACACAATAAAGCAGAGAGATGTGAAATCATTTGTGTTATTCATTTGAAACTTCATGAAGTGCACAGAATCTTTCATTTGAATTATTTCAACAGTACAACACAAACACTGAACAATGAGTTGGTGAGACAAAATTTAAGTTTATCTTTACTCTATATAGCACCCGTAGCGATACATTTTAACCAATCACCACCTATCATAAAGTGCACATTAGATTAGGTATCTGTGAATAATTTGTATTGATTAAAAATGTCGTCGATCCGAAGGAAAAAATCAAGTAACTAAAAATTTTGGCGAACCGGGACTCTTTATTTTACTGTTTATATTGAAACCTAGTGTAGCTCTATAGAAAGAACTCGATTTAACAACTCGGGAGAGCGCCTTTACCAGAAATCGACTTTCAAATGCGTTCTGCTGAACACAATGTACAAAACAGTGTAAATGGAGACTACCAATGATATTCCACGACTTAGGAAAAAAGAACGACTGAAAAGCTCTACCATTACAAAGAAGATGTAGGCATTTAGCTTCTACTGTGTTACCTAAAGTATGAGTTTAACCACTGTTAAGATTCTCACTGCAATCGAAATATGAAAACACAATATAATAAGCAAATAGTTATATGTACTCCTAGAAGACATAGAGGACACCGTAGCTAATACATGCATGCAAGAACTGTAGGGGTACAGTAGTATTGTGCATAAGACTCCTGACTCCCAATCAGAGGGCCGGAGTTCAAATCCAGTCCAGTGCTTACGCCGCTTACGTCCCTGGACAAGATGATTCTACCCATTTTGTCCCATTCGTTCATGGTGTAAATTGGTGCCTGGCAACGCTATAGGGTAATGATAATGACATTAAAGGTCCTCTGGTAGAGCAGTAGTAACACTGATGAGGCTGCTCTGGATAAAGAACATGTTATCATTAACTAAGAATATCACCGCTGGACGGCCAGTAATGTGGTAACGCGAAGTTCGACTGCATTCACAATCCTCGGCTGACATCAGGAGATTTTAAAACATGACTGTAACAAAGTCCACTCGGCGTCAGGTCAAACCCTACACCGCTGCGCTCAACTACACCCACATGCTTGCACACAACCCCATGCACAATCAGGTACGCCGCCAGCTCACACAGTCGCAGCTACCGTCCTCGTTTTTACGTGCTAACGTATTGTTTTGTGCACGGTGTGTGCAACCGACACACAGCGACGCTTGTCCTTGAATGTCTTCTCTTTGTGGTCGACCGGAATGTTTACACTGAAGTGAATGGCGAAACCCGGAAGAAGGAAAATACCAAGTGATATTGCCTGCTGATCTCCACGACCCTGCAAAATACCAACTGCAATTGCTTCGCAAAACTACCTCGTATGGGTAATAATGTAAAATATTGCCCTAACTGAAATGATCTTGCCCTAGTCGAAGACGAGGGCAATGTTTTTTTCAGTGTGGGCAATATTTTTCAGGTATCTCCCTCAAGGCCAGTCAATATCACAATCATTACCTATCCCCTAGGTATATTAGGAAAATATGTGAATACGGCTATACACTATGATATAGATCAATCCACATTTGACTACCTGTAGATCATCAGCAACGTGTCGAATAATTGCAAAATTGTTCATCAATGTACATCATTCAACTCCAACTTCCAAGATACATATGTAGTTGTAACAGGCGAACTTCAAACATCTCAACGTATTTACACTTTGTTTTGTTTCTGTTTTAATTTTGAGAATCGTAATAACTGATGGTCACTGTGCAATCATTCAGCACAAATGGAGTCGTCATCGTTTGACGCGTAGTGCTGCTGGAAGTAGTCGACCTTGTATAATGAGTTGATTTATTGGCGTTCTTCTGCGGTGCGTGTGTCCCAGATTTGTGAATGTCGCCTCTTTGTGATTGACCGGAATGTTTACATGTAAAGTGAATGGCGAGACCCGGATGGAGGGTGATACGCACTAATATCGCCCGCTGATCTCGACGACCGATCAAAATACCAACTGCAATTGCCCCACAAAACTACCTCATATAGGTAATAGTCAGATATATTATATGATCTTCCAACTCTTCCTTCCATGACATCAATGGAACAAAATTATCAAGGAATTACGAAAATGTGAAGCCAGAAAATTACATAATCGTTACCTGAATAGCACTAACTTCTTTTTTTCCAGGTCTGATAAACACATTGGTTTGGGTATTGGTTGATTTGGTACACCACGGCAGATTGTTATATAAGGACTACTGTATTTAATTGATTCTGTCAAGAACTGACGAAGGAGCTCCATTACTCGATAGTTCAGATAGGTTGATTGTCCTGACGGCAAATAATCATGATTTACTGCAAATCATCAATAAACATTCTTTCTTAACATGCACGAATCTACTGTGAAAGCACTAACGAGACTTTGATCATGCATTCATGTTAGGAAACTTGCAGGACCGTCTGTTGAGTAACTAGCAAAGACAAAACAGATTCTGATATTTCTCCACATAATAATTACTCAATCAACACTTTTTGTTCAAGAGAGACACATAATGGCACAGAATTAGTGGGTTTTATAGCCTCCCAATAATATCTTTTCCTTAGACTTGACAAAAACATCTTGAATATAAAATTCAATCTTGCAATTGTACAGTAAAACAAAGGAGCTGTCATTACAGCATCTAGTTATACACAAACACATTCTCTATTCATGACATTTTAAAATAGTTTTTACCACAACCCCTCCCCATAATGTTTTGAGCACAATTCGAGAGCAGACACAGTATAAAGGAGGTGATATCACATTAGCTACTTTAATTGTCCTTAAATACGAACTTCTTACTTTTTGATCGACAACTTTCCAAATGTTCCACCAAAATGTGAATACCATGCAGATCGTTTGATTTCACTTCTAAAATTGCAAAAATCTCCCTCATGTGGGAGGGGGGAACCTCCTCCCTGAGCCTCCTCGGCTCTCTCACATGAGTGTTACATTTAACATAGGGCGTAAACTTGCCCCCTAAAAAAAATACAACCCTGCTACCCACGTCCCTCTAAAAGATCGTCAAAATGGATATACGTCTCTGTTCCCATTCGTGGCTAGTGGACCCCCATACTTTGAAAAATGTTCCACCGGGCCTACATGCCAATGGCAGCATCATACTCACTTACAATTTACCAGGGTTTTTCTCGAGTCAACGTTTTATGCAACAGGTCTATGATGTCAGGGAGAGCCTATTATACACGAGCATGCAGATAAGCGACAGCAAAGCACAATCTACTACACTAAAACACATATTGGCAGCGCTTTGTGTTGACAGCTATTTCAGGAACATCCATACAATCGTTATTTGCCCCTCCCCCTTCAGCAAGAAAAAAAAAACCCTACAATATTATTGATATCAGCAAATATTACTTATGGTTGTACAAGGTATATCCTAGCAGGTAATGTGTTATGTATACTTCACTGATCAGTGTAACAAACAAGTATATTAATAGTCAAATACCGGTTAGTGATTGGCTAAACACAGTCACGTGATGGAGGCACATTCATTATGTTCGCCCAGGGGCGAACAGTTATGTAATGTTTTTCCATGGGAAAACATTTTCACGTAATGACTTCGTCTCGGGGGACTATATAACCTCCCTCAGTAGCATTTCAAACCCTGGGGGGGGGGGGGGGAACATTCGGTATGTTCTCTCCCCCGCCAGTTACCATCTATATAATGTTCATGGCACCATTCAGCGATTGAACGATGATTCAAATACACGTATCATAAAACATTTCTCTGCGTAATGAAATCAACCAAAGTGCATCATAATTGTGTTACATCAGATACAAAACTGTAAACACATACACGATATAAGTGCTGCCACATCATTGTTACCTAACTGTTAACAAACATCTCCTACGCTCATTGGTCAGCGCTGTCATGTGACTGCCATACACGCCTCTCCTTTACTGAAAAGTACTTCGGTCATGCGCGATCGGTGTGACCTGGACTACTTCCCGTAAAAGAACGAATAGTGAAGATTGCTGCAAGAAATACATCATCATCTCAACAGAACTCACAAATAGGAGTGCGTCGAAACATTATAGCTATCAGTTTCGTATGACGACTCCATGCCTGACAACGAGGTGTTATTTTGATAAAATTTCCTCATTGTTCTGAACCTGACTGCGTGTCACCGGATACAAAGTAAAGCTCTATAAATCATTGAAATTATCAATTTTTGCTGTAACATCAGTCAAAGGATATTCGCTGCGGCTGAGTGGAGGTGCAGAAGTCCGTCCGTCTGTCACTCAACAAAGACTTATAGTGAGACATGGAACTTGGTGTGAAGATACTCGTCACGTTTATCACCGTCGTGGTCCTGATCGGGATCGGACTGGGAATCGGCCTGGCTAGTCTCTACTACGATCCCGGCGATGATGTCGTGGTGATTCCATTCGAGCCTATCCCAGAGCCCACTTTCCGATTCAATTGTTATCCCGAAGAAGGAGCCTCTGAGGAGAGCTGTCTGGCCCGGGGATGCTACTGGGAAGAAACGGACGAGCAAGGGGCACCCTGGTGCTACTTCCCGAAGGAGCGGGATGTTCCCGGCTACAGAATGGTGTGTGTTATTAGGCCTTATTATTCCTCTAGCATTTTTTTTTCTCAAAGAAAACTAAATTTTTTTTTTCTCATATGTTTTGACAAGCTTATTTACACATCGGCAGCCGCAGAAAACAACCACATAAACTAACAAAACAACATAAAACGAGATACGCTTGCATTTTGTGTATTTGGACATGTTTAACAATATTCCGAAACTGCTACAAGAATGCAAAGATACTGCATGTATGAAGTTAAGACTCTAAACATAATTTTCTAGATGCCAAGGAGGAAAATGTGTGATAACTCCCGTCACAACGTTTTGCTTAAGAAACTGTTCAATTCGCACACTTTTATTCGATAAATGTATAACATGAGGGTGAGTTCCACAGAGGAAAAATCAAACCAAACTTCCACATTTCGTCATTGTTGTTCATGTCTCATGTTGTGTTGATTTCATAGGGTAAGTTGCCAGCTCAACATAAAGTGTCCTACGTTCCACCCTCTTGTCAATCTTCATTCGCAATAGACATTTTTGTTCGTTAGACCATTCATATGGTTTTTCTCCATATATACATATATGTATATATATATATATATACCTTGTATATATATTTTATTCTTTCGATATTTCTCCACCTTTTCCTCCTATTACGTGTTTACATCCTTTCACATCTAATTTTCTGCCCCTCTCTCATTCTCTATCCATAGAGTTGTATTTCTTCTAGTAGCAACAAAAATTGATATGCATATACAAGTACTAAACCTTTAATTTCTGCCCCTTATCACGACAGGTCGGGGATCCCGAAGGAACCCGTCTGGGCTGGAAAGTACTACTTCAACGGCTGGACACGCCAGTGCGCTTCGCTGGAGCCGTGCAGACACTCGAACTCCAAGTTGAAATGCACACACCTAAGCGACTCCGATTTAAGGTATTCCCGAGTCATGCCATATGTTTCAATGAGGGTATAGAAATAGTTACGGTACACGGATACACATACATAAACACCCACCCACCCACACACACACATACTGTAATCTATTTGACCTGACGTATAAATGAGAAAAGAAATGATAAATAAGTAAATGATATTATGTAACTAAGTAGCTAAATAATGATAGAATGTACGTATGCATATACGGTCACAGTTATAGTGGACTTTAATGAAAGTATAAAAGTCAAATCACACAAATAACACAGAGCCTGCATGTTTTGACTTAATCAGTTATGAAATGCATAGCATATAAACACTAATTTAAAAGTTTCACAATTCTTTTGAAACAAACATGTTTCTCTTTCGCAATAACACGAATCAAACTGTGATGAGATGGTGGTATTAATGACTTTTCACAAGGCTTGCGCACACATGCAAATTCAAACAAATTTGAATTATTGAAATCATGTTTTCGATTGTGAATCAGCACCTAAAATCGCTTCCCTCTAAAAGTGGGACGATTTTTAACTTATTACAGCTACCCATGAGATCTGGTGCAAAGGGTAAGCATATGATGTATTTTTTCCCTTTATTTCAGGTTTCAAAGAAAAATGAAATGTAACGAGTGATTTTGAAGGCGACATTATTATCTACTAGCATTTGCATGCTGTCGTTTATAATACAAATGGTTGATACGCATATACTATAGCTTTACAGAATCGCTGAAGTTGAACTGTCTGTGTAAGTATAGTGTAAATGCATCATCATAGCATGTGCCTATTGTCAATAGGGGCTGAGTTTCGTGTTATTACTAGGCACATGAATCAATTATGTTGAATCAAATTGAATAGAAATGAATTGAGTCATAAGATTATCTTCTTCTTAAAGTTGACCGATAACGACAATGATCGATACGAGGTTCCCACTATTGAAGTCGAAGAGCCCGCTGAAAAGCCTGACGTCACAGAGTATGAAATATCTTACATCCGGGAACCGTTCAGCCTCCAGATTATAAGGGTCAGCACCAGAGAAGTCATGTAAGTCATTCTTTTTGGTAATCATTTATATCAGAAAAACAATAACACTACCAATCACGTGGAAAAGTTTCCATGATATCTTCGATTAAATTGATATTCGGAATATAATGCTCTTCCTTTTAAGATTCGTCTGTTTAAGAGGTTAGAAATGTAAATAGACGGAGTTTGTTATATATCCTTTTTTTTTCATTCTTTCTTTACTTCTTCAACTTGATTGTGAAAGAGCATATTTGATCATCATACTCCAACGTCGAATAGACTAAGTTAGTGTATAAATAATATAAATTGTCTGACGAAACGTATATGACTACCCTTTAAAACAGAGAATCTGATAATCGTTCCCGATTTTGCTTGGAAATTTATGCCACAAAGAAACTTCTTTTTTTTCGATCAACATGAAATATCAAGGCAATATATTTTCCCAGGCACTTCATCAAACTAGTGGTACTTGACGATCCAGACTGAAAATGAACACACATTGCATACACGTATATATAGTGTGACTTTCAACAAAGCAAGGACTGTTGGAGCAAAGTTTTATCCAATGCACCAAAAATAGAGCGTAGTTACCATGGATTGTTTCTGTTGAATTTTGTTGGGGTTGTTCACCTCTAGTTTACATTCTAGTAATGAAGTGGGACCGTTTATGGCTGAATTACTCTGCCTTATCGTTGTAAAACAAGGACCAGATAGTGGTTGTTCCCGATTTCATATGACAGCGACCTGAATCCTTCGAGAGATTTATTCCTCCGCCTATAGATTAGCATCATATGCTGCTACTGCGATTGGTGTTGCACTTAAGTGGTGAAGCACCCATGAAACAAGATTGTTTGCCACTGTCCGAATAACTAGAGCAAACAAAATTATTGGTAAATCGATAACAAATTATGGAAGATAAGTCGTAAATAGGAATTTTATGGCTATGTAATTGTAGAGCGTGCAAAGGAAACGCCTCACATTCAAAGGTCGGTACTCTAAAAAAGAATCAAGAAATGATTGCTTCGTTCCAAAAATAAAAAATGCAAATAGTGGTATCGTGACAAAGATGAGTAAAAGCAATCTCTGGTTTGAAATCAAAACAGGTCTGGTAATATTACAGAAACGAAAATAAAAGTGCTCAAAATCAAACAGGTGCTTTCAATTTCATCATGAAATCATGGTTTGATTGTTTTGTTTTTTCTTCACTTATTTCAAACACACAGTATGCAATTACATGATCTATCCCATGTTTATCTATTTTGACTCTCTCCGCCCCATTACAAATTTGCCTAAAAAACTAAGGAGGAAAACCAAATAAGTGAACGGTTGTGTTCAAAATCAAATCGTGACTTTGTCATAGATTGTCTCAATCAGCGATCAGATCAAATGCAGCAAAACCAATTTAAAAAGACACTGTTAAAATGTTATCAGAGCTAGAAAACAGAACTCAGACTCGTAAACATTTAATTGCATCTTCGGGTACAATCTACGGAAAGTTTGAATGCATTTAATCACTTTGAAACGCAAATATAATCAAGACAGTTGGTAGGTTGCTGGGCTGCCGACAGTGTATATTATGTAACAGTCTTTTCTGGCTGTACTGAAGTAAATGGGTGACTATGTAGTGTTACTCGTTTCGTGAGAGTCATTATTGCTCAGGGTCACGTATTCTCATGCATGTCACAACACGAGTAGCAGACTGGTGGTTACGTGCATGGGGAGGTCTGTTTGTTGGTGATCGTCTCTTGCCGGTTTCCAGATAAGTGTTCAAGGGAAGGAGGCTTCCTGTAACTTTTCACCATATAAGTTATGATGGCTGACATTTTAAGCTTCTTTAATGTTGAACACTCAACACTGGGGACAGTACTGATAATCTTTTGACTATCAACTGCGTGTTTTCTTCTTCTTCTTCTTCTTCTTCTTCTTCTTCTTCTTCTTGGTCTCCGGAATATTGGAAAGGGCGGTCGAGTTGAGTAACAACAAAAAGATGACGGGCCCACCCAGGCTTGAGATTATGCATGTCTACAATAGATCTGAAGTTATTTACTTTTGGTTAACATTATGACTGGTAAGGAAGCATTGGCTGCTTATAGGGAAGCAACCAGGAATCCAACGGGTCTAAGTCCCTTCGGAATGAAGGCAATGAGGATAAGGTGCCTTTCCTATGTAGGGACACAACCGCTTCAGCCAGGATACTACTATAGGATCAAGGACATCGTGATTGGTCATATCATATCTACTGAGCTACAACAGCTCCTCTAGCGGATACTGCATGGAGAGTTTTGTATAAAATGAAGCTGCTCATTTTCATTTCAACTGATTGGAATCTGTTTTTCTTGTTATTTCCTCCCCTTTTTTTGTTGCTCAGAAAAGTCCTCATTTTATGAGCTTAGAGTCAGTTAAGATGAGAAAGATGATTCTTCAACTCGTGGTAATAACAACATAAATTATGACAATGATAATAAAAGCAAGAAGATACGTGTGCTGAAATGCTTTTGTAAAAATGAAAAAAAAATTATGATAATGCTATGGCCTATCAAAAATAGCGTCATGAAATTCATGTTACTAACAATGAAAGCAAGATGATACAGTGATATTAGGAACAATAAAGCGACAATTATAATTCTTAACGTCAGAATTGACACATTCTAGGAGAAAGTTATAAGAAAGATTGTATCCACAGAGAAGATACCATCATTTAGAATACACATATCAGTAGCAACGAAACAGTCACGCGTCTTTCAAAAGAGGTAAGTTTTTAAGTCAGATTTGAAGTATAAATGTTTCGTCAATTTTCGAGGAACACGGGGAGTACATACAAGAGGGACAATCATGCTAACTGGGGAGCTTGATTAACGCTCAAACCGGTATCGTATTTGAGATAAGATATGGCTATACGCATGGCTGAAAGAGGGGATCTTTTGACACAACTTGTATTGTGATCTTTTGACAATTATCAGATTTGATACCTCCGTTGGAGTCTTAATCTACGAGGATCAGTTCCTTCAAATCTCTACCCGTCTCCCCTCGTCCAACCTGTACGGCTTTGGAGAGCACAATCACCGACGCTTCCGGCACGATCTCAACTGGAAGACGTGGGGTATCTTTACCAGGGATATCGGCGTTTATGTAAGTCATCGTCATGATCGTGATTACTTTTTGTAAAATTTCTCTGTTTGAAATATCAACGGTTACGTAAATGTCGTTATTCCGAAGGTTCGTTAATCCGAAATAAGGTTTGTTGACATCCGAAATGAAATAAGGTTCCTTATTCCGAATAACAATCAGTGGCGGAGCCAATGGGGGATGGTATCTGTCGAGCAGTTTTGAGGTGGGAAGGGGCTGATTTATCACGACCAGGAGAGCACACAAGATCCTTTCAAAGGAAATGATCGGTACAAGCGTGTGCAATTTTTTTTTCTACCTGTGAGTGGCTTATTATCATCTTATAGTATTGTAGTTGTAGTTACGTTGAATGATATGTAAGATTACGTTTTGATATAATTATGATACGCGTAAGGCGGTTAGAAACTATGTATTAAGCGCGGTAAAAATGCTGATTATTATCATTATTGTTATTATTCTTTTTCGTCATGCATGGCTCATTCTGATGATGATAGAAGAGAGGTAAGTGTGACATAATATGAAAGAAACAAATACTTCTTTTGTCCATCAATAACACAATTACAGATTATCATTCTAGTACAATAAGTATGTTTATCCTGTGTGTTTATAGGCATGTCTATGTGCGTTCTATGGGTGTGCGTTTTTTTTTTTTTATTTAACTTTCACTGCATAATATCCAGCCATTTTTCTTGTTTTGATTACAACACACTAGTTTGTCGCTGAATGAAGTTTATGCCATCTTCGGAATTTAAAACATTATTCATTTCTGGATTACTCACAGGCCTTATTTCATTTACGGTTAAACGAACCTCAGGAATAACGAGGCTTGATTCATTTTCGGATTAACGAGCGTTCGAAATAAGGGACCTTATTTCATTTTCGGATTAATGAACCTTCGGAATAACGAACTGTAACTGATACATGTACTACCACAGTCGCTCTCCCTCTTTTTTTCTTTCCGCTACCTACCATCCTACCTCTGACAGGGTCCAGACAACCTCTACGGCGCCCATCCTTTCCATATGGTGATCGAGAATGACGGAAACTCACATGGCGTCTTCTTCGTCAACTCGAACGCGATGGGTGAGCTCATGATTATTTTACTCTTTTCGTACAAAACAACAAAATTGAATTTTTAAATAGCTGTTGTTGCTGTATATCCACACATGCGACCCCCATTGTACATCCTATTTTATATCTAAGGGACAGAGTGTTGTTGCCTCCTTTTTTTTTTGGGGGGGGGAGGGGGGAGGGACGGTATGGCTACACACAACCTTGCTCAGTTTGACTCGGGAATCGAACCCGGGTCCTGCCAGATCTGTATGGATGCAGACGTGCTACCGACTGATCCAAATCGCCGTCCTCTCTGTGATTTCTGAAAGTACTGAAATTGATTTCTGTATAGTCCTGTCAACAAGCTCATAAAATATTCCTCATCACATTTACCTTCTAGAGGTCGTCTTACAACCCACCCCTGCCTTGACATACAGAACCATTGGGGGCGTCCTCGATTTTCACGTCTTCCTTGGCCCTACCCCGGAGAACGTGATAAGTCAATATGGCGAGGTAAGTCTTTGGTTCAGGCAATGAGAGACCCTGTAACTGAAGTTATTCTGTGTGTATCTTTGAAATAGCTTTACTGAACGAAAGATTGACTCAGCTACTAACGGACTTTGAGATAAACAAACCACTCTCAGGAACAGTAAAGATACCAAGTAAATTAATGGAAATATACATGTTTTTTTCATACTTACGTTATTGACCACGCCCTTTTCCAATACATAGACCATTACTTGATCATTGGTTCAGTGATGTTGCCTTACGAGTCTTTAGGTTCCTAACTGTGCAGGTGGAACTTCACCACTCTGGACCTTTAAGAATATAAGCAAATAATTTGCTATGTCTCTGATACGCGTGTGACTGATCATTCCCTATTCTCCATTGCACCATTAGATCATTGGTCGCCCAGTGATGGTACCTTACTGGTCTCTAGGCTTCCAGCTGTGCAGGTGGAACTACACCACTTTGAACCGCGTCAAACAAGTCTGGTCCGATATGATTGAGGCACAGATACCATACGTACGTCATCCCTGGTTTTTATCAATTGACTTTAACCTTCTAATCCAAAAGCTTGTGTTTCAAAAGGCATAACTTTATTTTGGTGCTTGTGTAATCCTGATGCAAATACAGTCAAACCTGTCTACAGCGGCCATCCAAGGGAGATTAAAAAGATGGCCGTTATAGACAGTTGGCTGCTATATACAGGGTCTTTTTTTTTCCGTTGAGGACGAGTCCCTAGTATACTCGGGCAGATGTCTATGGGAAATGCGTGTTGTAGGAAAATCAAACCGTCTTTAACGGGGTAAGGGGCTGTACACGGTAGGTGGCTGCTGTAGGCAGGTGGCCTCTAGGGCAGTTTAGATTGTAGTAAATACAGTTTGTTTGTTTGTTTGTTTGTTTGTTTTTTTGGGGGGGAGGTTAAAAATCTAGAAAAGTTTATATTGGAAATAACACATGGAAGAGTTGCAGGTGGTGGAGTATATCTTCCATTCCCAGTTAAGAATTTTTACAACACAACACACAATTTGAACGGGAGAGTAGTGAAATGTAAATAAACAGGCGTTGGCTGATAAAGAAACGGTGTATGGGGAAAGTTTGCATGCTTACGATTTCGAATGTCAATTTTATTATATTTCATTTAAATAAAAACATAACATCAATTTTGAGAGGTTTAAGTGAAGCAGAAAAAAAAAGAAAAAAAAATCAATGAAAACACTTTTACCTTACACCGTTTCAGGACGTGCAATACGGAGACATTGATTACATGGATAAACAAAAGGATTTCACCTACGACAGAAATGGAGCGTATGCTGGTCTTCCCGAGTTTGTCCAACAAGTCCATGATCACGGCCAGAGATACATCATCATCCTGGTAAGATGACCACATACAAAATAATCATATGAATATGTTATTTATAAGTATACATACACACACACATGCACGCATACGCATTTGCTTTACTTTTTATTCTTATATCGATCTATCCGTCAATCGACTCTTTGTCTTTATCTCTGTACAAGTCGGATTTGCAAAAGAGTGATGTGTGTTGCAACAAACTATCGACATATTTTGAACTCTCTGAATAGTATATGCATAGCTTGAATTATTGAGTGATGACTTTGCTTCGATTTTTAGGATAGGCCCTATGAGGTATTTCCTCTACTATACGCTATATATTTCGCGGGGGTTTTATTTTCGCGAATTTCGCGAGTCGGGAGCTATTCGCGAAATTAACAACACGCGAAAATATTACCTTCCAAAATGAATCCCTTGCCTTGATGATACGAACATTTCAGTACTAGTATACCATGTCACGGCTTACCGAACAGACCATACTGGCTAAGCTTGTTTACGCACGTCCACGTCTACTTACGAATACTGCAGAGAGCCAATCCATTATCGCAAGGGGACCACTCGTCAGAAATCTAGGGGATCAGTCGTCAGAAATCTGATGGACTTAACCACTTCAAAAATGTTGAATTCTAACTTACTAGTTCGCAGAGTTTGACAAGTCTTTTTCATGCAGTGTATAACTATTATCATTCTTATTTGCTAGTAAGTTGAAAATTCACACTTTCTTTGCCACTTAATATTTTCTCTGGTCCCCCAATCGCGAATTTAACCACTCGCGAAAATGTGTGACAGCGGCAATTCGCGAAAATTTATGTACGCGAAAATTATAGCGTATACAGTATTCTATTAATAAAATGCCCAGTATTCTGTCAGTGCATGGTGTATAGTAGTGTTGTTCTCTGTCGTTTTCACTTCTATTACAATATTGTCATTCTTTATGTCGTTTTCAAGGAGATGATTGGAGTAGTGGTCTTCAGAACAGTATAATGCACTAGCCGCAACCTTTGTTTGTCATTTAATGTTTAAAGGATCACATCATCAAGAAAGAGCCTGGATACCACGCCTACGACCGCGGACTGGACCCTAACGTGTATGTTTTGGCGCCAAACCGCTCAATGCCTATTGTAGGCAATGTAAGTAACGCTCATCCGGCCTTGGCAACTTAATCGGAATTCGAACACAGTCGAAAGAAACAAACTAAGATCTTTCAGCAGTAAATGCGCTTAACTACTATGCAGATATCCCAAGAACTTGCGTTTCACCATTCACTAATCTATTTGTAAAAGTTGCACCAAGCACTTAAAAAAGCTCAGAACACACATGCACATACACACGCACACACACACACACACACACACACACACACACACACACACACACACACAAATCGACTTCAACAGACACTTATACACATACAGTATACTTTATACAAACATCAATTGCAAGAGTGCAAACATTTGAAATTGAAAAAGAAAAATGACACAAAGTAATAAATATAATAACACCAGATTTTATATAGACCTTGTGATCCATCCCCATGAAATGGTTTTGTCCCTTTATAGGCAACGCAACTAAATCGCAGCATCTGCTTCGAACACAAATACAACTTACTAAAGAAGCTGCTTAAATCGCAGTAACAATTATAGTCCTGAAAATTATGTTTAAAACATATTCTTTGTGTAGTCGTATGAATTGACTAATAGGATAATGATACAAACAACAGATATCAAATTAAAGAAATAATAATAGAAAAATGTAGAATTTAATGAAATCTAGATTTTTCATGAATTTGAAGAAAAATCTATCTACGAGTGATAAGAAACTTCTCTCTGTATTGACTGTTTGAAAAGGTGTGGCCGGGAGATAGTGTATATCCAGACTTCTTCAACCCCTATGCCGCTGACTACTGGACAAATCTTACACAAGACTTCCATAAAGAAATAGAATTCGACGCTCTCTGGATTGTAAGTATTCATAGTTACTTAACTCAATTTTGTAAAAAACATTTTACTAGACACAATCATGGTGCTATGTAGACCCACTACATAGATGGAAAGACATGAAATGTAGTATATGCTGATAAGTTTCATCACAATACCATTCTACGGTAATGGGACAATTTTTTTTTTTTAATATTTGACCATTTTCTTCTTTTCCCCTCTAAATCCATATAATAACTTTTCATTACTATATTTTCATTAGGCATGTCGGGCGGTAATATTGACAGGCAACTTTGCTTGTGACAACCATTGTGACAAGTTTCAATTCTATTCTTTTACAAGTAAAAATGCAATTATATTCAACAATAACATGAAAAAATTAGCGATTTGTACTTTTACACTATTTTGTTGGGAAAAAATATCAACCATTACATAATTACACATGGCAACATTTCCATGTGTGTCTTTGAATGCATCATTGTATACTTCGTACATCTTTTATGCACTTACGTTCTATATTTTTGCCCTTTATGATAATTGGGTTTTTTTTTCTTTCAACTTTTGTATTATAAAAGTTTTGGAATAGATTAATTGGACTGAACTGAGCTCTTTATCTTGTATTTTTTTAATGGAACATGAAACAAAAGCGAAAGAATCTAAGGAAGACATTTTGTCACCATTTGGCTTTCCTTGTTTCCCTTCCCTGTTTTATGTAAAGACAACCAAACTGCAATCTGCATTTATCACTAGTCGCGGTTAAGTTGCCAAATTTAAATAGAGTAGTTTACCTGTATGCCCATTTTTAAAAATCATCTTTATGAAATATGACAGGATATGAACGAACCTTCAAACTTTCTACGCGGGTCGGTTGATGGATGTGATATCAACAGATGGAATTACCCACCGTATATACCAAGTAAGTTTTCTTCTGGTCGTATTGAAAAGAGAGCCTACCTTTAACTTCATCACCTGCACACGCACTCACAGGCACCACTCCTGTTTACCAAGTAATTGTATAAAACTGGATTTACACGTACTTTAACATGGCCCATCCGTATTAGTGTTCAAGTACTACAATAAAAAATGGTAATTTAACTCTGGCTGTCCGTCTGTTCAAGCACGGCTTATAACGGCGGCCCTCTGCATCATATGTATATATTATTGTACTGTGAATCAAGTCATTATTGGCCATATAAACATTTTGTATGTTATTTAACGTTTCATTTGTCTTTATATACAAAATATGACTTACTATGTAATATGTCAATAATTTTCAGAAATGTATTTGTGTAATTGAACGTGCCTTTGTTATTTTTGTATTCTGAAAGAAAATATGAAATGCAGAAAATAAAATCTTTTCAAACAAACAAACTTCCAAAATATCTTTAATATCATTGAACAGTTTTAACAGTATGCGGTTAGACGTCTTTGCTGTATGGTGAAGATTACTCAGATCATGGGTTCCTTATTTGTTCGATGTAGTCATCATTAGACTAGATGCTGTACTAAAACGATGTCTATTTCATGAAACCCGCATAGTTTCCCACTAGGAGAGTGGTGGCTGGATTATCCATTTATTTTGTCGTATTGCATATTGTGTATTTCTAATACGATTATCAAGAATTTGCATTATGATAATAGTTGTTTGCATGTTTATTACACTTGGACTTGCTTTATTTATCTCTTGAACGGCAGGTATGTATATATTTATATGCAAGGAAATGACGCCTGCTTTGTATTATAAGAAAAACAACTATGTACATTTAAGCCATTTGCCTATATCCCAGCATTTCCATTGTTTATATAGCACGTGTTTAGATTCAAATATAACTCAATACATTTCTTCAATTGATTTTGTGTTATATTCTTGTATGAAAAAAGAATGCACAAATCAAATCAAATCAATCAAATTGATATTCATTGGTAATGCAGGGATGAATGAAATGAAAAGGCACACAACTAGCCTATCGATTACTGTGGGTAGGCTATCCCTATTTAAAAGATGAGTATCTTAAGAGAGAAAAATATTTTCTTTGTATTTGATAATGTAATTCTGTTCTGCGTCTCAGGACTAACATCTCGCCTGTAACATCAGAGATGATTCCGTATCATTTTCTTTCTTTTATTTGTAATTACAATCTACTTGCTTTCAATAATTACAGGATTATTGTGTTTCTGTGTGTGCGTGTGCGTGTGTTTGTGTTTGTGTGATATTTTATTACGACAGTTACCAAACACTGAATTGTCTCTTTCAGAATTGATTATCGAGGAGAATCAGATCTTTACGAAGACCATTTGCATGGACTCCCATCACTACACGGGGGATCATTACAATCTCCACAGTCTCTATGGGCATTCTATGAGCCAAGTCACCCACGAGTAAGTCAGCTTGTTGTTGTTGTTTTCATTGCAAGCTTGTCCTTTTTTAAGTAAATAGTATAAGATGTCACATTGCAAAATAAAGTCATTCTGACGACGAACAATCTCATTTTTCCTTTCTCAAGATGCAGGCGACCATGCACCACCCAATGATAAAGCCACTGTAGTGTCTTGGAGAAGAAATCAACACGACTTGCAATCTGCCCATTTGGGATGCTTTGTGTCTATACCTGGTCAACTGACGATATTGTGATCTCTCTGTATATAATGCCTTTTGTGGGGAAGTCGCCCAGAACTGGATCCCCTTACGTTTTTGTTTTTGTTTTTGTTTTGTTTTTGCCAGTGTGGCTGATATGATACATTATAATCAGCATGCAGGGTAGGCTGTAATGACATATTGATAACTTTTCATGTAAAATGCTTGTAACCCATCCTGTAAAATGTTAAAAGGCGCAACGATCTTTTCCCCTCTCTTTTGTCAACTCCATCTCGCCCGTCGCAGATCACTGAAGAGCATCTTTCCTTATAAGCGTAGTCTAGTGTTCAGCCGTTCCACCTTTCCTGGTACCGGAAAGTACGCTCAACATTGGCTGGGAGACAACCAAAGTATCTGGGAACACTTATGGTGGAGCATTGTGGGTAAGGACTCTAAGGAGATGAAAATCCAATGCAATCGTGTATTTTCTATTAGATAGTCAGACAGATATATATTCAGATAATCTTATATATTTGTTACAGGGCCTAAGAAAAGAGGTGCACACAAAATGGGCTTGCAGCACTTAATAATCACATTAATAATACCGATAAGAAGTAGAAGAAGAAAAAGAAGAAGAATGCTTACGACAATAAGAAAAAGATAATTGGATCATGCGCAAAGGGAAGCATTATTGTCTTTTTACACCATGGATTATTATATTTAAAATATTGCTTCCTTTCAATCCCATATGCACTATTATACAACGTACCTTGTTTTGCACGTCAGCAGATAAAGCATTTAGCTCAAGTTATGTATCGACGTGTTCATCAAACTACCCCTCCGTATACTTTAATGAGCTTTTGGCGGTTGTACGTCGACACATTATTCAACAAGGTAACTCTCAAAAATATGTATGATACGTCCTAAAACAATAAGGGCGCAAAAGTTTGTCACAGTGTAACTATTTGTTATGACTCCTCTTGTCCGAACCAAGGCTTAGTACCATCCTTGTTCGTATTTTTTCATTGCAGGAATGTTGGAGTTTAACATGTTCGGAATGCCGTACGTAAGTACAAGAATCCAATTGCATCAACGAACTGAAAATACCACAATGAACGCACAGATTCATACATACGGCTCTATGGAAGATTGATAGTATTCTTTCGAAGGTCCCGAAATAGGAGCATAGCGCAATGAGGGGTCATTATCGTATTGTAATTGTGTAACTGCTTCATCACGAAAACAAACAAAAACAGACTCGTAGCTATGAGTTAGACGCTCTTGTAGAGTAGAAGCCATGGTCAACATTGCAAAGATTTATTAAGATTTGAATATATGCTGCCTTCATTTTACCTTATCGATACGAGAAATGTTGAAGGTCCTGTTTACCTTTGGGGGCAGTGATTTAAAAAAAAATGTTCAAGATGTCACTTATGATGCACATGGTGTAGGTCAGTTGTATCACAAAATATCCGAACATCTAAATGTTCTGCAACAAAGCCTATAGAATATAAGGAAATATCATTATTTTTTTTCAATAAACCATAACTGTAGACGGTTTAGTCAGGAGGCATTTTTATTGTAACTATTGTTCATATTTTGTATATTTAACAATACTTACCATCGATTATACTGTTTCAAATTTTTACATTGGTTGTTTCTACCGTAACTCACACTTTAGAACTATTATGAAGCACTAATGCTGGATTTGTGTTTCATCTGCAAATGGTAAAATATGCCTTTAAAGACATTTACAAATGCAAAAGACGAGATTAGACTTCATCCCTCTTACAGAAATAAGATATCTTTTTAAAATTTCTTTTAATCATAATTAAAGAGGTATATAGTGTTAAACGTTGTTCAAAAATCCCGGATTCGCAAAAGATTGTGATTCAGCGTGATTCCTGGTTGGCATTCTGAATGTAAGCAGGATGTGCGCAGTGTACTCAGAACATCCGAACGGCAAAAAGAGTCGCTGCAATGTTGCACAATTTGATGTAGAATGTACATCTTTGTGCCTTACGCTTCGTTATATCAAAGCTAGATCATTGCTTTACATACTAGTCTATATTAAAATGCCTTGCATTGCCAATATTAGACTTGACCTGGGCTATTTCCTAACTTTTCCATGTACATAAGCACGCACATACACAAAAACACAAACAATTTGGTGATGCTCTAAAGTGCAGGTTTTGGACATCCTTCCCCTGCTTGGTCACTTCGACGCCCCCCTCGCTGGTCATACCTCCCCAAATCATGAACATAAACCGACACCCTTGACTACCAGTGGCGGATTCGGGGGGGGGGGGGGCTCACCGGGCGCCCCCCCCCCCCCCTCTTAATTTCCAAAACGAAACAAATATAGCTACAAACGGCAGTTTTTGGACCGTAAAATGTCACAATTTTCAAGCTCGCTCGCTCCGCTCGCTCGCATTTAATCGTTATGCCATTCTCCTGATGTAACTGCCAGTAATTGCCAGCAGTTGCGCCCGGTGCGCCCCTCTTAAAGGACAAGTCCACCTTCATATACATGTGGATTGAGTGGATGCAGCAATATTAGTAGAACACATCAGTGAAAATTTGGGGAAAATCGGACAATCCGTTCAAAAGTTATACATTTTTAGATTATCTGCATAGTCACTGCTGGATGAGAAGACTACTATTGTCTACAACTTTTGTATGATGTCATATGCGTACAACCATACAAAGAAAATAAAAAGAGAATTTCACAAAACTTTACTTTTTGTATAAAGTGCACATTTCTTTGACTTGTTACTGACATATGTTAAGGGTAATATTATTCCCCCTGCCTTCTGAAAGAGAGAAGTCAGGTGTGCTTTTGTTATGCGAGAAAAGTGAAAGCATGTTGAATTTTCTTTATTCTTTCTTTATATCGTCGTACTCATGTGACATCACAAGCTAAAGTAGTCTTCTCACCCAGCCTTGAGTGAGCAGAATCTTCAAAAATTCATAACTTTGAACGGATTGTCCGATTTTCCTCAAACTCTCAATGATGTGTTCTACTAATACTGCTGCATTCACTCAACCCACATATCTATGAAGGTGAACTTGTCCTTTAAATTCCAAAGCGAAAAAATATAGCTACAACGGCAGTTTTTGACTGTAAAATGTCAAAATTTTCAAGCTCGCTCGGTCCGCTCGCTCGCATTCAATTGTTATGCAATTCTCCAGATGTTGCTGCCAGTAATTTGTTGTTTCAAACCGTCATTCCATAATCAATGTAAAGAAAACTTACAATTCAAATTTATGAAGTTCTTCCGTCGAGATGTTTTCATTGCAACTGATTGACAAATTGCCCTACATCGACGTAAATAAGCACTGAATTGATCAGTGTTTTAGTAGTAGCCATGATAAAAAATCATGGGCGTACATACTCGAGCAGGATTCGAACCCACGACCTCCTGATCACCGGACAGGCGTCATCTCCACCAGACCACCGAGCCCTCGCCCGACAGCAAGTGCCGGCTCCAATCCTTATAGCATGCAGCGGGCACTGCTTTGTTATTCAAATTTATGAAGTTCTTCCGTCGAGATGTTTTCATTGCAACTGATTGACAAATTGCCCTACATCGACGTAAATAAGCACTGAATTGATCAGTGTCGGGCGAGGGCTCGGTGGTCTGGTGGAGATGACGCCTGTCCGGTGATCAGGAGGTCGTGGGTTCGAATCCTGCTCGAGTATGTACGCCCATGATTTTTTATCATGGCTACTACTAAAACACTGATCAATTCAGTGCTTATTTACGTCGATGTAGGGCAATTTGTCAATCAGTTGCAATGAAAACATCTCGACGGAAGAACTTCATAAATTTGAATAACAAAGCAGTGCCCGCTGCATGCTATAAGGATTGGAGCCGGCACTTGCTGTCGGGCGAGGGCTCGGTGGTCTGGTGGAGATGACGCCTGTCCGGTGATCAGGAGGTCGTGGGTTCGAATCCTGCTCGAGTATGTACGCCCATGATTTTTTATCATGGCTACTACTAAAACACTGATCAATTCAGTGCTTATTTACGTCGATGTAGGGCAATTTGTCAATCAGTTGCAATGAAAACATCTCGACGGAAGAACTTCATAAATTTGAATAACAAAGCAGTGCCCGCTGCATGCTATAAGGATTGGAGCCGGCACTTGCTGTCGGGCGAGGGCTCGGTGGTCTGGTGGAGATGACGCCTGTCCGGTGATCAGGAGGTCGTGGGTTCGAATCCTGCTCGAGTATGTACGCCCATGATTTTTTATCATGGCTACTACTAAAACACTGATCAATTCAGTGCTTATTTACGTCGATGTAGGGCAATTTGTCAATCAGTTGCAATGAAAACTTACAATGTTGCTCAATAAGTGTTCTATGGAATGTATCGCATTCCGTTATGTATAGGCCCTATTGCAGTCCCCATTTAGTTTGCAGACTGACAGCGCGCACACGCACACACACACCCACCCACACACACACACACACACACAAGCATACACACCCTCAAAATTACTTTCCACGAGGTGCCCCCCCCCCCCATGTCTTGACCCACGGTACGCCACTGAATCGAGGGAAAGTCATCGTATGAATATAAACAGAACACTTGAAGCTTACATACCGTGAGAGAACAAAAACAAGAACTAATGGTACAGATTGCAGGAATGGATTAGGCCGTGATTGAAATATGTGATATGCGCGGTTTCATATCAAATCACTATTGCTGCCATTCTTAGATTGGTGCCGATATCTGCGGGTTCTGGGGAAACACAACGTACGAGATGTGCTGGAGATGGACACAACTTGGAGCCTTCTATCCGTATGCCAGAAATCACAACGCAGATGGTTGGGGCGTGAGTTTTAACTTGTTGTTGTTGTTGTTTTCTCTTATTTCGATTTTCCCGAAAGTTTGTAAATTTTTCTAATAATGTTAACTAACACGTACATGTATTTTTCTGTCCCAACGTTAATGTATAAGACACATAGGCCTACATTGATAAGTTGACGGGTAAGAGAAAGAAAAGCTTGCGTGTTACCTTCTCGTGTTATTATGAGTATTCTTGCTTCCACCCGTTTACAGGACTGTACTATGATAATATTACCATGTACATGTACAGATGTATATCACCTAATTAGCAATCATTGATCCAGACGATGCAATTCTCAAGTATAGGGCCTAAATAGATTAACTCTTTTTCCAGTCACCTTTGGCTCTTAGTTGCTGTTTTTTTTTTTTTTCGTTTTCTTTCTAAGCCTCAACATCCACCCGTGTTCGGCCAGGAATTCGTCGATATGACGAAAAATATTTTGGAAGAACGTTATCGTCTGCTACCATTCCTCTACACTCTTTTCTACCACGCCCACCTAGACAGCGCCACCGTCGTTAGGCCACTGGCCAATGAGTAAGAACACAATTTTCTCCCTCTCTCCACTCCGCCCACCCCCCCCCCCAACGCACACACTCACACTAATACACGCACCGACACTCTTTATTTCTGTCTGTCTCTTTCTCTTGTCTCCTTTTTTTCAGTCTAGTTCGCAATCTGACAAAAAGGAGTAACAACCTAAATAGTCAGTGTCTGGCTTAGAAAAAAAAAACAGTTTTGGAGAAAAATCCGATTAAGACCTAGATGATAGTGCTCGGCTTGGTAATTGCACTTGGCAAAATGCTCTTCATTAACACTTACTTTGCGATTTGTAAATTTATCAACATTCCGTATTTCATCATGATCAAATTCACGATAATCATCTTTTGTTTCAATCGGAATGTTATAATTCAATGTTCATCACATTGTCGCGAATGTTTATTTTTAGAAATGTTGGAAAAATGAATAGAAATTGACATGAGTACTAGCCATATCCACACAAATTGATGAGGAGTAAGATGAGAACAAGGAGAAGAACTAAAGCAAATTTCTTATAGCGTAGACGATGACGAAGATTGACAGAAAATCTTGTGTTTCCGCAGGTTTCCCACAGACCAAATTGCACTGGACATCGACCGCCAGTTCCTTTGGGGTCCCTGCCTCATGATTTCACCTGTCTTGGAAGAGGTAATCACATCAAGTTGCCTTGGTAGCTATGCCTTTCACCTAGCACTTATATTGGGTAACTAGTAAACACACACACACACACACACTCATGGATACAACTAGAGACACGTTGGTATTATACTGCTGCTTCCCATACATCCACAAAAGAAAGATCACTCATGCCAAAACCTTTTCTTAAACTTGAGAGTTTAGTTGATTGATACATTTTAGAGGGTAAGTGCAATAAACCAGTCATTTATTTTTACTATTCGGGATCTACCTAGAAAAGTAACGCTTGCAATTAAAATATCTATATTTTTATATAATTTGACAGTATTAGTATTGTCTAGTTCTAGTTTATCCTTTTCAACAATGATGTATTGCTATCCACATGAACGGTTTAAAGGAATATCAGCATTTGTATGTCTTGTCAGTCCTATGCAGCTAATATACTACGCTAATAAAACACATTTTTATATGTAATTATGAGAAAGTTTCTCGAGGGCCGAGCTTAGTGTTGTAAAAAAAAAAAACATAAAACAAAACGGAGAACGCAAATGGCAAAATTTAATGTATGGAACTAAGTGGCAGTTAGATCCTACATCACTCTTGGTAGAGGGAGCATTACCCTTTCAGTTTGTTTTGTTAATTCGGTCAATCTTTCAATTCCTTACGTATTTTCGCCTCCTGGATGGATATTTCCACACAGGGAGAGACAAGTATTGACGCCTACTTTCCCGACGCAAGGTGGTTTGACTACTTCACGGTAAGTGTCACATGAAGCCACCAAGAAAGCCTGATAAAAAACGGCTGAGATAAGTTCGTGATTTCAGGCAATTTGTCATTCTCCAGGCTCTAAGCTTTTAATCACGTGAAATTTGTTCCTTCCTTACCACAGGCGGTATACAAACTGGCCATCAGATAATCCCATCAGCTTTGAGAAATGGACCTCAAAACACTGCGTGGAGTATTATGTTTCAAAAAGTAAAAAGCTCAGTATTTTAAGATTGTTTAAAAATTTGAAATTAGGACAAGAGGTAGTCAAGAAATCAGAGGTTCACTCTCCAAGCAACCCCCAATTTTTACATCTTTCATCAAGATGACATTCTTTTTGGCATTTTTTTTTCTTCTCGGCTTTAGGGTTTGGGACATTCATGTGGTCATTTAGGCTTCGAGTCACAATCATGAGTTGCCCTTCTTTAGAATATAAAAGACAACGACAAACAAGCAAAGAAAAAACCTTAATATTTGCTTAATACTTGGGAAAAGCCTAAACAAAGCAAGCAATTTCCTTTGTCTAATTTGAGTCTTTTACATCTATTTTGTGTAGATGGCTAGTTTGGTCTAATTCTATTATCATTTTTGACAAGCAAGAGTTTCAGAATGAAAACTGGAAATGATGCGATTTTGTCAGGTGTATTGATCAGAACGACGATTTGCGTGTTGTTTTTACGTAGTGACGTCAAGAAATGTGTCTATATCTAATCAGAGGGGTGCTTTCAATATCAGGAAGAGTTTAGGAGCTGGTCTTTGTGTTTCTTTGTCTTGTAGGGGGAAGAGATGAGGAATGAAAGAGGCCATTTATCCTATCTATACACACCAATGGAAAAAATCAACGTACACGTTCGAGGGGGTCATATCATACCGCGCCAGGAACCGGCCAACACTACAGTCTATAGGTGAGTGCAATGTTAGTGACTTAAGAATACTTACAGTCATGACATCTATTATGGGAGACTGAAAAAATATTGTGTGGACGTTGCAGTATAATGTCACGAAATAATAAGCTCGTGGAACAATGTAAGGGTAACTGTTGAACATGTGATAGGTGTAATAAGATAATGAGAAATATCGAGTGTATAAATGATAAGATCAAGATAATGATACGTTATACGCTGTGATACATTGGCATGTTTGAAAGTGTCCTATTGTAAATCAGAGCATGTTGGTTCTTGATCATAAATTCATTCCCACTATTATGCAAAATGTGTGCTGGTGATAAAAGTGCACAAGCACGATTCATATTTCACATACGATATCCAATAAGGGAACACTGCTCCCACTATACCTTACGATATTTTTCTTTATTCTCTATGTTGTTTGATATAATACGTTCGTGTAACCATGGCGACGATAGTCGTCTGAAGCCCCTCAGTGTTTTGGTAGCTCTGGATGACAACATGGAAGCCATGGGAGATTTCTTTTGGGATGATGGCGAGTTTAGAGGTAACTCCTTATTCCAATTCCAAATATATCAACATCCATTTTTTTTCTTCGTCAGCCACATAAGTGTAATGTAATGTAATGTAATGTAATGTAATGTAATGCGATATTTTTGACCACGTCACATTGCTTTATTTTACAAGCAAATGATACTTGGTACCATAAATCTCTGTATATTGTTAGTGCTATAGATAAGCAAACATATCTTTTTCTAATTTGGCTTTTTTTGTTGGCATTCAACTTTGGTTGTATGCATCGCTTTCTTACAATTTGTAATCTCTATCTCGTGTTGGGTCAACTTCTTGTTTATAATAATAATCGGGTTTTTCTTCAAATCATAAATATACTACAATTAAAGTAGAACAGAGCAATTACAATCTGTTTTATATATATATAGTTGTTACTGTAATCGCGGAATGAATATTCTTATGAAGTGTAAAATTCCTTTACATGCCATGTACCGCGTATACTTAAATCTCTGATAGTGTTGATGCAGCTTATCTACAATCAAACAGGCGAGAATAATCTTCTGTATAAATGTATCAATTTTTTCTTTTCATACCATAGATTCATACGAAAAAGGTGCCTACAGCCTACTGAAGTTTGCGGCTTCTCAGGTAGGATTATACAGTTTAGCTATTCCTCTTCGATTTTTATATCCCCCGTTCTATTATTTTGATATTTGTGTTATCGATTAACATGATGAATATTCGTGTTTAGAAGAAAAAAAAAAGACAATTTTAGCCGTTTGTTTAGTTTATAAACGAAAACAAAGGATGAGTATAACTCATAACTGAATAACTTTTTTTTTTATTTCTCATATCCTCATGTTTTGGAATGGGGGCAATGTATTATTAAAACTTGGCAAGCATCGGCCAACTGATCTGCGTTTTGATCGGTGTATCTATCATTGTCTATACGCATTATAAATTTGATAACTCAGTAGAGTTTTGTTTCGCACATGTGTTTAGGGGACATTGACGATGTCATTGGAGGTGGCTGGTTTCCAAGACCCAAACCAGCTTATTTTCGAGCATGTCGTGATTTACGGCGCCGATAACTATGTGGAAGGCAGTGCTGTGACCGTACGGCATGGGACGGAAGAGGGCGACGCACCTGTGGTTGAATTCGAACACTCAACTAAGGTGAGCTGAACTAGAATACATTTGGATACGGTGATATCCCTGAAGTGTGTACCTTTAGCCCACAAGAAAAAAAAAATCGAACTCATTTTTCTTCATTGATAGCTTTGTTACAATATTTTAAAAAGAATATAAACTACTAGTATAGATTATTGTCTGATAAATAAATATACATATATATATATGTATATGTATATATATATGTATATATATGCATTTATGTATATTAGAGGTCAAAGGCTTATTCTGCAAGCGGCTAGATGTACACTAAAACAAACAAAACCTGGAAAATTGCATCCTATGGCCGACAATGCCATCTCCTCACCACTGTCCATTGTGGGTCTTTAAGTAGGCCTACACGTAATGCTTCGAACTATTTAGAGATTAATGGCAGAGCAACTGTAAGCCCTTTCTTTGAATGTTTATCATGCAACGGCGTAAATCCATACTGAGGAGTGGGGGGGATGGTCACCATCACCACGATTACAAGCCCATAACCGGACCGGCGCAGCCTTTTTTTTTTTTTTTTTGGGGGGGGGGGGGGGGGGGAGAAGCTTTGTGCCCCCCTCCCCCCCCCCACACACACACTTTACAGGGATCGGATGCCCCACTCTTTTGCATGAAATATAAAGTGGGAGAAAAGTGGCAGCAACAACATAAAGACTTTTTGTTCTTGTTGCTTTTTTTTTTTTTGCTTGTCAGACGACTTTCGGCGGAAAATCAGACCTTAAAAGTATGAAAACATTTTTTGGGGGATATATCTGTGAGAGGGAGCGGAACGACCGAACGGGGGAAGGGTGTGTATGGGGGGGGGGGGGGGTATCCCTCTCCCACACGAGGAAGATTTTGCATTTTCAGACCTGAAATTCAGCGATCTGGTGCTCACATGTGGTGAATATTTTGTTTTCTTTTCTTTAAAAAAACAATAAGAAAATGAAATATTCACAATATATTATTGAATGAAAAAATCGTGGTATTTCAGCTCTTGCTGTGCGACATCACTGTGAAAGCCTACTAAATAATGGGGCCTATGATCGGCGTAGGCAGGATTTGATCTTAGGAGGAGCGGTTATGTGAGGGAACGAATCAAGCGAGGGGAGGGTATGGTAGGGGGGTTTCCCCCTCCTACGGTGAAATCTCTTTGCGTTGAAAATCTTGACATTTTTCAGTCCAAAAACTGCCGTTTGTAGCTATATTCTTCGCTTTGGAAATTAAGGGGGGCACACCCGGCGCGACTGCTGTCAATCACTGGCAGCGACATCAGGAGAATGGCATAGCGATTAAATGCGAGCGAGCGGAGCGAGCGAACATGAAAATTTTGACATTTTACAGTCTAAACTCTGCCGTTTGTAGCTATACTTTTTCGCTTTGGAAATTAAGGGGGCCGCATCAGGCGCAACTGCTGGCAATTACTGGCAGCAACATCAGGAGAATGGCATAGCAATTAAATGCGAGCGAGCGGGGCGAGCGAGCTTGAAAATTTTGACACTTTACAGTCCAAAGACTGCCGTTTGTGGCTGTATTTTTTCGCTTTGGAAATTATGGGGGCACACCGGGCGCAACTGCCGGCAATAGGGCAGCAACATCAGAATGGCATAAAGATTAAATGCGAGCGAGCGAAGCGAGTGAGCTTGAAAATTTTGATATTTCACAGTCCCACATGTCCTTTGTGGCTATACTAGTATTTTTTCGCTTTGGAAATTAAGGGGTGGGGGTGCACCGGGCGAAAACTGCTGGCAATTACTGGCAACAACATCAGGAGAATGGCATAATGATTAAATGCGAGCGAGCGAAGCGAATGAGCTTGAAAATGTTGACATTTTCCAGTCCCAAAAACTGTCGTTTGTGGCTGTATTTTTTCGCTTTGGAAATTAAGGGGGCGCACTGGGCAAAAACTGTTGGCAATTACTGGCAGCAACATCAGGAGAATGGCATAATGATTAAATGCGAGCGAGCTTCAAAATTTTGACATTCGCGTTTTGACAGTCCAGAAACTGCCGTTTGTAACTATATGTTTTGCCTTGGAAATTAAGGGGGCGCACCGGGCAAAAACTGCTGGCAATTACTGGCAGCAACAGCAGGAGAATGGAATAATAATTAAATGCGAGCGAGCGAAGCGAGTGAGCTTCAAAAATTTGACATTTTACAGTCCCCAAACTGCCGTTTGTAGCTATATTTTTTGCTTTGGAAATTAAGGGGGGCGCACCTGCTCACAATCACTGGCAGCAACATCAGGAGAATGGCATAGCGGTTAAATGCGAGCGAGCGGAGCGAGCGAGCTTGAAAATTTTGACATTTTACAGTCTAAAAACTGCCGTTTGTAGCTATACTTTTTCGCTCTGGAAATTTAGGGGGCACACCGAGTGCAACTGCCGGCAATTACTGGCAGCAACATCAGGAGAATGGCATAGCGGTTAAATGCGAGCGAGCGGAGCGAGCGAGCTTGAAAATTTTGACATTTTACAGTCCAAAGACTGCCGTTTGTGGCTGTATTTTTTCGCTTTGGAAATTAAGGGGACACACCGGGCGCAACTGCCGGCAATTACTGGCAGCAACATCAGGAGAATGGCATACTGATTAAATGCTAGCGAGCGAAGCGAGTGAGCTTGAAAATTTTGACATTTTCCAGTCCTAAAAACTGTCGTTTGTAGCTATAATTTCGCTTTGGAAATTAAGGGGGGCGCACCGGGTGCACCTGCTGTCAATCACTGGCAGCAACATCAGGAGAATGGCATAGCGGTTAAATGCGAGCGAGCGGAGCGAGCGAGCTTGACAATTTGACATTTTACAGTCGAAAAACTGCCGTTTGTAGCTATACTTTTTCGCTTTGGAAATTTAGGGGGCACACCGAGTGCAACTGCCGGCAATTACTGGCAGCAACATCAGGAGAATGGCATAGCGGTTAAATGCGAGCGAGCGGAGCGAGCGAGCTTGAAAATTTTGACATTTTACAGTCCAAAGACTGCCGTTTGTGGCTGTATTTTTTCGCTTTGGAAATTAAGGGGGCACACCGGGTGCAACTGCCGGCAATTACTGGCAGCAACATCAGGAGAATGGCATACTGATTAAATGCTAGCGAGCGAAGCGAGTGAGCTTGAAAATTTTGACATTTTCCAGTCCTAAAAACTGTCGTTTGTAGCTATATTTTCGCTTTGGAAATTAAGGGGGGCGCACCGGGTGCACCTGCTGTCAATCACTGGCAGCAACATCAGGAGAATGGCATAGCGCTTAAATGCGAGCGAGCGGAGAGAGCGAGCTTTAAAATTTTTGAATTTTACACTCAAAAAAAAACTGCCGTTTGTAGCTATATTTTTTGCTTTTGTTTGTCCCACTTTTATTTGAAAACCACCCTCCCCCCCATCGACGCCTCTATACACATTAGGTTGCTTTTGTTAAGTGAAAGATCTGCTGCACACTCTTTGATAAATTAGGGAATATACGTCTATGTCAAAAGTGTACAAAGTTTATCCCTTATCCTGTATAGCGGACCTTTTGCATGTTCATGATTGCAATACAACGATCTGGTGCAAAGTTCTGGCGATATTTGGACAATTTTCCATTAAGAAAGTTCGAGATTTGTCCTCATCTCGGGGAATTGCTTGGGGGATAAATGATTTGTCTGTCTAAACACTTCCTTTGGGGCGGGGCAAATGCCCCTTTGTCCCCATAGATTCGACGTCCCTGATCTTCCCTTGGTATGCCCATAGATGTATCCTGACTGAGTCATCAGTCACTGTCGTTTCTCAGGAATGATTCAGGAAATGGAGGGGATTCAATTATGGCGATAAAGTTGTTGTTATTGTTTGTTTGTATGTTTTCGTACATATTTTGCAGATGGTCCCCAATTACTCGCGTCATAGCATGTTTACATGTAGACCTATACTATTTGACGTTGTCAACGCCTGAGCCATACCTTACAGTGTATGTCGATGTTACTTTCTTCGCGAGCGAGCGAAGCGAGCGAGCGCTTGAGAAAGTATACATTTTCCTACAAGATAGAATACTGTTCAGCTCTGTTCCTGTCTGAAGGCCGGCGTACAAACGTCATGCAGTATGCCAAAATTGATACAATCACATTTCTGCTTCCTTCATTTTTCCCCTCAAAATTCAGGGGGGGATGATTGTACAGGCCATCCCCCCCTCCTCCATTTCAGGGGGGGATATATCCCCCCCATCCCCCCCGGGATTTACGCCCATGTTATCATGGCTGACTGATGTAACTCCATAGGCAGGGCGATTTTATGCGAAGAGTAATATCTTTCTTCTTATGTAATCATATCAGAAGGGACATGCATTAAGTATAACTATGCGTGCAAGCGAATTACATTTCGTTTAAAAAATAGATAAAAGTTATTTTCTGAATGCGGAGCGGAGATTGGCAGAGTGGAATGAACATCCTTGGCAAAATCTCTCAACTTACGTTTTTGTGAACAACTGCCGTGACAATCACATCAAACTTTTCTCCCTTTTTTATGTTTTGCAATGTCCAGGTGCTCAGGATTTCAGGTCTCGACCTCGACATGATGACACCCTTTACGATCACATGGCAAGAAGAGTAGTCCAGTGACACATCCTGACACCAACCGAATCAAATTGTCTGTTATATAGGGTTACAGTGGACTCCCGTCATAACGAATTCCCTCGGGACTGAGTTTTCTGTCGCTATATCGAAATGTCGTTAAAACCGAACAAATATTACAGTAAAAATACATAGATGAGATAATGTTGCGACCTGAATTTTTACTTCGTTGAAACCGGAATTTCGTTATGACCGTGTCCGTTATTAGACTCCATATACAAACTTTGTTCCCAAATGTAGGAGCTACCTATGTGGTTTCGCCCTAATTTCACACGATATGATAAGTTATTCTATACTTTGTGCAACATTTTTATATCACGCTGAAAACTGGCGGGCGGTAATTTTCACCTTAGAGGAAGTTCAACTAAACGTAATGATAACGGCTATGTAGAGGTTAATGACGATTTTGTCCCTAGAACGTCTTCATAAATATTTCGAAATTTAGCTGACATTGTTCAAAAGCAAGTTTTAACGGCATATATTCCACTCTTTGGGTGATCACCACTTGTTTTGTTGTTTAAAGCAATGAACCACTGGTTTATCATTATTAGGATAAAGGAAACATTTAGTGTTGAATGTAATTCTGGTGTTGGGTGCAGTGTGCATGTTTATGATCAGAGCCATATTATGTTCACTAATACTTGCGAAATACATGGCATGAAATCACACAATAAAGCAGAGAGATATAAAATAATTTGTGTTATTCATTTGAAACTTCATGAAGTGCACACAATCTTTCATTCGAATTATTTCAACAGTACAACACAAACACTGTACAATGTGTTGGTCTGACAAAATTGAAGTTCATCTGTACTCTACATAGCACCCGTAGTGATACCTTTAAACCAATCACCACCTACTTAGTATTATAAAGTCCACATTAGATTGGACATCTGTAGATAATTTGTATTAAATAAAAATTAAGCTGATCCGAAGGAAAAAATCAAGTAACTAGAAATTTCGGCGAACCGGGACTGTAGAAAGAACTCGACTTAACAACTTGGGAGAGTGCCTGTACCAGAAATTGACTTTCAAATGCCATCTGCCATGTCTGCTTAACACAGTATACAAAACAGTATAAATGGAGACTACCAATGGTATTCCACGACCTAGGAAAAAGAACGACTGAAAGAAATCTACTCTACCATTACAAAGAAGATGTAGGCATTTAGCTTCTACTATGTTACCCAAAGTATGAGTTGAACATTTCACTGCAGTCGGATTACGAAAACACAATAACGTAATAAGCACATAGGTACTCCTAGAATACACAGAGGACAGCGTAGATAATACAATATGCCAGAACTGTAGGGGTACAGTGGTATAGTGAATAACACTCCTGACTCCCAGTCAGAGGCTGGACCCGAGTTCAAATCCAGTCCACATGCTTACACCGCTTACGTCCCTGGACAAGACGATTCTACCCATTATGTCCCTCTCGATCATGGTGTAAATTGGTGCCTGGCAACGCTATAGGGTAATGATAATGACATTAAAGGTCCTCTGGTAGAGCAGTGGTAACACTGATGAGGCTACTCTGGATAAAGAGCATGTTGTTATTAACTAAGAACATCACCGCTGGACGACGCAGATGGCCAGTAATGTGGTAACGCGAAGCTCGAGTGCATGCACGATCCTCGGCTGACAGCAGGAGATTTTAAAACATGACTGAAACACCGATAAGTTGACAAATGGAATGCTTGGATCAAACAAATAAGAATGAATAATGGCCCGCTATTACATGTATAATATTTTTGCTCCTGTTCGATGTTCTACAAATCATGTATACCAACACTCTAAAAACACAAATGTTAAATTAGCATTTAAAAGGGCCGAGGAGTGACAACATTTTGAAAGTGTTGGTTTTCATGCTAGATTCAACATTTAAAATGTTATTTTAAAAGTTGGATGCAACACTTCAAAAAATGCTGTCACTCCTCGGCCCTTTTAAATGTTGATTCAACATTTGCGTTTTTAGAGTGAATGCCCGTGAAGAAACGTTCAAGTATAATAGGCGTTGTATCATGTCCCCGTTGGAGGCGTTGTTTTCGGCTGAAACCTTTCTAGGAGCTATGACTCTTTTCATTTCGGATTTACTCTAATGTGTGATCTGACCAAGAAAACGTTTGTCCAAGTAGCTTTTCAAGTTGGTCGTCATATGGACGATAGTACGCTTTCAACTTTCTTATGACGTCATCATCAATGACAGGATGTCGCCTTCCCTTTGATTCCCCTGCACATTGTTTAAATGGCAGGGATTTGCAATAAAACCCCTTCCGTTCGTCAAAGTATATGCTCCTCCCATTGAAAAATTTTGGAAGACCAAGGAATTCCTCCATCTGCAACGACATGACAAAATTTATGTGAAAGTTAGATATACTAGTACTGTATATTGCATGATTAAGACATACACATCAATTTATCAATAGACATCAATATTCATGTGAAAGTTAGATATACTTTATATTGCATGACTAAGACATACGCATCATACAATGATGTTATGAACTAAGCTTTAAAATTGAATATTTTGAATCAAGTATTGGTCATCATCCCGTCGTCACATATTTTTAAAAGTATAGGTGAAGTGACATCAGAATTGAGACGTTTCATCTGGTCTCAACTCCACAATCTTTTTTTAACCAGTAAGTTGGTAAGGAACTTAAATATGGCACAGTATTAGAGAGATAGGTAGATAGAGGTACAAGAAGATAAGTAGGCTTCTAAATAAATGTGATGTACATAGTTCTATCAAGAAATTTCATAAAAGACATGAAGACAAAGTAGGAATCAACTCCTCTTTTAAAACTATGTCTGCTGAATAGAGTACAGAGAAAATCTCTTTCAAACCTGCTGAAGTGCTGGTAATGGATTTTTAATGAAGGCATCTCCGTCAATCACGAGAAACTGTTTCCTTGGAAACACCTTTAGCCACTCCCTAAAGTAGATGACGTAGGCTCCGTGAACCAGGATGGCGTTATCACTGTTGACCTCGCCGTTTGGCCGAATGACCGAACCCTCGAACGTGGTGTTCAGGTAGCAGAGAGCTTCTTGGCCTGGTGGCGCCACACGTGGTATGAAGAACTCGGGCCAGGCTATGGTGAGAAGATGCAGATAGTCAGACACTGCCCTTACCACCGGGTCTCGAATGATGACAATAAACTTGGTGTCTGGCATGACAGCTTTTATCCTGGTGGGTGCAGAGACATCGAATATATAGGAAGGCGTCTTCTCCATGGTAACTTCATGTTTAGACGAAACAGGCATCTGGTCCCTATACCAGTCCAGACTTTCGTTCTGGTGCTTGTTCCAGTAATATATCTCTTGTGGTACTGAGTGGATCAGGTTTGGATGACTATTCAGGAAGAAGGAGAGGGCACTTGTCCCACACTTTTCCACACCAATCCCAATCGCTTGAGGCAATCTCTTCTTGCAGTCGAGGTCGGTACTGACTTCATCGCCGGGCCTGCTTTGGAGACACGCGTGGGCAGTGGCAGCTAATAATCGATCCTTTGGCGTTCTCCCATTCCTAGAAAATGTATCCTGCCCCAATATAGCCGTCCTTCCGAGATGTCGTCTTGAGGGTTGGTTTTTTCCAGGCACTGGTTCAGAAGAGCGTTCTAGAATTATTGATGTTGCGTAGTAAGTCAAGCTGAAGGCTGCGGATGCTACAAATATTCCAAGTAGGTAAGCCTTCAGTTCCCCGTGAGTGTGCATCACGACCTGTCTTGAATTCTTCTAGATTTCCTATGATCCTTTAAAAACAAGCATGCAGGTAATACTGGACACACGTTGGCCTGAAACAAAAGTAACAAACAAACATGCAAACAAACTGATATTGTTTTACCAAGCTTCATAACAGTAGAAGATCGGGAGATGTGACTACTACTAAGTTTTCACCTAGTATTTCTAGGACCAGTGTATGGAGGAGATCACAGATCACTTTGTTTCTGTGTGACTCTTTGCTTAAAACACTCATTTTCGCTTGATAAAATTACGACGTTTATCAAGATGGAAATAACATGTTCCCCAATGCACAGTAGCATTTAGGACGTGATATTTCAAGTAATGACCATTTTCTTTGACTGCTTTTTTTGTACAGGTGTAGTTTTATTAGGAATGTAAATCTTTCTCCCTTGTGGACAAGTAAAAGAAAATAATCAGATAGATGTGATCTTCCAACTCTTCCTTGCATGACATTAATGGAACAAAATTATCAAGAATTGGAGCCAGAAAATAAGATAATCGTTACCTGTCATGCCTGTAAAGCACTAACTTCTTTTCTCCAGGTCTGATAAACACATTGGTTTGGGTATTGGTTGATTTGGTACACCACGGCAGAGTGTTGGATAAGGACTTCTGTATTTAATTGATGCTGTCAAGAACTGACGTAGGAGCTCCATTACTCGATAGTTCAGATGGGTTGATTGTCCTGACAGCAAATAATAATGATTTACTGCAAATCATCAATAAACGATCTTTCTTAACATGCACGAATCTCCTCTAAAACACTTACGAGGCTTTGATCATGCATTCATGTTAGGAAACATGCAAATACGGTACAGAGAACCGTCCGTTGAGTAACTAACAGAAGACAAATCAGATTCTGATATTTCTCCACATAATAATTATTCAATCAACACTTCTCGTTCAAGAGATTTGTTAAGAGTTAACTCATTCTTTGCCAAATGAGCACAAATTTCAGACTCATAATGTACATATGGACAAGTAATTAATGTGGCACAGAGTGGTTTAATAGCCTTCCAGTAGCATCTTTTCCTTAGACTTGACAAAAACATCTCGAATATAAAACTCAATTGTACAGTAAAACACAGGAGCTGTCAGGAAAGCATCCAGTTATTTCAAGATACTGTAGTTTTTACCACGACACCTCCCCATAATGTTTTGAGCACAATTTTAGAACTGCTCCAACACAACACGAGATAAGAAATGTGTCCTTACTACAAATCCGCCTTGTTAAACATGGGCCTGTGTACAGTGATAGACAGTAACTCGAGGTATCCATGGAAAGTCT
Organism: Diadema setosum; assembly: GCF_964275005.1. Taxonomy (NCBI): domain Eukaryota; kingdom Metazoa; phylum Echinodermata; class Echinoidea; order Diadematoida; family Diadematidae; genus Diadema; species Diadema setosum. The sequence continues at coordinate 20,488,982 of NC_092705.1, forward strand.
TACAACTGCATCGAACGCATTCCACCGAAGCAGCACGCGATACCACCATGAATGATTCGTTACACGAGCAGTAGTTCTTCAAAATGCTTCCACTATCACTCCAACCTCGTTGCTACTCTGCTCCAATGAAGGAAAAAGAAATTAGTGACAGGTCTTTGAAGCTTTAAGAAAATCCTTGGAGGATGAAAAAGTTGCTAAGGAGTTTGGCTCCATGTGGCAATCTGTTGGAAACAACTCCTGCATCTCTCATGCATACAGGCTGAACTGGGTTATTGTATTCGCTTTATTTACCAAACTACGCATACACAGGCTGGTAGCTTGGTTTGAAGATGAAGCCTTATTCAAACACTCGGCGTTGAGATCTACAACCGCAAAAGAATTTGTTCTACTGTGTTCGCTGGGAAACCTTGCCCTGGGACAATGGGCGAAAGTTGGAGCTTATCCAAAAGAGATGGAGCTATAATCAGGCACACATCCAAGAAGTTCGTACAGACACGAAGACAACAGTACTCTCTCCGCAAGTTGGTAAAGCACAATTCATTCATTCATTCATTCATTCATTCATTCATTCATTCATTCATTCATTCATGTTCTATCTTCATTTCCAAACGATATATTGTACATGGGTAATACAAACGTCAAAATGATGGTATATTCTTGCAACATATTTCACATGATCAGTAGAAATACGTCCTGTTTCATTTAGGACTTGATGGAAATGAAAATTGAGGGGTTGCTAAAAGCGAACTTGTATAGTGCAGTCCCCTCACTTATTTATTTACGTTACATTTCTACAATACATTGTACAAAGCTTACAAAACAGTAATACATGTATACCGACAAAGCTTACGAAACTACAATACATGTAACGGACAAATTAATCAGCGCAAATATACACTTATCATTATATAGATGGTAACATGAGGCATGTCACAATAAGTTGTGACCTAGTACCAAATTTTGAGCAATCCATCATTAAAGAAGTTTCTAGCTTAGAAAGACGAGAGCAAAACAGACAGACTGTATTATTTGTCAATGAACCCAACACATGATTTTAAACAACTTTACCACTGAAATGTCTAAAAAATGTCAATTGAAGGTTTCACTAAAATTAGATCTGAAGTAGTTTCATATTTTCATTTTCATTTCATTGATTTCATTTCCAACAATGCAAAACATTTACATACACAAAATAACACAATACCAATACAATGTAGTAGCAATGCGTGAAGTTAACAAATTTACGTATCACATAAATTGATTTAAGATTAAAGTTGTGGGAAATGGAGGAGACGTGCTGAAATGCAAAGCTTGTATTTTGCAGTCTCCTCGTGGACAAAATAACTAAATAACACCAAGGAAGCAAGTTGCTCATTTATATATCTTATGGAGTTTGCATGAAACTCAGAGTTGCAATAAATACGGATGAACCTGCAGTCAACCGCGTGAACTTGCTCCAATACTTCTGTCTAAAGCTCTTCCTTTGAGGATATCGAGCACTCTTCATAAAAGGATAGAATCACCAAGTGTGTGTATATATATATATATATATATATATATATATATATATATACACTCAACGAAAAAAGTAAGTTCCCCCCTAGCATTTTTGGATATATCTCAAGAAGTATTTTATCGATTTTCATAATTCAAACGGAAATGGATAAGGAATTTTATTACTCATAACATGAGTGGCAAATCATTGCCACCAGATATCATTATTGGTGTGAAAAAATGCATTTTATGTCAAAATGCATGGAAACAAAAGTTGCACTTTATTGATTTGCAATGACTTTTACACAAATAATCAAACAATCACTCATGATTTTGAACATTTAAGCATGGTTTATTGCATATTTCTCTTTCTCTTCTTTTCATGAGCATACAGTGAAGTATTTGATAATTGATATGTCCACCATCCGCTTCAATGACCAGCTGGCATCTCTTCCTCATACTGTTAAATAAAGTTTGAACTTGGCGCTGCTCAATGTTGGCCCATGCTCTCTGCAAGATGCGCTGATATTTTTGTAGTGAAATGTCATCTTTCACCTTCTTGCTCGCTTTCCGCTTAATGATATCCCAAAGATTCTCTACTGGATTACAGTCAGGGGATCTTGCAGGCCACTCCATACGTTCGATGCCATTTCCCTCAACAAACTGATCTACAACTTGAGCGCATGATGCAAAATGGCCACAGGCACATTAATGTGATCAACCCAAATTGGAATTACAAATCACATGGCTTCTACCAACATTCTCATATTGAAAAGGCTATTGTTTAAAAATTATGCATAACATCTGTTTAATAGGGAAGCACATTGTACCTGAAGAAATTCCTGGGAATTACACATTTAAAAAAGGTCATTTGCTAACTTACATAGGAAATGTATACAATATGCTTTATATAGCCTGAAGTGCAACTTTTTTCCCATGCATTTTGACATAAAATGCGTTTTTTTTACACCAATAATGATATCTGGTGGCAATGATATGCCATTCATGTTATGAGTAATGAAATTGCCTATCCATTCCCGTTTGAATTATGAAAATCAGTAAAATACTTTTTGAGATATATCCAAAAATGTTAGGGGGAACTTACTTTTTTTGCTGAGTGTATAAAAATACATATATATATACACGGGTATATATATATATATATATATATGATTATAATAACTATACATGAAAGGCAAATATCCCACAAGAAAATAAAATAGCCTTCTAAAGCAATGAGCAGATACACATTAGGTTAGCGAACAAACTGAAATTCAAAATAGGTTTTCTATAGAGTAAAAAAATGTGCTTTATTTTTTTTCGATCCGTTTTAGTTCCATGAAAATGAGTTGGCATCAAGTGAAAAATCACTGAGTACAGTTAGTCCTGGAGGTCATCAAAAACGTAAAATCAACAGACCTGTTCCCTAAGTGTACAAATGTGTCCCACTGAATTCATGTTTAAGAAAGAATTTGTTTTCAACCAGCCCACTTTGTCAGCTTTAAAACGGGGGCGGGGCCAAGCGTGGAGTCCTCAAAGCGATGCATACTCGCTGAATAGATGAAAGGGCGATGTGTCGAACTCGCTCCGTTGTTAACCTGTGTGGATCCATAGAGGCTGCTGAATAACAATATGCGCAACTCTGAAACATCTTAACAGTTCATCTTTCCCCAACACAAAAACGTGTTCCGCTTTTTTTTTCTCAACAAAAGACTCACACTTTGCCTCGAAGACCCGAATTCATTGACATGGAGCTGCCGTTCTCGAGCACATTGTTACCTCTTGTAGTTAAACGTCTGTAGTCGCAAAATTGTGTCGCTGGAGGAATACTTAAGCCAGCATGACGTGTAAGACGTAATGGTGTTGTTCGAAGTATCGACATCTGTCAAGTGAGACCGTAAGAACATTTGCAGCATATTTTTTTTTCTTATTTAGTTGTTTGGGGAGGTTTCAACATTGTGATAGAAGTACAGACGGTAAATATCAAAGCCATGATTCGTTTATGTCCTGTTGTAATGCTTCATACTAATAAGTCTTTTTCAGTTTACATGCATCATCCCTTATTCCTGATAAATAATAATCATTGGGCATCTTTCAAAATTGATAACGCAGTGATACTGACATCAATTGATTATGGCGATAATGATTATAACCACATTTATTTAACTCTCTGCGTGGCCCATTGATTACCTGCCCATAATTATGTTTGTGTGTGAAATTTGTGCACATCTTACTCAATATCAGACATGTTAGAGAAGGAGTTAGGATGTTCTCATCGTCATACTGTGCAATTTCATCTAGAACTAACTGACACGTTATTGATCTCGAAACAACGAAACGTTATCTGTTAAGTGCTAAAGATACAAAAGGATCTCTTAACAAAGATAGTCATTAGAAATACTTTGCCCTTATTTAGTATGCTCTGGGAGAGCACGTTCCTTTCAATCATTCAGGCATTTACTGGGCATTTAGGTCGAAAATCTTTTTTCTTTTAATTGCTAGTACATCCCTCCCCCCGTTTGTTTGGTTTTTCTCCATGTTTATTTTTTATTTTTTACTTTGTCTTCGTCTACACAGGAGACATTATTGCCGTCTTTACATTAGGTTGTTCAATTCAAACATTATAAAACATCCTAACTTCATTTCGCAGAATATTTCATATGTGTTGGATATGTTTTGAATGAACTATAATGCCTATCCTGTTTTTGATAGGAAAACGCCTCAGCAGTGTCCAGTGGAACCTGTAGATCGGAGAAGTAGGGAACTGATTTGAATAACCACATAGTGCACTAGTATATCACCATGCAAATCTCCGGAAACGCTAAGGTGTACCTCACGGGAGTGATCCTCTGTGTAACGGTGGTCATCGTCACCCTCAACCTGTCCCCACCACTGTATCTAAAACAGACCTTCCAACCTGTGCTTGAAAGGATACAACCCGTCAAGCGACGGTTCCAGACGGTGGGTGTAGAGCGAGAGACTCCTGCAGACAGTGGTATCGACGGCTACCCAAGAAGCAATCCGCGGTCAGTGGTCAGCAAATGCGAAACATGCATCCAAGAAGGGAAAGATGACATGGTCGCGGTCGATCTGGAATTCAAGAGGCGATTGCCGAAAGTGATAGGAATTGGGGTGAAAAAATGTGGAACAAGTGCCCTCTCCTTCTTTCTCGAAGATCACCCCTTCCTAGTCCACTCAAAGCCCCAGGAGGTATTTTACTGGAACAAACACAAGAATGAAAGTCTGGACTGGTATAGGGAAAAGATGCCGTTTTCGTTTATACACGAAATCACCATGGAGAAGACACCTTCCTACATCTTCGATCTCACCGTACCCACCAGGATAAAAGCTGTCATGCCAGACACCAAGTTCATCGTCATCATTAGAGACCCGGTTGTCAGGGCAGTGTCCGACTACCTGCATTTGCAAGGCATCGGTTGGCCCGAGTTCTTCAAGCCACGCGTAGCGGCACCAGGCAAAGAGCCCTTCTGCTATCTGAACACCACGTTCGAGGGTTCGGTCGTACGGCCAAACGGCGAGGTCAACAGCGATAACGCCATCCTGGTAAATGGAGCCTACGTCATCTACCTGAGGGAATGGCTTACGGTGTTTCCTAGGAAACAGTTTCTCGTGATTGATGGAGACGCCTTCATTAAAAACCCACTGCCAACATTGCAGGAGGTGAGTAGTTAACAAATTACAACTTTTAACATTCAGTTGCTATTAAAACACCCTTTTATCAACATTGTTATATACAAATTTGGACAGAAACTAACACGTCACACTTTACATTCTATGAATGAAGTCAGTGTTCGTTTGATTCAGCAATTAATCCCATTCACCCCCTTTCCCTGAATTCTAGTAGTCTACATTGTCAGCACTAGCCAAAGTACTTTACTAACATCCAAGCATGTACACTTGCAGATTTGCCTGTCAATGCAAGCCATTTTTATCTTGTGATTTTACCAATATATCATGTAAACACAGTAACATGTGAGTTGATTCATGCATCTCCATTTGCATCATTACAGATCGAGGAATTTCTAGGACTTCCAAAATTCTTCGATGAGGAGAGCGTGTACTTCGATGACAAGAAAGGATTTTTCTGCAAAGCCAAACCAGTCAAACGCTGCGCTTCAAAGTTCAAGGGAATACCCCATCCGGAAGTTGACGATGACGTCATAATTAAACTAAGAGATTACTATCGTCCGTATAACGCTGAACTAGAGAGATTGCTTGGACAGAAATTTGCCTGGACCCGACTTTAATAAAGTTTGGATGATTTTCGTAGTGTCGTTATCATGGAAATTTATGTATATACAATACAGTACACCTGCCTCTCGTGGAACTGTAATCTTCCATGATAACAAGAACAATTGTGAATTCATGGCGCATAGTAATCATCAATCAATCTTATTTACCAGTATGCGCTTTACAAGCAAGCAATTATGATCTGGAGTTGAATACACAACAACACTACTAGTAATTCATTTTCATTTAAACATTAAGGAAGTTAATGAATAACTTCTTTACTGTATTAAAAAAAGGCAACTAGCCTTTTGTGTAAAGGATGGTTTCAACGTCCATGCAATTAGCCATCAAGCCATTTGTATTAAAGATGGTTTCTACGTTCATGAAACTGTTTTAAACATTCATGTAATTACGCATTGCTTAAACCATAGCTAGCCGTTTAATGTGTGTACGGTGATCTCTACATTCGTGAAGATGGTTTCCACGTCTGTGTAATTACCCATTGCTATTGCCATATGAAGCCATTTGTGTGTAAGATGATTTCTACGTTCAAGCCATTACCCATACCACAAGCAAGATAAGTAGCCATTCGTGTTTAAGTTGGTCCTATGTTCTCGTAATAACCACTGGCGTAGCCAGGGGGGGGGGGGGCGATGGGGGCGGTCGCCCCCCCCCCCCCCCTAAGATTTGGACCGGGGATTTGGGAGGCGGAAAAAAAAAATGCGTGTATACTGTATGCATGCACATGAAGCGGGTCTCCTTTGCAACCTTTCATCAAATAAGATATATTTTTTTATATTTCACTCAAAGTGTGCACCAGATCGTTGAATTTCAATTCAAAATATGCAAAATCTCTCGTGCTTGGGAGGGGGTATCCCCTCCCAAACCCTCCCCCTCTGTGCCTCTTTCCCTAGCCAAGTACACTTTTTAGATCTACAAAAAATTCTGAATAATTCTGAGTGCACAAGACTTATCACTTATATTCCGAAAACTGAAGGTTCCTCATGTATCTTAAGGGGAATTTCCCCTTTTAATCGACCCTTTCCTCCCTCAGCCCCCCCCCCCCAAAAAAAAAAAATCAGTTTTTTTTTGTGTGTGATTTCTCAAATGTTGATTCCATCAAATATGCGTATACGAGATATCTCAATTTCAACCTTAAAAAGATAAAAGCTCCATCGGAAGGGAAGGGAAGGGTGGAGATAACACTCGCCCACGCCTTCTCCCTGCTCCCCCCCCCCCCCCGCCATGCAAAGAAGTAGACTGTGGCTATACCCAGATCGCTTTATTTCAATTCTAAAAACGCAAAAGCTCCGCGAGCGGGAAGGGGAATCCCCCTTCCCCTATAAGCTCTATACCTCACTATAGACTTTATACATACGCACAGATGGAGCACATTCGGAATAAGAGCTAAATTCCGTGATTTTAACACTTCGATGAAAAAGTATTGCACCAAAAATTTGCACCAGATCGCTGAATTTCAGGTCTGAAAACGCAAAATCACCTTCGTATGGGAGGGGATATGCCCCTATCTACACCCTCGTGTGCATGCTTTTTCTGTTTGATTGCTGAACAGACAGCGTTCATGATATTCAGTGTAAGAATTAATACAAGAAGACTAGTGTATCTAAATTATACCATTTTATAGGCAAATGGTTCAATAATAATCTACACTAAAATATACTGCAACCTTAAACAAGTGGGACTGTTTCAACTCGTTAAAACACGCAAAAACGTGCATCAAATTGCACCATGTGCAACATCAAAATGCAAAAAGTTCTCGCCGTGGGAGGGGGGACACCCCCTCCCACCCCCTCCCCTACCCCCTCGCTCTCTCCGCTCGCTTGGGTTCAGTCGCGTTCATGATATTCAGTGAAGAGAATTAATACAACAAGTGTATCTAAATTATACCATTTTATAGGCAAATTGTTCAATAATAATCTACACTAAAATATACTGCTACTTTAAACAAGTGGGACTGTTTCACGTCGATGAAACACGCAAAAACATGCATCAAATTGTACCATTTGCAAAATCAAAATGCAAAAAGTTCTTACTGTGGGAGGGGGGACACCCCCCTCCCACACCCTCCCCTCCCCCTCGCTCGCTCCGCTCGCTCGGGTTCAGTCGCGTTCATAATATTCAGTGAAAAGAATTAATACAAGAAGTGTATTTGAAATATACCATTTTATAGGCAAATTGTTCAATAACAATCTACATCAAAATAAACTGCTACCATAAACAAGTGGGACTGTTTCACCCCTCCCACACCCTCCCCTCCCCCCTCGCTCGCTCCGCTCGCTCGGGTTCAGTCGCGTTCATGATATTCAGTGAAAAGAATTAATACAAGAAGTGTATCTATAAATTATACCATTTTATAGGCAAATTGTTCAATAATAATCTACACTAAAATATACTGCTACCTTAAACAAGTGGGACTGTTTCACGTCGATAACACGCGCAAAAACATGCATCAAATTGCACCATTTGCAACATCAAAATGCCAAAAGTTCTTACTGTAGGAGGGGGACACCCCCTCCCACACCCTCCCCTACCCCCTCGCTCGCTCCGCTCGCTCGGGTTCAGTCGCGTTCATGATATTCAGTGAAAAGAATTAATACAAGAAGTGTGTCTAAATCATACCATTTTATAGCCATTTGTTCAATAACAATCTACATCAAAATAAACTGCTACCATAAACAAGTGGGACTGTTTCACGTCGATAAAACGCGCAAAAACATGCATCAAATTGCACCATTTACAACATCAAAATGCAAAAAGTTCTTACTGTGGGAGGGGGGACACCCCCTCCCACACCCTCCCCTACCCCCTCGCTCGCTCCGCTCGCTCGGGTTCAGTCGCGTTCATGATATTCAGTGAAAAGAATCAATACAAGAAGTGTATCTAAATTATACCATTTTATAGGCAAATTGTTCAATAATAATCTACATCAAAATAAACTGCTACCATAAACAAGTGGGACTGTTTCACGTCGATAAAACGCGCAAAAACATGCATCAAACTGCACCATTTACAACATCAAAATGCAAAAAGTTCTTAGCGTGGGAGGGGGGACACCCCCCTCCCACACCCTCCCCTCCTCGCTCGCTCCGCTCGCTCGGGCTCGGTCGCTTCGCTCCCTCGCAGACTAACCGCCCCCCTAAGATGAAATCCTGGCTACGCCGTTGGTAATGACCCATTGCTATTACACACCATAACCTATAGAAGGCAGCCGTGTTTAAAGTGATTTCTACGTCCTTGTATTTCACCCATGCATTGCTTTTACCATAACCAGCCATTCATCTTATTCATGTTAAAGATTGTTTCTATATATACCTGCAAGTAATTACCCACTGCTATTTTCTATGCATGCATTCGTGTTTAAAGTGGTTTCTACGTCCCAGTATATTTTATCCCATTGTTACAAGAAGTCGCTGGAACCCATGCATAGTGTATAGAGATTCAAAAAAAAAAAACAGGTTAAGGCTGTTTGATACATACGGACTTTACTCGGTGGTTCTGCTCAAACGTTTGTTAGATTTCTTGGAGTAACCTACTTGATTTATCATCTTTGTGGCTGCAATAGTGTCTTGTTAAATGCATGCCATCGTATCCAAATAAAGAAGATTATTAAGTGTTTGAGGTTCTACTAAAAGAGAGCCCCGGATGATTTTCAGACTTTTGTATTTGAACAAATATGAATTGGTTATACTGGGTACAGAGTTTCAGAAGTTCATATTATCACGCAAATTGTCTCCTTAAGGTCGAGTGTCTCCTTAGTAAAGTAATTACTTGTTGAAGCAGATGTCTTCTTAAAAAATGGATACTTTATTGATTGATCGACTGATTGATTTACTAACTGAAAGATTGATTGTTTGATTGATTCGATCGATTGATCGATTGATTGATTGATTGATTAATTGATTGATTGGTTGATTGATTGATGTATTGATTGAATGAATGATTCATCCAAATTTCCGAAAATGCATTTGGCAGTCAGAAAAGCTCTAATATTCCTGCGGGTTTCAGTAAACATCTTTACCGCGCATATACCAAGCTTGATTTGATACAGCAGACGGGAACTAAATCGGTCATTTCACAAATACACTTACGCGCGCACACAAAACATGCAAATATTAAAAAAAATGAAACTGGGAGCTGGAGGCTTAGGTTGAAACAGAGAAATGAAATTGAAAAGCAACTATAAAATCATACAAATAAGGAGAGAAAATCGGTGTAGTTCATCTCAAAGTGATGATTTTGATAGATTGAAAAAGCAGCTGTAGGACCTAAGTGAATTTAGAGCAAGTTACGAAAACCGTCTTTTAAGTGCAGGAATAACGTGTCGACACGACACATTCTTAGCGAAGTGAAGGTATTTTAAGTAAGGTTTCCTTTCTCCTATTGAAACTTTGTTGACCGAAAGTGCGGTAAACAAGAGGGGGAAAATGCTCCTTTTATCGGAGCTGGTCAGCCCGTTGACAAAAAGAGGGTGTTTTTAGCAGGCAGGCATGGCCTGCAAACTGTTTTCTATCACGCTGTAGGTTGCCTATATACGAGAGCAACCCTCTAGGCTGGTAAACCATGATACACGAAAAGTGCAGATTAGAGCTGATAACTGGACGCCACCATTAGGCGTACTAACAAGGCCATGTAAATTGTCTAAACTACCCCCATGCTACATTGGACTGCAGCAGTAATCGGAATATATAGGCCTAAATGTTTAAATTATGTAGTATGCAATGGCGTAAAATTCATGTTATCTGCACATAGGACTAACCACATCAGTATTTAAAAAGTTTTGAATCCACTTCCAGACCGACTCCGCCATTGTGAGAAGGCGAGTAATAAAAGAGTCAGAAATACGGACAGAAAAGTGATGTAGCTGTCTTTTCCTCACCGCACTCCATATACTGGATATAGATTACTAGTATCTTCTCATAAGCCCGCACTAAAATAACGAGTTTGGAATCGTCTTTACCTGACCAATCCGCTTCCTTAATGCGCTCAAGAAGGATGAATACAGATTATGGCCGGTATATAGTGAAGAAACTGCGCTTGAGGTTCGCCGCATAATTCAAGAACTTAGTCAGATAGGTATAAAAAAGCAACCTGTTGATTTCATATCGTAACTGATATTGAATTTGTGGTTTTCTCCAACATTTCTTTTTATTTGATTGGATTTGTAGAGAGATATCTCCACTTCTTTTTCCACTGTGAATCAATTGATTTTTATCGGGATACGATGATGATTGATAGATTACAAGTTTCTTTCATATGAACTTGTCAGTATTATCAAGAAGCATTGCTGAAAGGCATGGGATCCAACAGAACTCTTACTAATAGAGCAAAGTGCATTGAAAACTTTCACGGTGTCTTGTAATAGCTGCAGGCGTCATTCATACAATACAAATGTGATATTTTAACATTTTAAATTTTTTTTTAAACATGAGTGGGCAATCGCACGAGCATGTGTGTTTGTATTTACTATAAATTGTTTGTTTGTTATTCTTGTCCATCAGCGTGTGACACGGCTCAGCGAATAGTGGCTGCATCAGGTTTAAGTTTGTAACATTAGTCTGAACCTCTTTCTCTTTTCTTTTTTGTACTTAATGATTACTCTTTATAATGATGTCTATGTTTGGTGACTTATTATTACGTTTTGAGTGATGTACGTATTACAAACCTTGCTTTTAAGTGGATCACCTTTTTTTTTTCATCCTTTTATGTCAACGTGTCAAAGTATGCATTAATGTTCTAAGCTATTCTACTGTGTTGTGCTTATCATATACTTAACGATTCATATTGCGTTATGTATTTTCTTTTTCAAACAATGTGATGGTGCAATGCATACTTTATATTTTGTTGTACTCTTTGTTGGATGTCGAATGGAAAATAAATGAAACTGAACTGAACTGAATATATCAATTGTGTTTATCATTTTCCCATAAGCTTGTCTCCGCCTGAAGGCTTTCGAGCAAGTAATATTTTGCTTGACTATAATTCTGCGTTGTTCTGGATGTTTAAAAAATCCTTACCTGCAACATTAGATCTGAAATTCAATTTCTTTCGTCCGGACTTCCAAACTTCACGGGACAATTCTAATTCTGGCCCCGTCTCTCATGCGCTTTCCACTTGAAAGCATGATTTAAACCTTTAACAGTCACTGCTGAAATGATCAAATAGATGATGTAATGTTGTTTATGTTAATGCTTGAGAGTTTCCATACATTGTATTGATATAGAAGACTTCACAGCTAGAGGACAAAAGAGAGAGGAGAAAGAATTAATTGGCGGAGTTTGAAAAAAAAAGAAGAAAATACTAACATGACTAACCGTAACCGTAGTGGGATCATTGTAATGGAGACAATGCACCATTATTATGTCTACTGTGGACACAGGAAGGCGTGGGCCTGTCCCTTTTTCACTTTTACAGCTTTCTTCCAAGTGGTAATAGGAGGTCAAGCCTTTACTTATCAGGGAGAAATTTAATGTTTCTATGTAATTGTATCAAATCATTGATTTTTTTTTCTTTTTAAATCTAAACCCCTTGGTAGAACAGTCGTACCTTGTTGGACATGGCAAGTAGGGCAATCCAGTCGTACTGCGCATTCTTATACTCGGTTTGATATACACTGATCTGTTGTTCTTCTCATATCGGAAAATAGATACAGAATGTAAAACACTAAGGACCCATCTGTCATCTCAGACTTGCCACCTTAAAATAGAACCGACGGATATGATTCACTAGTCTTCGACGGATATGATTCACTAGTCTTCAACGAATTTCATTTTTCACTTTTAATTTCATTTAATTTCCATGCCCAAAATAATACACATAATTGTTGAAAATCAACAATAATCATTGCATAAGCATGTGAAACCTATAGGTCATAATTTATTAACGGGATAGTGCAATTAAGGAATTCCAAATACAAATTAGGAACCAAAACATAACACTTGCTATGGACTTAGACGCTACTATTTTTCTACCACTTTTAATATACTAATGTTTGTAATTAAGGTATGTTTGGTTTCAAAGTACGGATCAAGCAATTATGTTTCTGTTCTATATCATTATAAGGAAAATCGATTCGACTTATCTTCGGCGCTCAATATATCCATGACACTTCAATATATACTCTGCACAATCCCTATAGGTAGAAAACCTTATTTCAATTCACAACACTTTTTATCATGAAATTTCAAAAGTCATAACATTTCGGAGATACAGCTTGTCGAAGGTAAAAATGTCAGAGGTGAAACGTGAATAGTTAAAATCTCAGACGTAGAAATGTCAAAGCCAAAATGTTAGCGGTATATAAATATCAGAGGTAAGAGTGTCTGTTTTAAGCATAAGCTGTCGGGGATACCTCTGGCATATACAACATCGTATAGCTTTACCTATACATTGTAGTACCATTTCGCCAGTGTTATTTAAAGAGTTTGTGGGGAAGAACAAACACAAGAAACTGAGGAAGAATAAAAGACGCACAAAAACTTTTCATTCAAAAGCAGGTCAACCCTCCGGACTAACTCGGCTTCTTACCATCTCTGTCGGGTGGACGAAGAGGTTTCTTATTCATACCTTACCCGCTTGGACGACCAAGCCTACTGAGGTACTGAGAGGGGGCGGTATCATGAAACAAATATCTTTAACAAACTGCTAACAATTTGTTAGCCGAAGGACGATACAAACAATTCGTGCACCAGCACGATATTGTTGAGACAGTGGTTACTAAAGATCGAGTTGAGTCAGTATACTGACCAGTGGGGGAGGCCGAGTCCGGTCTGGCGATTTCGCTATGCTGAACAAAGAAGTCGCTAAGTCTGTTGACCTGGTATGCTTAGTTTGCGCCTTGGGGACCAAGCTAAGTAAACTTTTGACCAAGAAGAGACATGCCTCATTCTTTTCATGATAGAACCACCAATGCCTTGCACACCAAAAGAACTGTGGGTTCAGAAATAGAATTTTAAGTAGACTTCTGAATATTTACGAAGCATCGTCTGTAGTACAAGAAGGCGGTGCTATCACATCGCCTATATGTGTATTGCAAGAATCATGGGCTTTGACGTGGACGCCATTGTGAAGGTAAGTTTGATTTCAAACGCTACTAATGCCAAACGTAAAACTTATTTCCTTGATCGGCAGTAGGCGAAATGACACCAGTCATGCTTAATCTAACGGAAAACTGAAAGAAAGTCACAGTTTATGTTTTTAATTTAACAGGGGAGGGCCCACCAGGCGTTTGTCTTGTTACAAACCTGGAAAGTTCGAGATTGGAGATTAACATCGTTGGAGTTTAGTTCCTCTCTAAGTGGTCCCATAAAATTTCGTGCACTGGTTGTTGTTTGCTATAAATACTGAGGTTGTTCGTTGCTTCAGGGGCATTATTATCTTGCTGACTTGTATATAATCGACATGTACAACGTTAATTTACGTACGTTCACAATTATGCAAATCGCATGAAATGTCCTTGTTTGAAATTTCTAAAGGGGATCTGCCTGTTCAACTATCTGCTATTGAGCCATAGTATTTTCATTGACAAAACGGTAACGGGCCAACAGTTACAGGTTTTTAACTTTGTAGTTACGTTTACTAAATATCTTGAATATACCAAAATGGCCTGTCTTCAAAATGAATCATTATGGATATGGATTGATTGTGAGCTTTTTTCCATCCTTATCCGTCTACTAATGAGACAATAGGTTAATGCGTCTCAAAAATCTTCATCACTTTCGTCTTTTTTAATGCATTAATCATGTTTCCTGATGAATTTTTATCTTCTATGCCTCTAATAAATGCTGAATCACAAACTCGAGTGGTGGCCGCTATGTGCACTGAATGGGCAAAAGTAGGAAAATAATAAACCGTTGTTTCATGCCAATTGCTCGTTACAAGAATCTAGATTCTTTCACGAAGTTTAAGAACAGATTAAAAGACGTGATATAAAATACTCAGAACTTATTTATTTTGAAGTGAAGTTTATTTGTGTATTTGAATGAGGATCTGTATGTCTAAATCATTAATAATCTCCCTTTATTTTTAGAAAACATTTCACTCTGTGCCATCTTTCCAGGGCAACTGAGAAGACACTCTCATAATCTGTCAGTGTGTTGATGCTCCTGTGGATCGTCCGGAATAGAACGGTGGGTGATTGCCATCAATGATGTGGGCATCCAGGAACATCAAGTCAATCTTGCTAGGTATGTTCATTGTTGCTATGGTCCTTGCCATAACGCACAACATGACAGCAACAATTCTTGACAACACTTTCAAACCAGTCCATGTAAAGATGCAGCCATCGAGGCGACAGCTCGTGAAAGCGTTTGTTGCAGAGGAAATGAGTTTTATAAACATCAGTACGAGAACACGCCAGAAAAATCAGCTGTCAGCAGTAGCCGCTGTCCGGAGCTGTCGCCATTATAAGGAACAGGTTGACGAAGCGGTGGCCGACCTCGACTGCAAGAAGAGGTTGCCTCAAGCGATTGGGATTGGTGTGGAAAAGTGTGGGACAAGTGCCCTCTCCTTCTTCCTGAATAGTCATCCAAACCTGGTTCATTCAGCGCCACAGGAAATATATTACTGGAACAAGCGCCAGAACGAAAGTCTGGACTGGTATAGGGATCAGATGCCTGTTTCGTCTAAATATGAAGTTACCATGGAAAAGACACCTTCCTATATATTCGATGTCTCTGCACCCTCCAAGATAAAAGCTGTCATGCCAGACACCAAGTTCATTGTCATCATTCGAGACCCGGTTGTCAGGGCAGTGTCCGACTATCTGCATCTTCTTCACATTGGTTGGCCCGAGTTCTTCATACCACGTGTGGCGCCACCGGGCCAAGAAGCTCTCTGCTACCTGAACACCACGTTCGAGGGTTCGGTCGTACGGCCTAACGGCGAGGTCAACAGTGATAACGCCATCCTGGTTCACGGAGCCTACGTCATCTACCTGAGGGAGTGGCTAAAGGTGTTTCCAAGAAACCAGTTTCTTATGATTGATGGAGACGCCTTCATTAAAAACCCACTGCCAGCATTACAAGAGGTGAGTTGATTCTTACAAAGAACCGTGTCATTGACCTTGGATATAGGAACATGATATGTTTTACGTTTAACACTTCACTTCTTTTAGCACTTACATTTGAGAAATATGCCTTTAGTAAAGACTGTAACTTTTTCCAAAACAAACTTGAAATATTTAATATTTAATCATGTGTGTTACTCAATCGCGCAATGAACGGGGGTATATTTGCATCCTGTGACACCATGAACTAATAGTTCGATACTGTACCATGACTGTAAGCGTTGCTACTGCAAAATTAAATCTGGAAGATCATCAAAATATGAAATAATACACCGCACTGTTCATACTGTGTCATAATCTCTGCAGATGGAGACATTTCTTGGGCTGCCAAAATTCTTCAACGAGAAGAGTGTATATTTCGACAAACACAAAGGATTTTACTGCAAGGCCAAGCCGGTTCACGCCTGTGCTGGAAAGGTCAAGGGGAGACACCATCCGGAAGTGGATAATGAGGTCATGAGAAAGCTGAGAGAATACTATAGGCCATATGACGCCGAGCTTGAATCTCTGCTGGGAAGAACATTCTCCTGGATTCCACATGATGCGGAATGATATAGCCACGGACTATTCCCAAAGCATGACGGGATTATGGAGATTGCGGGATGGAGATTGGTGTCTGTGGCCTCCGAGCCTTAGGTGGGGTCGCATTTTACATACACCAGATTAAACTTGCATTTACACTGTACCATTAACTTCAATCTAGGTCCCTGTTCTCTTTGGGGTAATTTACAGACGCCATGCAAGGGAATTCAAGGAGGCATTGAAAGAAGATAAAATGAACTCGGAGACCTATTTTGATTTCACTCCGAAATTCCACTGATACAACGAGCGGCAAATCATCACATATTATTCCAATACAAATGCCAAGTCTCGGTAAGAGAAAAGTACAGATTCAAACTTCGGACAAGAAAAACCTCTAAGTTATGGAGCTTGAAGGGTATAATGTTTTCAGAAGACAGTGATATTTGTCATAGTTCCAATGTGAAAAAAAAAAACAAGGCAATGATATTCTCGCCGCAAAACCAGAAAATATGAAAGAGGCATCAATTTTCGTCAGTAGTACAGCATCTATAATAAATTACGACGCCTCCCATTGTACAAAGTCATTACTGCCAAAATAATGTCATTTTCTTATGATTCATTTAAACAAACATAAATTCACCAAATCTTTGTGTGAATGCTAATGAGAGACTTGTATGTTCGACCATGCTACCATTATACCTTATCACATCTCTTCCATAAATATGTGGCTGTGTCCGCCATCATCACTTTGTTACTTCTTTGTCTGATTTCATTCTACATAATAATATTTCGTAAATTCAGATTAAAAATGAAGTGAATGAATTTTGACCTATAAGTATCATGACGTCATGATGTGTAGAAGTCTCCTTTGTATTTGGGCTGTGGTTTCCTTGAATGCACATTCAACTATTCAAGTCAGCTGCCATAAGATAGGGGGAATCATAAGACAGAGAATACCCGACAGTTAATCATCCCATGTTTAACAAATTAAATGAATGTACACACTGTGTCAGATAGCACAGTTTCCGTGGGACGGAATCGTGTATGCACGTGATGAATTATCAGTAGATTGTATATTAATAGATGTTGATATACACAGGACTTGTGAAAATTTACGAGTACTTTTAGACATCTGAATCCAAAATGCTGAGTTTGGATAGTAATCCTGAAATAACAATCATGTAACAAATTATTTGTTGTTCAATATTACAGATGTTATGAAGATGTCACAAATGCTTGCGGATACATGGTATAAATTGCATGTGGGGGTGAGACTGGAATACACAAGTATAGCAGAGACAGAGAAAAACAACAACAACAGTAGTCTCCGAGTATTGTAGATTATAAGTATTATAGATTCCTAGCTGTTTCGTTTCACTGCCATTTTGCACCCGTGAGTCTAAAAGTCTCTAATACAGCAATGTATCTACAATCTTCAGTTCATCCAAATCTGATTCACAAATCATTTCGTCATCAGCATTATCTGTTTCTGCTGATTCCAAAGAACATGTCATTAGTAGTTTACATGAAAGTGAAAGAGCTGAACTATGAAAGCCTTGAAGATGATTAAATGGTCCAAATTCACTAAGATGATTAAATGGTCCGTATTCACTAAGTGAATATTAAAGTAGAATCCGTACTTATTCTAGTCCATGGACGAAACAGGTATACCTCGCATAGTGCAAGTGAATTATTGGACGTCTGTTGGCGTCATGCTCACTTATACATAAACAGTCTAAATTTGAACAATCCACACTAAATCTAACCTAACTTTGTCAATTCCAGCATGTTCTCTAGTTGCCTAGGTTACGAAAACTTGCAATGATGAGTTATGTTTTCAAATTACCCTTTATAAATAATGTATAACATAGTTGCTCCCAACAGAAATTGATTTAAATGGCTGTATATTCAGATGATGTCAGTTAATTTGCATGCCCTTTGAAGTTTAACATCCAAACACACAGGTACTCATGCATGAACTGACATACACAGGTACATAATTATCAAATAGGGGCTCTTCCAGGGCCCTGTTGCATAAGAGTTGAGATCAAACATAAGTCAGAAAATCAAACATAACGCCGCTGGGGTGGTAAGACCTTATATGTATATATGAAATTTTGGTGAAAATGACTTTCTGGACTAATGGTCACATAATCAGTTAAATGATGTCGATATCCTTGCTGTGTTACCTCAGAAATGAGGCCACCACAGCATGTCAAAGAAATGTCTATTCCATTGGATACAGTGCTTTGCCTGCCATGTTATTTTGCTCTCCTGAACATTTGAGATTTTGTAGATACGAGGTCTTGTCGCCTCAGCGACGATAAGTCTTTGGATGATACCTGACTTGCGTTTGATTTTCTGACTTAATGTTTGATTGCATCTTTTTATGCAACAGGGCCCAGATCACTATCGATCTCACAAACAGTTAGTGACCCTAAAAGCACTACATGATCACGTCACATACCTCAAATCAAAAGGAGACAAATTAATGCAGCACACTCACAGGTTGAATGAAACTTTCTTTTGTATTGAAAGGTCATTTTAATACTCCTATTTAGTCAGATGATTTAATAACAGATGTGCCGGTGTTTCAATATTTGTATACATACATGAACAAAACAACAACGGTCAAAATATGATACATGCTCGAAAATATACATAATTTCTGTTCAATAATCATTCAACATGCTTTCTTGGAAATATCAAAGAATGACCCCTCCCCATAATACATGTACAGTGTAACATATGAATTCCATTGAATGCAAATACAGTCTACATGTACATGTAGGAAAGTTGTGGCTCATCATCTGGTTAATATGTGTCAAATTCATAAAGATCATGAAGCACAAATGTTCATGCACAATTAAACTCTGTAAAGGACTATTGGAGCTTACTTGAAAAAAAAGGAAGATTTTTATATTCTACAAATTCAATTTATTCACTTTGTTATTCATTGTGCTGTAACAAAAAAAAAAATACTTTCATAGAAATTACATGTACCTTCAAGTACACATGTAAAAGTACATTTCTCAAATCAAGCTGAATCAACTATACCAAAGAGTTGACTACTTTATTCCATGAAGAACACATGACTGAGTGAAAAGTAACTGTTTACCATCCGTTTTTATGCCTCCGCCACGAAGTGGTGCCGGAGGCATTATGTTTTCGGGTTGTCCGTCCGTCCGTCCGTCCGTCCGTCCTTCCGTCCGTCCGTCCTTCCGTCCGTCCGTAATGAATTTTGTGGACAAGGTAACTATCAAAACCTTTTGAGGTATCCTAATGAAACTTGGCATGTATGTGTATTAGGGGGTGAAGTTGTGCCTATCAACTTTTGGGTGCATATGCTCAAGGTCAAAGGTCAAAAGGTCAAGGTCAAATACATAGAATTTCATTATTTCCATTATATCTTCGCAATGCCTGAAGATATTTTCTTGAAACTTAGTGTATACAGTTGAACCTCTATTATCCGGCCTCCCTTTATCCGGATCTCTCTATTATCCGGACGCAATCTCGCCGTGATTTTTTGGTAATAACTACGGGAAGAAAGGGGGATTCCCAACTCCTTGAGAACTCCTACCCAAACACACACGAATTACATATTACTTCCAATGATTAACATACATTGCATCAAATTTCCTTCCACATTGCTTACCTTCAGACATTTCAACATCCCGAAACATCCCCAAACGTATGTATATGTACATGTATAAAGCATTGAGTCTCCCGTATCCGGCCAAATCCCTTATCCGGATGAGCCCTGGTCCCGACTTGTCCGGATACGAGAGGTTCAACTGTACATGTATTAACCAATTAAGATTCTCTGGTGAAAGTTTGGGTCACGAGGTCAAAGGTCAAAAGGTCAAGCAAAAATATTAAAACTTTACCTTTTTTCTCTGTACCTTGGAAATTGTCTCTTCATGGAAGATAGTATATATACATGTACTGACTGGCAGTGATTATCTAGAGAATTTAGGGTTTATGGGGTCAAAGGTCAGGGGTCAGAGGTCAAGGGCAACACTTCACAATTTTACTATTTCCCTCCTGTTTTTAAATGCAATGCCAGCAGGATTATTATTTTTTTTTACACTAGGTGTATGCATGTTTAACCTAATAGAGATTCTCTGGAAAGTTTTTTTTTTCTTTTGTTTTTGCCTTTAAGGTCAAAAGGTCAAAGATCAAGTGAAAGTGCTGAACTAAGTTTTTCCTCCATATCTCGGAAGTGGCTCAAGTTATCTTGAAACTTACTACATATCTATGCATCTTCTGCCTGACAGTGATTATCTTATGAATTTTAGGGTCAAAGGCCAGATGAAAATGGTAACAAGTTACTATTCAATACAGAAATTGCACCTTTTCTCCATACCTTGAAAATTACTCCATGCATAAACATATGAATGGGTCAAAGTCAAGTTAAAGTCTGTAAATCCCAAATACATGCTCTCCTATTCATCCAATTAAATCTAGGTCAAGGAAGGCGAGCATTCAACACATTTGTGACAAACTTGTCATTTTAACATTTTGCCAATTTTGTGAAAATGTAATCACACATTGTCCGCATGTACTATTCAAACCTATTAGGAGAATCATGCATTATGGCGGAGGCATACCAGTCGCCATAGCGACATTTCTAGTTGAAATATGATTTCTGTTTTGTTGAAAAGACAAAAGTGTGTGTATCATGGCTGCATGATATGAAATACATACACCTGGCCTCTACGCTGACTTTTTACTGGTTGACTCATTCATTCAATAAAGAACACATAAGTGAAAAGTAAGCATTTACCATCCGTTTTTGAAATATGATTTCTGTTTTGTTGACTAGAAGTGCATGTATCAGGGCTGCAAGATATGAAATACATACACCTGGCCTCAACACTGACTTTTTACTGTGGTGAAACAGGCTACTAAAATGTTTGAATCTGAAATTTTGGTGGCCCAAAATTAAAGCAAGTGAAAGTTGCCCGATTGGGCCACCAAATGATACCATTTCTTCAACTTTGTGGCCTGACATCAATTTTTAGTGACCTAGGGACCACCATTAATGTACAGCCCTGCATACACCATCACTAATCAATTCTATAACAGCTAAGTAATGCAAGCAGCCAAAATCAAATGACTGTTTGACACACTTAATCACTACTACGTCTTTTCTGCACAAGGTGGAGAAATAGATACATGAAATAGCAGAGAATTTGCTTTGGTAAATTTGGACTTGCTCTAGGTCTGCTCTGAGAAGCTTAGCTGTAATGTGCCATAATTTTTGATGACTCTGCAATATCAACGCATCTCATATGCATTTGTTTTTCCGTACTTAGGTGTGAGTTGTTCGTTGTCTATTCTTGCAGAGTACATAAACATCATACACACGACAGATCATCTCTATGATTACTGTGAAAGGAAATGAGATGTATATTACAACCCTTTGTTCGCATCCCAGAATTGGTCCCTTTCAACACGAATAAACATTCAGCCCTGATTACTGCAAAGACAGCCAATCATAAATATTTTGCTTCTTTAAAGTGAATCAGGGACCTGGCTATCTTCACCAATGTTATCTCTAGCACTAGATGTTAAGTACATGAAGTTCAATTAAATAAAAAGACCAAAAAAGAAAAGAAGTATACAGATGTATTCTTGGCTTGAAGATGTGGTAGCGCTGAAACACCATGCAGTGGAAATGCTGGCCCACCTCAGATCAAACAGGTACTAGTATCCCTGAATCCTCATAACGAATTGTGCACAGTTTTATCACTGATCTCTATTATGCAAGTGCACACAAAGCCACAAATGTCGACTGGGAGTCAAATGTTGCCAATGAGCATACACTTCAATGCTAACATTGGCTGACATGCAATTTTATTCTAGCAGACCTGCGCTAGTCGTGGTATTTTAATGTATCCCAGTGGGCAGGAAATGAGGACCAATGCAATCAGGTCAACCTTTTCCCAGGCTACCAGGGGTCAGTTTCATGAAGTGATTACACAACAGAATGGCCAAAGATGCTCATATGTAGCTCTGACAGACTTCAAAGAAAAAGTCAAATCCATTTTCATGAAGTCTCTCGTAAGAGAGTCTTATGAAAGAAAAGTCTCTCACAAGACTTCCATGAAATGGACTCGTCTTTTATGGTTTATATAATAGTAGGGGCAGAAGTACAGATTGTCTTACATCATCAATGGCTATTCCTTCATTTGATATCACTTGATGCCAACCCCCTCCCCCATCAGCTTTTCAAACTTAAGGACTCTATGTATTTCTTGTTTGTTTTGTTTTGTTTTGTTTTTTTATTTGCTCATCAAATACTGGAAAACCAGACATGTTTACGGCATGAAACTTTCGTGAGTTGGAGCTGACTGAATTTTTCACGGGATGAAACTTTCATGAATTGCCACTGACATTCCGTGCATTGCGTAGAAAAAAAATGGGATTAATTTTACTTCCCAAATCTTGGCTCTTTGTGAAATTTGCAGAAGTTTCATGCATGTAAAAATTTGTTTCTACAGTGTGCATCCATTTAATACAGTGTGCAAAACTACCAATGAATATCTGAATACCATAAAACATACACAGTGGTAGTCATTATCATCAAATACTTGTGACTCATATTACTGATACACTGTATCAGTGCTTCAATGTTGTAGAAAAACATTCAGGTTTACGTTTTTCAGCACAATTTTGGCAAGTTTTGGAGAAGCCAGGTCAAAATTTCTAATATAATTTTGTACAAATGAAGGCCTACCACATGCACCACTCCACACTTATCCGAGTAATCTAAAAAACTAGAGAAATGTAGATTTTTAACATATTCACACCTCTCTCACTGAGATACATTGCATTGTCTTCAGGAAACAAGAGGAATCTGGCATCCCAGTAGCATTACCACCCAGGGCTGAAATCTTTTCCCTGAAATTAGGATGGATGGGAGACCTGCACTTCCAAATATCCTTCCAAAGTTTGATGGTTTCTCAATGTCAGATATTCTCATAGTCTGAGCTACATTATCTATATTTCCTTACAACAATAAAAGGAATGCTACCGTTTGAGAGCTGTGCTTCTGACCACTCCAACCCATCCATATGTCTGCAAATAAAAATATTACTCGCTATCTGTGTTTTTTGGAGCGATGGTCCCATGCAATTTACATGCACACCATCAAATGTGCCCTTCAAACACTGATGTGGGATACAGGTCGAGTATTACATACATGATGAAACAAGCTTGTCCTTTGGTCACAGACTGGCTGTACAGAGACCAGCCACACAGAGACTGGCCATACACAGACTGACCGTACACAGACTGACCGTACACAGACTGACCATGCAGAGACTGATACCAAGTTGCAAGCATGACAATCCTAAAAGCAGGTGCCCTCTCAGCTCCTCAAGCAACTTTTCCATGTGGTGGGTAGGCTATATTTCCCCTGCAGTCTGTTCATTTCAACTAGCCATTTTCCATCCTGTCACTGTCAATGGGGTTTTCACTACCGCTCCTGAACAAACACGCTCTCCTGGGGACACAATCCTGCGTCAGAAAGACTGGTGTTTGAGTCTAGCATCGAGAGGCGCCGGCGGGGATAGTTTGTGATGAGTTCGTACTTCTCCTCACTGAAACCCTCTTTGGATATAAGCTTGATGAGAGCCTGCAGAAGGAAGAATAAAGAGATAGGCAGGGATTCTCAGCTATAAAGGTTTATTGCACTGACAAATCTTGGAGCTTACAGCTAACATAATTAACTGTTTCCATAAAAAACATTTTAATCTCAAGATGTTTAACCCTAACTAGGCCGAAGGGGCCTCCGAGGCCCCCCCTCGACGTTCCGCGTGATGTATCGCAATCGCAAAAAGCTATCGCCGCGACGTTTCATGACTTTTTTCTTTCGAGTCTCCCGCATCTTTTGACACCAAATTTGCGACGCCCGGGCGCGCAGTTCCAAAGTTACGCATAAATTTGTACATGCATGTCAGACCAAAAATTGCTCAAAAACGTGAATTCGTGTACAATTTCAATGCAAACTGTGCTTGCAGGCAAATTTCATAAAAGCATGATTATTTTGGTGTTTTATTGATTAAAATCAATGAATAACGTATTTTCTTGTTCGGAGCGATGTCGCGAACAAATTCCATCGAAAAAACAATGAAAAACATAAAGTCGAAAAAACAAAGAAATACATAAGAAATTCAAAAAACAATAAAATACTTAAGAATTTTTTCTGATATCACAATTTTTTTTTATTACATTTGCTAAGGACACTAAAAAGAATATTTACACAAAAAATGTGCCTGTTTTGAGCTTTATTTTGTGATTTATACCAAATAGTCTGATTTCATGCATCATTATGCATAAATTAGCATAATTTAGCATAAATGAAATTTTTTTTGAAAAATTAACATCATGGTATTTTAGATTACACCATAGGCAATGTGTGTACCAATTTTCGTCCCGATCGCGCGGTTGACGGCCGAGATCTGGAGGAGGGGCCTGGGAGGCCCCCCCCCCCGGCTCTATCAACTACCTAAATAGCCTGGCCTAGTTAGGGTTAAGATAACTTATATCAGTAACAAATAAGAATACATGTTATAGTACCAAAGCATGATGCTATATGGTCTCCTACAGAAATATTACATGAAAATGTCTGCCTATAGGCCTCCTCTGGTACTACTTTTTGTGAATTCAATTGCCTTTGACCCCTGACACAGGAGCAAAGTTGCCAACTTCTTGACATTAAACCCCCCCCCCAAAAAAAAAAAACAAACAACAACAACAAAAAACAACAACAACAAAAAACAAAAAAACAAAACCAAAACCAAAACCCCCCAAAAAACAGACAGAATATCCTTTTAAAAAATCTGATTTTGGAGAGGAAAATCAAATTCTCATGAAATCTTGACACCACCACTAGCCTGTTCGCCCTGGGCCATTGAAATGTCAGGGAAAAAACCGGAGCTTTCCCTGGTAAGGACAGGCACGGTAACTTCACCAACATTGATGAGAAAATTTAACAGCATCTGCATATTTCCCGCCAATTTAGGCTCATTTTTCAACATTTTTGTACGGGTGGCAGGAATTTAGTAGTACATAAAGCCAATATAAACTGCAGAAAACTTTGTCGTCACATAGAAAGCTATGTGACGGCACAGTTTTCTGCAGTTTATATTAGCTTTATTTTTTTTTTATTTGAAAGATGAAAAGTCATACTTTCAAGAGGCAATATCGCTTTTTTTTATCGTATTTCACTCTGTTTATTGTACAAAGTTTACAGTCTGAGGAGTTGAATTTCTGACACTGTCCTGCAACTGTTTCTTTGAGTGTATCATCAAAATATTGTAATCCTAACTACTGACCTCACTCTTTTTCACCTGACAACAAACACAGCATCATGATGATCACTGTTATCTAAATCATGTGCTCTGTCCTAGTTCCAAATCATTATCAAGTTTGCTTAAATTTGATTTAAGATTCCACTGGCTTTCTATGTTCCTTTCAATTTCAGAGGCAATTGCAGAGAAATTCCAAATTCTGATTTCTGGCAACACTCCTGATACTGCAAGTGGCAGTTGATCGGCCATTTACTTGAGTGGTTAATTTCATGCTTTGTGATCTCCTCAATATAACAATCATTTTTAGAAAATAAACAATATTCAGAAGAAAGTGTGACTTCTCAAAGAAACTGTTTTGCTAAAACAATACTTGAAATGAGATCAAATCTGATAGAAAATAGTGCTAGTTGTCACTTGATGTTACAATGCTAGTGCGCTAGTCTATAACAGTGCGTGCACAGCAAACTTTTGTTTCAATTATTGTCAATATTTTCAAGCATTGTTATATACAGTGTATGTGATTGAGAGTCTATTCACAAAATTTGTAAATACAAATCAACCGTGGACATTTCAGCATTTACAGTATGTCTATATGGGGAGGGAAACAAAATGATCCGAGAATGGCTTTCTTACCTTGAGAGTTGATGAAGCAGAGAGACACACCTGTTTTCTTCTCCCGTCTGGGAATCGCAACATCACCTTGGCTCTTGGTCCTGCAATAAAAAATGTACAATTAAACCTTTAGCAACTGACGATTCTGTACATAATGACCTATTGTTCCCTAGAAGGTACAGCAACATTACTCTCGTTTCAACAACTTTGTAAATTGTGCATAATAGATTACCGGTACTGCATATTTATTCTTGTCTACTATAAATTATGTTTATTTGAAAGCCTTTTAAAGAGGAAAATCCAGTTAAAATATAAGTTAGTCTGATAAAAAAAGAGTAAAATCTTACGGTTAAATCTTAAGGTAAAAATTTGACTGAAATTGGATGAAAAATAAGGAAGTTATGACATTTTGAAGTTTTGCTAATATCTGCAAAACAGAACTTGTACAGCGGATATGAACATGCAAATGAGTGAGCTAACCATGTCATAACCTCACAATTTTCCATTGATTGCATACAAAAAAGTGTCGAAAATTCAATGTTTCTGTCATTGAAGTCTGAAACATGATGTTATTCCTGGGTGAATAACTTCAGAGAATAGTGATCAGTCAGATATACAAGGATTTGAGCCTCGGGCATAATTACATTTGAATTAAAAACTGAAAATTTCATAATTTCATGTACAACTATATGGCAAGTTGTGAAGGAATGACATCCTCACTTTGCCATTTGCATATTCATATTGACTGTTGAAGAACTGTTACAAATAGCGAAATTCAAAATGTCATAACTTTCTTATTTTTCATCTGATTTCGATCAAAATCATACCGTTGAACTTGTAATATTTTACTCTCTCTTATCAGACTAACTTGTATTTGCACTGGATTTCCCCCTTAAGACTTTACCAAAAGACTTGTGTATCACAAAAATAATTCTGACATACCTTTGTTGACCTTTGACCTCTTTCAAATATCATAATCATATATTCTACATGAAAGCACTGAAAATAGTAAAGCATGAAACTATAAAAAAGCAGGTGGGCAGTTTCAGGCGGTTCAGTTACTAATTGGTTAAGCATAATAAGTTCATCAATCTCTTAAAATCACACACTACGTGCTTTCCAGATATCCGCTTCCTGTGTATTCACTTTTAGTACTCAAAACAAGTTAAATAATAATCTTTACAGGAGACTGAAGCTCAAATATACATGTGGACTGAGGGAACACAGCAAATATCAGTAGGACACACCAGTAAAGTACGAAGAAAACCAGACAATCAGTAAAAATTCATGAATTTTTAATTTCTAAAGTTTTGGTGCCACCATCGCTGAATAAGAAGACTACATGTACTACAGTTCATGACGTCATACATGGATGATATAAAGAAAATATAAAGCACAGGGGAATTCAACAAATTTTCTTTCCATGATAAGTACTTGTTCCCTTGATTTGTTACTGACATAACTAGTATGTTAAGGGTAATATTATTCCCTCTGCTTTCTGAGAGAGGTAAGTCAGGTGCTCTTTCACAATGCTAGAAAAGTGAAATATGTTCAATTTCCTTTATATTTTCCTAATATTGGTGTCCATGCATGACATCATGAACTGTAGAAGTCTTCTTAGTCAGAGATGGTGGCACCAAAATTTAAAAAATGCACAACTTTTGAATGGATAGTCTGATTTTCCTACAACCTTACTGAAGTGTTCTACTAATATTGCTGCATTTCCTCAATCCACATATGTATTTGGGTTTCATTCCCCTTTAAACACAGCTATTTGAGGGTTTTTCAGGCCTGTTGAGCACAGAGAACCTGCCTAGGCACTACTTTGAACTCAAGTCGTAAAGTGCAAAGGCAATTTGTTAGCGCTTGTGCTATTTATCTTTTTGTACTATCAGTGTACACTGATTTGCCTTTGTTTTTCTTTGTTTTGTTTTCTTCTTTTCTTTCATGAAAAGGATTGCAACTACATATTTACAGGGAAATAATTTATGCTATCACTGATACAAATCTGCTGAAACTGAATGACAACACATCAAAAAGTTGCAGGAAAACATCAACACGTTGTTGTGGGTTTTTTTACACAACATTACACACATGTATATACTGTACATATGTAGTTCTATGGTATGAGTATAAGAAAAAAACAAGTTTTCTGTATCTATATGAAGTGATATATTTTGAGTCATGCAGGAACCAACACAAATTTTATTGAAGGGTTTTATTTTAAGAAATTACAATCATAGAAGAAGCATATCAATGCCAAATAACATTGATCTGGAAACAAACCTGACACATCTTCCACATCATCATCCTCATCAACACTTTCTTGCGATTCCTTCTCAGGTTTAAGCTTTTCCTCCGAGCTTGTTTGCTTGGCAACCTCAGGTATCGTCTTTGCTCGTCTTCCCACCACGTCGCCATTCCTGCCTGCACTGTTCGACACGACACCTTTCCCTTCACTTTTGAGTTGTCCGTTTGTTCTGGAGTCCCTGTCTTCAACTCTGGTCTTCACGATGGTAACGTCATCATCATTATCAGCGACATTCGTATCCACATTAACACTAGTCCTGACTGATGATGATGCGCCGTTCATAGAGGGCACACTCACAATCACAGAGTTTGACCGCTCGCTAATCTGCTCCGAGTCACTGAACGCAAAGTCGCTCTCCACCGTCTCTACGACGTCGTCTTCATCTTCGTTGTCCGAGGCGTCGTCAGAATCGGAGGCGATGGAGATGACGCCTGGACCCTTTTTAGGCTCCTGCTGCAATCTGGAGTTTGCTGCCTCAGCCTCGGCCAGGGACGCTGCAATGGCCGCCTCTATCTGGCTCTCCTCACTGGCATCAATGATACTCTGGTCGACAATGACAAGGAAGGAAGTTGTGAAGCTGCCCAAAAACTTAAAAAGCAGAGGTGTCAAAGAATTCATGCTAGACAGAGAGATGGTGAGCTATTTGACCCTTGAGTTGTTATCGGTCCAGCTGAGTTATACATTTGCTACTAATTACCAGTATGTGCTTCATTATTCACTGAAAGGAAATGGCAATTCTAAATGTTTGTGGGTCAAAAGGCTGCGCAATTGCTTGCAACTTCAACACACTGGGTACCAAGCCTAAGAATGTAATCAATCATGACAGAGTTCCCCCTTCTACTTTGTGAATATCATGCTTAAGAACAGAACAGACCACTATAAAGTGGAGGGTTTTAATCAGCTCTTTGCATCATGATGTAAATTGAGGTATATTGAAATGCCTGCTGCACAAGTTCTTTACATGCCAACTTCTGCTTGGCATTGGTACAGGTACACTTTTGGAGCACATCATGAAGTGGTCCACTTTTGGCTCAGTATGGTACAGTATGGTACACTCTGAGAGCATTCAAGAGCTCCTCTAGTACAGAATGGTACAGTACATTTTAGAACATTTAAATGCACCCTAAAGTTTACAATTAAAACATGCACAAAAAATCATAATTACGCAGTGCGTAATATATGTCCCCGCCGGAAGTAGCATTTAGTAGCAAAATGTACAATATAGGTAAAAAGATGAAGGTCAAAGGTCAAAGAAGTCAAAGGTCAAAATTCTATGTAGAAGTTTTGAAGCCCTCACCTAGTGCCATCACATAAAGCAAACGGAATCGAAATCGGGTTAGAAATGGCGAAGGAGTAGCATTTTGTAGCCAATGTACAATATAGGTAAAAAAATCAAGGTCAAAGGTCAAAGAAGTCAAAGGTCAAAATTCTGTGTAGAAGTTTTGAAGCCCTCACCTAGTGCCATCACTTAAAGCAAACGGAATTGAAATTTAGTAGCAAAATGTACAATATAGGTAAAACTGCTGATATCATTTTAGCTAGTTGTCCCCGCCGAACTAGCTAAAATGATATCAGCAGTTGCAATCTTACAAATTTCATTTGTAAATGGAGAAAAATTGAAGAAAATTCATGCCTCAATGATTTCTAATTTTACATTTTTTTTTCCCCATGAGATTTGGAGTACCCACCCTCGTTCTTGCCTTCTTTTGGGCGGGTCCTGATGATGAGGGGCTGTCAGCAGGAGGAGAGAGTGGGATGACATCTGGGACATCCATCTTGTGGTCACTCAGGAACTGCATCACTGGGTCATAAGAAGATTGGACAAAGTCAGGTGTTTAGCACATCATCACCACTGGTTCAGTTACAAGAGAGTTCTGACTCTATTTACCGATACAACCATTATCTTCATTTCAGCTTTCATGCGGAAGTATACAGCACATTCTGTCCCTTTTCTGAGGGTTTACAAATCACTGATACTGCAGACATGAGAAATGTGAGGAATACAGGATAAAAGAAGATGTTATATTCATGGGTGACAAAATTGGTTTCCAAACATATTATTTCTATAAGAATAATGGCTCATCAACTTTCCTACTAGTTACTACATCTGCTATTACAGGATATTTCATGGGGTGGATTTTTTTTTTTTTTTCGTGTGAATTGTGCACTGTAATCAACAACTGCAATAATAGCAACACATAACATTTATGGAGACATTAATTCTATACAAAAACAATCTCATGTGCAGAATTACAAAAAAAAGCAAAGTTGACTGAAAGTGGCTCGGGGTAAAACAAAAATTTCTACTTTTACAGTACTAATCTGATTCAAGATATTTGTTCTTTCGAGTAAATTCTATACATGTTGAGATCTCTTTGATTCTACAAATCGCTACTGTGACTAAAATTAAAGGCAAAGCATCTTCTATTTGCTTATACGATATAGTGTATCTATACATTCAAGAAGCAATATTTTAGAGAAATACAGCGAGAAAGAGGACAGAGATATGGGAAAAAGAAAAAGAATTTATCTGAAACTGACAAGATTTCATTCTGTTTCTTTTCATGTTTCCTAACCAAATGGGACAATACAACAGTAATATACTCGTGAGACTTCCTGAAAAGCAACTCACCCACATCACAGAATGACTCGTTATCAATCTTGTGCCATGTAGCCATTTGTTCTCCTGACAGAATAAAATGGAGATATGCAACAGAAATTTTTATGTGTCAAATTCAATTCGAAGTTCTCTCAGATTTACATAACAATGATGTTCAATACAATATTCACTTGAGATGGTATATAGCACTCATGGTTGACGTTCCATTTATTGTATAGTCAATCTGTAAAAAGTTCTGATGACCACTTATACTATCTATTACAATCTTTCACATTCACAAACAGAAGATGAAAGTGAATGCCAAGAGATCTGCAAATGAATAAAGCTTTAGTTTCCAGAAAGCCGTCCTCCACCAGATCAGAGAAGCTAATTGTGCGCCTCTACATCTTATCGTCCCCGGGTGCTTGACTTTTGTTCATCATGATGAATACCTCTTTATTCAACTACAAGTTGAGTGCAACAAGTCAATTATCACTTCTAAGCATACAACACACACACACACATACACACATCAACAAAATACACACACACACACACACACACCAATGTCCTTACCTGTCCTTGGGTCAATTATTGAGACGTAGGGGAAGTCAGTCACTTTGTAGAACTGATTGAAACGCTGACCTTCCTCACTGTCATGATAAACCTGGAGAAAATAGATGAACGGAAACAAATCTTCACATAAAACAATATCAAACATATTACTGTAAAAGCGGTTTCTTTCGCGTACAGAAACTTTCGCGGTTTCCATCGGTGCGGACTTTTTTGCGTGTGTTTAAGTTCGCGGTTGGTAATGATAGCGTTGTAACAAGCTATGAGTTCAAAACATTTTCGCATAATGTTAAATTCGCGGTTCAACCTCAAAGCGCGAAAAAAAATAAAACCACTGCGAAAGAAACCACTTTTACAGTACTGTCAACTAATTTGAATAAGCGAAACTATCTCAGTGACTCACAGAAAACTCGGTGAAAACACAATTGGTATTCTGAAATGATACATCCAGCTGAGGGCACATCAAGAAAACAAGGGGAAGTCAAAAGACACATGAGTTTTGAAGTCCCTTCAAGTCTACTGAAATAAACATATTCTTTTCTTAATATGAAATATTCAGAATACATACATACTGGTCATAATCAATCAATAGTGACACAGCTTTAAAGTGACTACTACAACCTCATTTCCTCTTAAAACTATGAAAACAAAATCAGGAATAATGAGAAACATAGTGACAAATTATGACCTTTTGAAATGTCTTTCAAAGACATTTATCTCACAGAATGTTCTCAGCATACTCCATGTAGCTGCATAGCTCCGAACCCTCCCATATCGCCAGCCTCACCCACACCTCAATGGTTTCCATGGCACCTACCTGCCAAAAGATGAAAGCCTCTCGGATGATGCTGCGGACGGTGGAGTCACTCCAGACATCTCGATTCAGCTTCTGGCAGCTGAACTCTCGCACATCCTGGACATTGACCATCAGCCACTTGCCCTGATTCTGACCTGCCTCCCTGGCCTAGACAGAAGAGTTCAAACAAACAGCAACAAAGCTGACTTTAATAGATTTCACAAGATTGTGTCCAGCATTACAAGAGCTTGTAGCTCATTTACATTCGTCATCATATTAACATATCAAAAATTCACACACACGTTTGTTTGCTTAAACAAATTGATGCTACAGTAAACATATAGTATAACTTCAGTGTACTCCATCACTGCTTTCAAAAGCTATCAGTATGGACAGGTCAAATACAAGCTAAAAAAAAAGAAATTATTGGATGTCAAAATGTCCAGAAATTGTACACATTCCTTCAAAGTGCACAGGAGTACATTGCATACAGTTGTAGTCAGGCAAGTGTCCTATGCAGTATTTCTCACTTGCAATATAATAGTACTCTAGACGAATGAATATATCAGTTTGAAAATTACAACAAAATACAACTCTGAGTAGGTGGAAAGTATAATTAGGAATAGGATGTGAATAAAAGTAAAACAGAAGTTCTGTGAATGCAACTGCTATATATCTTACACTTAGCTTGATCAAAAAGGAATGGAAAGAAAAGTGGAATAATCAGTCATTCATCAGGAGTGCACCAACCTGGGCAGAATATGGAAACAAACTTATCACACACCACTGTACATGTATTAGCACACAGTTTGTGAACATGCCTTACCAGGGCCTTGTTTATTCGAAAGATAAAATCGATTTTAAATTTCCTTACCACACAGGCTCTCATTGATATACAGTTGAAATCAACTACAGTCAAATCTGTCTATAGCGGTCACCCAAGGGAAACGAAAAAAGTGGCCGTTATAGACAGGTGGCCGCTATAGACAGGTAATCCAACTTAATGTGCATTGCCTGTACATGTACATATATCATCGTTGGATACGTTGATAAGTATTTAATGTACATAATGTATGCGTAAGTATACACACGTAAATTTCATGCATTGAACAATGCCGGTGTTTATGAAATTGTTGCACAGTAGCATGTGTGCAGTCATGAAGAAAGCTTTACACTAGTGCATTATTATGACTGAATAAGTGATGAATGCAGCGGTGGCGATCACTGAACGTTGCCCATGAATGTCTTGCACTGCCACAAATCAGAAAAACATGCTGAATTACCGGTTCTGTGGCCGCTATAGACAGGTTAAAATCTAC
Source organism: Diadema setosum (assembly GCF_964275005.1). Lineage (NCBI taxonomy): Eukaryota > Metazoa > Echinodermata > Echinoidea > Diadematoida > Diadematidae > Diadema > Diadema setosum. The sequence goes on from NC_092705.1 coordinate 20,522,863, forward strand.
CGCGGGAAACAAAATTTGTGGCCGCTGGCCGCGTTAGACAGGTGGCCGCTATACACAGGGTCTTTAACAGGGCTTTTCTCTCGGGGGGATTTTTCAGTGGCCGCTGTAGACAGGTGGCCGCTATAGACAGGTGGCCGCTATAGACAGGTGGCCGCTAAGGCAGGTTTGACTGTATATAATCAATTTCAACTCTTCATAAAACAGGGCCCTGGTAGGTTCCCTTTGCTATTTACATTCATAACACAATTATTTGAGCCTATTCAAAGTTTTCAGCCCTTTCTTACTCACAGTGACAAAGGTCCCCTTGTGCATGAGGTCCAGTGGGGGTCTGAAGAGATCCTCCAGGGTTCTCTTCTTGGAGGAGGATTGTGGGTTCCGTATCATCTCTTCCTGGAGCCCTGAAAACAGACACGGGTGGCACAGCTTTTACCCTCTTATAATCACTGATCCAAGATAGCACTAACATCTCACATAGTGTGAGTAATGCTGGTAATGACAAAATTAATGACAAAAATACTGAACACAATCAAAATATGAAGTAATTTACCTTTAATTGGAATTTATAATCATATTCCACAAGCTGACAGTATTTATTGACCATGGTATATAACTCATATTTAGTTTGGCATTGCCATATGTGAGCAGTATACAATAAATGCTGTAAAATCCACAACACCTACAAAAGTGTTTGTCTTCTCTGAATTTGTTAAATACTGGGTCAAAGAAAAAAAGAAAGATAAATGTAAAACATCAAGCAAAGAAAAAAAAAATCAAAGCATTTGCAAAATCTGTAGGAGGATGTCTAAAATCAAAAGTGTGTCAGAAATTAATACTAGGATGACCAGGAAGGCCAACCTTTTAAACAGCACTGGAGTATTCTTATTCTGAAGGTATTTTTCTGAGGACAATTTTACCTTTCCTGCAATAGACACATGTAGTAATATAATATAGGAAAGCAGTATTGTATATGAAACCTGTAATATTTATGGCACAATAAGTACAAAATACTGAGAAAAAAAAAAAGCAGTAGTCGGCATTTCTAGATTATGTTGCCACATGGCGATGTTCTGCTCAACCAAGGACATAACTTACTTGTTTCAGCTTGAAAGTCACGTAGCCCATCAAATACAGACTGCCTAGTACGTCGCTGTCTTGGTCTGGGACCTAATCAACGCAAAACATGTAAAAGTCAAACTTACAAAATGACAATTTCATCGACTAATGCACCAAACCATATCGAAATATGTACAATAGGCAAAAATAAAAAAAAATCGAAACAAACTAATCAAGCATCTGAAAAGATCTGAACAATAACACAAAATGATGACAAATTAATTTGACAATCACACAACCATGACATCATTTTGTAAGTCACAACTTGAAGCTCGCAAATTTGTTGTGAAATTCTTACATCTAAACTTGGTAACAACAATCACTGTGATCCAGCCAACACCATAAGTCTCTTGTACTTACAGCAGAATAAAATATAATAATAATTTTTTGTTTTGTTTCGTTTTGTTTTGTTTTGTTTTTGTTTGTTTGTTTGTTTTTTTTTTTTTTGGGGGGGGGGGGGGTGTGATACTTGCTACGCTAACTCTTACATTACAAACTAAACGGTTTCAATAGTGATCATACATGTATATTCAACAGCTTACCAAAGGCTGGAAAGTCTTCTAGAAGGGTGTCTCTCTTGCTTGGAATGGGAGCTCGCACAGAGTCACTATAATCAATAAACAAAACAATGCATGTTATAACCCTTTCAAGAGATACGAAACTGAGTTCTACCTCTAACAAAACATGCTACCACTTTCATTATTTAATTCAGCATGATGAAACCTTGCACATACAAAAAAAATTTTTGACATATTTATTTCCTGTGTTGTGCCCACAATCTGCATTAAAATAGGCAACAAAGCAAAAGTAATTCAAATATGATATCTAATAATAAAAGTAGGATCGTTGTCATATCCTGAGAGACTCGAGCATTTGGGGATTCCATCCCGAGAGTATCGACGTGAACATTATGATTCAAGTGTTCAAAATTTTGCATGGTATGGAAGACTTTGATCCAGCTGTTCTCTTTGTCATCAATGATCATGTTACACGCGGTCACAAGTTGAAGTTGTATAAAGGAAGGTGTCGAACAAGTAAAAGGTTGAAGTCTTTCAGTCAGAGAGTACCGGTAGTAAATACTTGGAATAGCCTTTGTGCAGATGCTGTCATGGCAACATCTGTGAATAGCTTCAAGTCCAAGCTCAATGATCACTGGAAGCAGAAGCATAACAAATTTCATCCAGATTGCATTAACTGATAATTCCGTCGATACAGTACAACACGTGGATCTCCTCAGGCTCAGGATTAAATCCTTTGAATGGCCCTCTACAAGTTTTCAACTTAATGGGCGTCATCGTAGGTAATTCAGGTAATTCAGGTAAGATTTCATACACGATGGTGGGGATTGTTGGGAGACATTATTCTTCAACAATATGCAAAATTTTGTGATGTTTGCAAACGGGATAAATGACCGTTAAACCTTTGAAAACTGTTACCCATTGAATTCCTTTACACTGTGCAATAACCTTAACTGAATTATTTTATTTGAGATGCTATCTCTTACTCGGGAGGAACAGAAGGTCCAGCAGACTGCGGGTCTGGAGGATGTGGGGTGGCCTCGATCGCATCCACGTCAATAACCCCATCTAGATGCATGGATATCGCCCTCTGCAGGTCACCGTTGCACACTTCCAGAAGACGCAGGCCAATTCCCACAGTGGCTCCTTAGACATTTTTAACAAAGTAAAACAAAGCCATGGTGGATGGTTTATTTTGTGATTATTGACAATCAAACTTATTCCTCGTCATTCTCCAGCGTTCACATTTATAGATGAATCATAGCTACACGATGCAGAAATTTCAGACAAGCTTTTCAAATTTCGGACAAGCTATTAAATTCAGACAATCACAGATACAACTGTACAAGATGTAGGAAAACGGAATATAAATTCATGGGATGTAGAAAATTCATGATCAAGACAGCTTTTTGTTATCAGTGGTTATAAATTTTAATGACTGCAACATCACACTGGTTAGGTAGACACTATTCTTACTATGACGGTGGAGAATAAAAACAACATAATTCAAATGAACATTGATTTTCTTTTTTTTAAATTAAAGTCATGATAAAAATTAAAATCATAATCATTACTGTGTATTCGTATCAGACAGACATGACATCATCATCACATTTTCTGTGTAACGTTAGATAATACAAATAATGGAACTTACATCAGGTAGTAAAGCAGTGGCGGGCCCAGGCAGGGGCGCAAAAGGCGCACGCGCCCCCCTCTTTTTATAAAAACAGAAGAAACTAGAGAAGCACTCTGAGAGCGCAGTGCAGACCTCCGCCAAGCATGCAGCTCATTTCCACCACTGATCTTGTTCTATTATTTCCACCCATAGGGCCTATGTACTGCATTGTGTGCAGAGTCGCCCGAATCCCGCAATATAGCAGCCTTTGTTAGTGTTACGTCATAAACTCTCAGCTGCATGGTGCGCCTCGCCCTAACAACAGAAACTAGAGCACGCACTTTAGTGCGCGCATGCAAACCTCAAATGCGCGCAGCCTGAACTCGCAAGTTCATTGACCCTACCTGCTAAAATATCAAAAATCCTTCATAAATTCCCAAAAAATTCTCGGATCACTACCCAAAAGTTAGACTAGTCTGATCGGTTGGTACTTGTGTCATTCTCAACCTTTCCTGCAAGTTTCATCCCAATCCGTTAACTAGACCTACTTTTTTAAGTTACTTGCGCACATACCTTGATACCTTGATGTACTGTAGTAGAAGCAGCTTGTACATGAAGCTATATACTGGGATGAACTCGAACTGTGTGTCATGAGGGGGTGTCATTCAGTTTCAGTGTAGGCTTTCTATGTACAAACGAACGAACAAGCGAACGAACAAACCAACAGTACCGAAAACATAACTTCCCCCCTTGGCGGAGGTAATAAAAAGGAAAAAAAATTGGGTGAGCGTACGTGCGCACCCTCCCCCCACCCCTTTTAATTTTGTAAAGGCGCTTTTAAACACGTACACGTTACTCCCCCTGTAACGTTAAAGTTTAGTATAACTATAATTAGTAGACTCTACCTTAACCCCGGGACGCTCCGTATACACAGTTACACACTGTGAGACTGCGTGTTGGGGCTGGTCGCAGTTAACTCTACCTAAAATACTTGTTGACCTAACGTTAGTAACGATACTAAGATCAAGCATTCAGTAGTCAGCAGGCCGTCACCCCATGAACACAAGTTCGAGTGCGAGCATTCATGATACTTCAACTTTATCGATGATGATTAAATTTACCTGTGACGGATGCGAAGGTCTCGGCCAGTGCACTCATGTCATCCTTTTTGTTTGTAGCCGTCGTCATCATGTCGAAGAATGAATGAAACGAGGAATTGAATGAGTAGAGTCTAGACCTATACGAAGTCGAAGAGCAGCGGATAATGGTAGCCTTAGTTTTCACTTTCACAGATCACTCTACTTCGCCATTTCTCTCTCACGTGACGATGACTCTAACCGTTACTTTTGAACGAACTGAAGTAGCTTTTAATACACTAGTCACTATTGCAGTCTGCAACCTTTATCCTTGATGATGTTTACGATTTGGATCTTTCGTCCACTGCTGCCGCACAGCACTGGCCCACACAGTTCACATATGCATTCGATGCACGCATTATTCACAGATATGCACAGATTATGTGTTGAGCGACTGACATGCACGAACGTGATTGTAGAATGCATGCGCGCGACGTCGAGTGCAAGTTCCGCGCCACGGTCTTCATTCGATTGCCGGAAGTAATATGTAGGTCAAAGAAGTAGCAAAAGTCATCTAGTCCTCAAAATACGTGTACTCGGCCATTATAACTCGGCTTTATGCCATGTAATAATAATAATAATAATAATAATAATAATAATAATAATAATAATAATAATAATAATAATAGTGGCTACTTGTATAGCGCACAGGTCCACTTTTCAGTGCTCATGGCGCTTCAAAAATGAAACGAAAAAATGAAAAGATATCATATATTTACATGCATATACATATTCAAACATTTCAACAAATAAGAAAATGGTAAACAAAAACAAATATATACCAAATAAAGAATACAACATATACCAATTAAAAATACAATATTGACAATATGTACTTTTTTTTTTAGTTTACCTGAATGCCCTTATTTGGCAATATCTTTAATTATTGATTGTCAAATAGGAGTGAGGATGGGTGTAATGCAGACCTATTTCCTCTAAATCTCACACTGGAAGCATCCAAATCCCTCTAAAATGGATCCATGGCGTCTCCAGCAGGAATCAGGTCACATAAATCATGATGCCGTACAAAATGACAATGTCACTGACAAAATGAACTGTTTCCCTCATTTTGACTGAGATGCCTTAATTTCTGACTCAACTGCCTTTCAATTAACGCAAATGATGGGAAGCAGCAAAACTTCAAAACCTCAAAAAATGGTGTGAAGACACGAGTGTCTTTAAAGGACAAGTCCACCTTCATCAAAGGATTGAGAGAATGCAGTGATATTAGTAGCACACATCAGTGAAAGTTTGAAGAAAATTGGACAATCCGTTCAGAAAGTTACGAACATTTTAAGTATATGCGCAGTCACTGCTGGAAGAGAAGACCAATACCCATACAGTGTATGATGTCACATGCGTCCAACTATATAAGGAAAATAAAAAGAGAATTTCACAAAACTTTACTTTAGTAGTTTGAATAAAGTGCACATTTCTTCGACTTGCGATGCTGACGTGGATGTGAACTTTAGGGTAATATCATTCCCCCTGCCTTCTGAAAGAGGGAAGTCGAGTGTTCTTTTGTTGTGCGCGAAAAATGGAAATATGTTGAATTTTCTTTAATCTTTCTTTCGTCGTATACTCATGTGACATCACAAGCTATAGTAGTCTTCAGCCGTGACTGAGCAGAAACTTCAAAAATTAATAACTTTTTAACGGATTGTCCGATTTTGCTCAAACTCTCACTGATGTTTACTATTAACATTGCTCATAGTGCATTCACTCAACCCACATGTCTATGAAGATGAACTTGTCCTTTAACGGCAGACACTAGACACGTACAAATGTCGTCAACAGTTATACTGTCTGTTTTGACTCTGAAACATGGTGCGAAAATACCAGAAAAATCAAGATTACAAATTATATTTCAAGCTGCAAAAATGATTGTGTATTTCAAAAATAAATTTGCCGCGGAGCGATGATGGCATTCGGCTATACACAATGACTGCACACATGCATTTTTCTTTAGTTTTTTATCTTTTTTTTAAGTCAGAGGGAAGAATCTCAAGATTAAAGTTCAGAAAGTCATGGGTTTGTTTTGATTTTAAGTTTTCTCTGTTCTTTTCATTCAGATTTTTACACTGCACGGCCCCTGGTTCCTGTGTTGTCTGCGCTCTGAGGCCTTTACTTGAAACTTGTGTTGGCATCTCGGTAATGGACCCCAGCTGACTTACTTGGAGTTTTATTTACCAAATAATAGCACCTATAAACCCACCAAAAACGAGTGAAAAAAAAAGGGTTGCTCTAATCTGTGTGTATACATCTATCAGTGGGGGGGGGGGGGGCGAACCCAGTCTTTATCTATTGTAAAGACAAAAGAAATAAAAAGAAAAATGGGAGAATGCGAGCGCCCCCCTTTCGGAATTCCTTGATCCGCCCCTGTCTATACTAACCTTGTACTTTTGGGTGCCTCATGCAAGGTGTTTTTTCAGGCCGGTGCACGGGTTCTGTTGGACTATGGGGTCTGGGTCATTGGTTCACTTGCCTTCCCCCTCTCACTTTAGATGGGAAGAAGCTACAGGACGGGGCATATTGAATTATGTGATGGGTGTTTTTGTTGTTGTTTTTTTTAACAGCTCCCCGGCCACACAGCCCCATTAAATCATGTGTAAGTTGCAAAAAAAGATCCAACGCATGCAGCTCTCAGCAGTAATAGGCCCGTATTTTACTGTAGACCAAAGTTTTAACACTTTAGCCCCATTTTAGACCAAACATTGGTTTAAACTCGGTTTAAAGTTTTTAGCAGAATATATACGGGACATAGGCTTTAGTGGTCTATACAAATAACTAACTTCTGTTTTAACTTGTCTGCATCATTGCAGGGAATATACTGTATTACTGTAATATTGAAAATAACACAGTCTGCAAGAATCCTCAGCTTATTGAAGGAGGCAGACTTGAAGAAGAAGAAGAAGAAGAAGAAGAAGAAGAAGAAGAAGAAGAAGAAGAAGAAGAAGAAGAAGAAGAAGAAGAAGAAGAAGAAGAAGAAGAAGAAGAAGAAGAAGAAGAAGAAGAAGAAGAAGAAGAAGAAGAAGAAGAAGAAGAAGAAGAAGAAGAAGAAGAAGAAGAAGAAGAAGAAGAATGTGTCGAACTGTCCGCTTTTGGCGATCGAACGAGATGTGACTGGGCAAGTTGTCTGTGTGTGGAGTGATGTGGCTCTATACGCGCGCGCGCGCGGGTAAGCACTATCTGGGCACCCGTCCCGCTTCATCATGAATATTCATCATCTACATGTATTCGTAATATCGTGAAAATACATACTCTTTTCATTTCCCGGCGGCGTTTTTACATTTCTCGGCAAAACTGAACATTTTTCCATCTCGCGGCGAGACGTTTTAACATTCCCCGTTGATGCAATTTTTCGAGATTTGTACATTTCCCGGCCATACGTTTTGCACGTATCCAGCGTTCTGCCATTTACTAGTACAGTATCTTACTGCCTGATGAATATTCATGATGAAGCGGGACGGGTGCCCAAATAGTGCTTACCTGTCGACTCAACGAATCAGGAGAGATCGCATCTACCCCACCGAACTAACTTACTAGTAGTTCGGTGATCTACCCACGCAAAGAGTCAGTCTGAAACGGTGCCCGATCGCCGTGTGTGTTCTGTAGCTGTGCTGCCGCTGTAGAAAAGGACCGTGCTCCGATCGGAGTGCAGCCACTCGTATCGGAAGTCGTGGCGGCGATATACGTGGAGGCCAAATTGAGAGAGTAGAGTAGCCCTATAAAATCTCTTTGGTGGAGGCTGAAATGACGTGAAATGTTATCTTCTCTTCATTCGTTGTGAGTTATTTCCACGAAGGAACTTTCTACAAGCTGTTGCAGTAGTGATTTCTGTGACTTATTACCGTAATTCATTGAATTGGCAGCCCCGTGATTTTTACGGCACGGGTTTGACTCAAAGTTTATTTTTGACAATTCGACAATTTCAATTTGCATGATCCATTCTCATTCACTGGCATTAAACAACCATGATTTGGGAGGATTTTAGAGTGTGTGGGTTGTGTATTAGCTAATTAGACTGTTCTACATACACAGCCCAAGTCGGGCTATAAATTTACTATGGGTTGTGTAAATCGCTATGCAGGATCAGAAACAGAAGTGTACAACCTGACAACCGTAGAAAGAACTCTGTAAAATTTACTCAGGGGCCTATCCGCCATATTTTAGTCAAAAGTTAGCTGAAATTTGTGGGATGTTGTAACGTTAGTTAGTCAGAATTCACGATGTGATCAAATTCAAAATGTGATCTAATTGAGAACACTAAAATTAGTGAAAAAAAGTGTTAGAAATCTTAAAAAGATATCCCCAGCCATAGACAGTCTCACCTTTTGATAATTTCATTTCACTCGAGGCAGAAAATACCGTAGATTCATATCCTGGCCCGGGCTCAGATTGTGTACTAATGTTAGTCGTACCATACGTGCAGAATTCTCAGCGACAAATTTACACAAGTGACTTTTTTTTTTAATGAAAACCGGCGCAAGTTCGTCATAATTTTAATTGACCGCCCATTTTCTCATTATTGAAAAGCACGTCTACAGCCTACAGGCCTGAGTCCAGTGAATGGGCAAATATGTGCTAACAATACTTTCATAAGTCTTTAAACCCGTTCTAGACTATGACTAGATCTAGTCTACAGGTAGACAAAACTGTACGAGCTGAAATTTTCGCGGTGATTTTATTTTCGCGAATTGCTTTTGAACCGTGAAAATAATAACAACACGCAAATAACTAAGGTCTGTAGACCCTCGCAACCGCAAAATTAACAATACGCAAAAATGTCCTCCAAGTAGCAATTCGCAAAAATACAATGTAGTTTATCTGTATGCGAAAATTTCAGCTCGTACAGTATGTCACATGTGTATTTACAAATGCAGATTTCCTTTAATTCTTTTTCCTCCTGTTTCCTCATGTTATTTACCTGTATATAAAATCCCCCCAATTTCTCTTGATTTGTATTCATGTTCGAATGTCGCAGTCAGCAGCATATCCGTATTGTAACCCCTCCCACACGTACTTTTGATTTTAGATCTACAGTGTATACGCAAGATAGCCATTGCGCGAGGGTGGTCAATCTAAAAATAGGTGGTCAATGAGCATTTAAACTTACTATTTTGTAGACACAAAAGTACTAACAGTTACAAGTTGTCTACAGACAACATTAAACATGGTAAATCACAGTCATATTGATAGTACCCATGTGTATAAGCTGAGCTGAGAAGGTTGACTGATAAGGTAGGGTGGTATGACGAAATGAAGGGGGGGGGGGGACATTGGGAAGTCTATTCCAACGTCTTTAATAAAACTTAGTAGAGTCCCCTATCACTCGGTAGCCTAGAATAGTAACCTGGTTACATCCAGTACATGAAGAAGAAGATAATGAAAAATACTGTATGGACTTATTGTATTGGCTTTTTGAAGAGTTGCCATGAACTTTTTGTTTGTTTGTTTATACCTTGACCTCTCTGTACAAATCTTTAATAACAGTTTCAAAACAATCAAATTTCTGTACATTTTGAATGTCCTTTTTTGCAGCGGAGAGTAGAGTGTCTAGAGACCGGTCGACAGTGCTGTTAAACTAAAGGTTGGAGGTGATACCACGAAAGATTTAAAATATGGCATCAATACGGAGACAGCAACGCCTCATGTCTGTGAAATCACAGTACATGATACGTGACAATGAAACCTTCACTTCCTCGAGTCCACGTCCAGAAGCTGAGGGCAGAGAAATGACTGGGCTGCCATCATCACTTGAATGTGGACAAACGGGTGGCTTCAGGCAGGCAAGAGCTAACCCGATTTTCTTTGAGAGCAAGAACAGAAATTCCACTGATGTCGCCTATCGTCAAAGACAAAGCCAAAAAGCTCAAAACTTTGAGGACATTCATGAATCAGTACAGCTACAAGAGAAGAAGACAGCAGGTAAACATGCCTTGTGATTTTGAACTCCATGAAATGTATAGAGTAAGATTTGTGCAATTATTGATAAATGCATCTGAAACTCACCATCTTTCTTATTGTTACAAGTATGTTTATAGTGTCATCTAATGTGCAGAAAAATCATGAAGTTGTTACCATAGGCATTACAGATGAATCAATGTGCAGTTTATGTTCTATAAAGTATACGAATTAAATGACTGTGTTCATGTATATTTATTGATCCGCCTGTCTTCCTATATCTCTGATATTTTTACTTCAAGATCAGTTGCAAGTTTTAAAAGTATGAAACAGTAGTCAGTGTGGCAGTTTTCCAAATTTTCACATGTGTATATCATTGCTCTGTAAATGGTTTCAGTAGTAAGCACATGCTACTGCATTATTCTAACCCATAGTGTGTGCATGCAAACAAGTTTGGGTTTTGTCAATGAGCAGTTTGAGTTAGCATGCAGCTTATTTTTCATGTATGAATTGGTCTTTCAGTCAGTACAGCTGGGGAAGGTCTACTTCAAGAGCTGTATGCAGACCAAAGCAAACGTCTGGAGAAGGCGGAGAACGCCCTCAATGGAGCCCAGAAAGCCAGGGACACGCTCGAGAAAAAATGTATGGAGCTGCAAGCAGAACTCACAGCACAGACTCAGGTGATGATCCAGTCATCTCTTACCTAAGTTTGTGGCTTTGGATGCTTACGAAATGTGCAAATGTAATCCATAATGGCCTTGTTTTGGTCTGTAAAATATATGTAGTATTTATGTATTTATTTATTTGTTTATTTGTTTATTTATTTATATATTGGTATGGAGGTAACTTAAGGGCAAGTCTGATTTGGTACCAAATGAAATGTTTTGCATGTTGGGTGTCAAAAATGCTCCATCAAGTTCACAGTTACATTTACACTTTACACACTGAAGGGTAGGAAAAGGAAATCCAACAGATAATGGTAGTGAAGACAAAGTTAGATTTGATAAGAAGTCAATCTTGTCAATGATTATTTGGCTGACAGTAATTCAACTTGAGGTCCTATGGGCACCTCTTAAAAGAAAAAATTGTCTCAGTCATATTACTGTAGCATCATTTGGTAATAAGTTCTTGAATGTGCAATACATCAGAGGATGAAGTTGAGGTGGTCAAATTTGTTGCAGTGATCCCAGTCACTACCTCATTTGCATGATGTAGATAGCTAGTTTTGATTGATAGAGCTAAACCTGCATCTCCCAAGTTCAAATCAGGAGTAAACTTCTACATTGATTTCTTTTGATTGTTTAATTGTGCAGGTTAACAAGGAGCTGAAGAAACTCTTGGTAGCTTCAATGGGGGCAGACCTACAGTTGCAACTAGAGGGCATGGCCCGGGACCGCGCCCAACTGGCCCAGGACCTAGAGAACACCATGACGGCCCTCCTCAAAGAGCGCGAATCCCTGGAGAAAGTCAACATCCAGTGTGACGTGTGGAGGAGCAAATTTCTGGGAAGCAGGTACTGATTGTACTTATACAGTTCCTCTGTACACAGAGGGCTTCTACAGTATTTCATGAGAATTTAATCCATTGAAGACGAGTCCCAAACATACTAGGGCAAGTGTCTATGGGAACTGCGTGTTGTAGCAAAATCAGCCCGTCCTCGACAGGTTAATTATTCTTCAAGTAAACGCTTTGCTGAGCTGGGCTCTGAGGGAAGAAGAGGGATTGACATGTCTCTGCCTGCTTATGACTTGCTTTCAATAATGACAGTATTGGCAGTAATATTGTAGAAATATCACAAAATACAAGATATATCAAGCTCTTATTATGATAATGTGTTTGTCATCTCAAGATTGTAAAAACATGAATCACTTGATGTATGTGTTAGTTGAAGTGTTTTGCGACTCTTAACAATGCATGAGTATTTCTGTTTTCCCTTTTCTCTATTTGATATTAATTTCAAGGCCTCCATTCAACCTATTTTATGCTAGATGAATGCAAGAGAATTGTACACTGTGTTTTCTTTCTATTTTTTCTCAAGGTTAGTTTTAGATGGTCTGCAAATGCAATGCAACATGATTTACAGGATGATGATATCTTGAAATATGATCTTAGAATTACGACTAGATGCCTAGTCAACAATTAATTATACCAATTTATGTCATTGAAGCTTCTCTTGAATAACCAGTCAATGTCTATCTACTGTAATGAACTTCACTCTTATCTGTACTGTTCCGCTTCTCTACTACTACCAGATTACAGGTAGATGAACTAGTGTCTTCCAGGACACACCTAGACATGCTTCAGCAGGAATCCTGCCACGCCCTCCAGAAGCTCCTCGACGAGAGAGCTGAAATGAGAAGACACATGATGTCCACCAATCGGTAAGAGCATCATCCAGCTGTCTTCTTCTCTCTCTCATGCTTGCGGGTTGTGTCCCCACTTTCAAACCCTCTCATATTCAAATACTCAAGCATTGACATCAGCTGAGAAGACTGAACATTTGTAAATTAGTCCAACTCCAAACCAAAGTTAGAAGCTACTTGAGAGCACAAGCCTCCACCAGGGCCATAGGGTCAATAAAGCCACTTCAACTCTGCATGTATCCTTGGAAAAAAAAAAAAGGGCTGAATCCTAATAATGACATGGGTCACAACACAAAATCAATCACCTGTTCCTTTCACCACAATTGACCTGTCCTGAGTATTTCATCAAAATTATTCATAGCTTTTGAAGAATTATTGCCAGCAAACTGAACTAGATTAAACTAAACTAAACAAACAAACAAACAAACAAACAAACAAAAAAGAAATCAAATTACTGAAATTCTTTGCCTGAAGTTGTTTTTCTTTAAATTGTCCTGTCAAGTTGTTTTGATTGCGACTGATCTAAATTACATTGATGTAGGGCAATTTGTCAATCAGTTGCAATAAACAAAAGAATGCTGGCAAAAACTGCATCCTTTAACATTGTCAAAGTATCTTCTCCCTGCCTTGTGAAATATGTACTGTTATCATCAGTGGATGATGAACATGTCTTGGCTAAGGAGTCTGCATGCAGAGCAGCAAATCCTTTTGATGAGACTGTCATGATACCAAAAAAAAAAAAAAAAGTATGAGAGAAAACTTAAAAAGATATCACTCATGCTGACCGGACCTTTGATCTTTCCCTTTCTTCCTCGTCCTTCCAGGTTGTTACAGTATCTATCCAGGGCTCTACAGAGAAACCACAGCATCACGGAGGAGAGCAGCAAAACGCCGAGCAATGTCATCACACTGGCCCTAGTCAATGAGCAGCTGTCTTCCACGATCTCCAGTGTTCTCCTGGGTGATGTTGGGCGACATCATCAGGGGCCAGAAGGGGGAAATATTCCTGGTCAGAGGGGCTTCAACTTTGTGGACTGGACGACTGCAGAGATGCTTGCCAAAGATGTTAGATTATTTCTTTTGTTGCATTTGTTTGTCAAATGATTACATTTTTTAATTTATTAAACCAAACTCACAATGTGAAATATCTGTGTCATGATTTGCTTTATTTGTCAGATAGTGATGTAATCAAAGAGAGCTTAGCTACAATTGTGTATTTTGTCTCGAAATCAAATTGAAATGTTATCATTTAACTGGTCATTTGCTAGTTCTTGGTGTCGTGCCCTTTTGTTTTTTCTCAGTTTTTTCATGTATGGTAGAAAAGATTCTGTTTTTCTTCTTTTATGGACATAGCAAGTTGAAAGTGGCATAGTTGTCTGATCTTAGATTCTTTTCTGTTCACTTAGCTATCATGTTAAGTAAGTACTGTGTCTGACAATAGAAAGGTGCAACTCTCTCCTCTCATATCTCACCAGTTTTGCTCAGTGTTTGCAGATGTTGTACAACTGTACTTCGTTATTTGCATGTGTTCCATAAAAACTTATGTTACTTTCAAGGGCTTTCTTACAAAAATATCTGCTTGTTTATCATATCTGCAAAAATTACAGATAGGAGAAACTATTGAATTTCGGTTGATTCTTAATGATTTCCATTGGTTCCTTGTTTCCTGTTTACAGATTCTTCTCAACAAACAGCCAATCATGAAGCTTGAACAGATTCAGCAACAAAGTTTCCTTCAGGGCCCCGTTCCCAAGGTCAACATGACCCATCGCTACCACCCTCACACCCGCTATGAGAACATCACCGTCAATTGCTGTAACCGCTGCAAGGGAGAAATCCATGTGGTGTGAAACTCCTGAGGAACAAAGACTTGACAGCATCGCTATCTGCATTTTTTGCTTAAAGAGGAACATCCTCGATTTTGAGACATTTTGTAAGACTCTGAGCTGTCATACAGAAACATCCCCATTTGTTACAGCTGTATCAGTGGAATATCAGGCATCAGTGGAATATAAGGCGTCTTTGTAACAGATCATGAAACAGTGAACACTTTTTCCGACAAACTCATATACTGTGACTAGTTGGGTCATTATGAATATCTCAGCTTGGAGAAAGGAGTCTAAATAGAGAAGTATGTGTCACATGGGAACTCACTGATATATAGTTTGCTTTGGTGCATCATTTCATCAGTTTTCATTTTTGGGAGGTAGTACTGGAGTCTCTACATCATGAACACTTGCAACATCCACAACAGGATTTGAGGTTGTGTTAAAAGTTTACATACATGTAGTTACAGTGTCATCAATAACTGTCATAGACTGGAAGATTTCTATACCGCAAACATACTTTGTAGGTGCTTTCCAGAGGATTTGAGATGATTTCATCAAACAGATACTGACAGTCAGATACAGGTTTATAAAGCAGCAAAATCCTATGCACATTGAACCCAATATGTTCTGATATGCTACTCAAGCCCATGTGACTGGTGACAGAGCAGGCTATAGCACAAACATAACAATGGTTGAAGCTGAGCATACACACAACATGCCTGTGTTATGATCAGCTGTAATGAGTTACATGTGTGTATGAATAAGGTATAATCGTCCAGCTATTAGCCAAGTTTGCAAATGTAATGATATGCATGTGCACCATATTGCCATACACCGTATGTAGCAGTAGTTCTACACAGAAAAATCTGTCTGTCTGGAGGAGTTTTGAATCATTTTTTGACATAACATTATTCGGCTCTGAGGTGATTCCGTGAAGCCAGACTTACGGGTGTTGCAAGAAAGTTGCAATCAATTACAAATATCTATTGCAAAGTTTGCAATAGATATTTGCAATTGATTGCAACTCGACTTTCTTGCAACACCCCCTTAGTCTCCACTGAACATATCCCTGACGACAAGATACAGGCCGATCTTTTGGTCAACAGTAGTTCCAACTTTTTCTCATGTGTGAAAAGCAATGAGCAGTAGCATTCCACATGAATTACTTTTCACCAGGAAGTTAGTTCTACTTTAATTTCCAGAATAGTATATTATAGCATGCAGAAAGTTGTGATGATGTGAAAATGTGTAGCTTAGTTTGACAAGATTGTTTTATTTGAGTTGAGAAAAATGAGTTGCTATGTTTATTACCGTACATTACTCATATCACCAATTGCCATAAAGAGTGGGTCTAGGAAGGCAGCTGCCTGCTTGGCATGTCACACTGGGGTAGCATTGTAATTTAGTGAATAATACCTTTATATATTTTGCCTCAATCCCAGCACAATATTTTGGAAACTTCAGGTGTTCATGAAAAAACAACAACAACAACCTCCATGATTCCAGATTCAAAACAAGAAATTTTTGATTTGTTATACACACATTTCTTATTATCATCTGTGATAGAAGAGAGCCTTTTCAGATGTTCTGTTTTTCTCTTTGTATGCCATGGTGTACATAATCATACACCCCGTGTGTTCCACATTATTCTGAGACTGCAATGCATGAGCGTTTTTGAGAACATTCTACTTTTCAAAGCCATGTAACTTTTTATAGCAGAGCTTTAGTGCAAAAAAAAAAAAAGGAAAAAAAAAAGAAGACAGCAAAGAAGTACAATCAAGAGAGTATGAACATTCTTTTGAATAAGTGAGCTGAACTGAAAAGTGTAATTTGTATGAACTGTTGTGCTACACATTATAATTTTTATAGCTTTATTTCCGTAGTAATGTCCATCTTGGCTGGAAAACAAGAGTAAAATTGATATAAAAAACACTCAAAGAAAATAGCAAGAGCAAGCAAACCCTAGTGCTTGTGATAGTGCCTTAATTTCAAGAGTCCTGTTTTTGAAAGCCTGGGGTGTTGCAATATCACATAGCTTGAAATACTGACACATGTTTTGCAGAAAATGTGTACACCCACCTTTGCTACACTACTTATATAAGTCATGCAAACTGCACATGCTTAATTATGATGTAATGGTGAAAATATAATGTATACAAGTGTAAAAAGATTTGAGATATTTTTGTACTTGTACATATTCAGACGTTCTGAAGGCTTTGTGATACATATTTGTACATTTATGATGAAGCATGTTGCAGCAGTGTAACCTTTGCAGAGAATATGCATCCATACAACCTCTGTTCAATAGCAATTTACTTTCTCTCTTTATATAAAAAAGGGGGGTTAGGGTTGTTTATCATTTTCCATATTTGCCATTTTCACCGAATCGTTTTTACTGTATGTATCACATAATATCACGCTGTGCCATGAGACTTCATGAAATAAAGGAAATATGAAGTACAGTACATACATATCAAAGTCCTTGAGAGTGGTATACATACTGAAGTCCTTCAATGTTTACATGACTGTTCTCTTTCCATTCATTTTGCATTTCCTGGAAACCTTGAAGCTCTTCTGTTCAGCGCTTGATGCATGAAAGTATGGGGGAACAATGAGACGGTTTCACCCTTAGATTTGAACAATATGTACATTGTATTTCATTCAGTAAAGATCAGGCTTGTGTGCACAATAGATGAATTAATTGAGAATACACTTTGTACATCTGCACACACAAGCACACAGACACAGACACACAAACACACACACACACACACACACAAACTTACTTATCAAGTACTGTAAAGGTTTAAATTTTTGCAATGTGGAAATTTGTGCGCATTTCGCGCAACCAGAAAATATCACAATGATAAAAGCAAGCAAGTATTTTGGCTTGTTACATCTATGCACCACTAATTAATGGCTTGATTCTGCAGAATTAAAAACATGTGAAATTCATCCTACCTGGCTGAGGGCAAAAAGTTGCTCACACGAAAATATTCACTTTTACAGTAATGACAGGTGTAAGCAGGGAGACTGACACTCATGTAATACACAAGTGTTTAGTCTACATTTTGATGTATAATAAGTACAGTTACATGTAGTTTTAAAGGTTGTTCTATTGTTTCTGGTTTTAGTTTTAGTTTGTCTGACAAGAGTGCTTTTTGCTCAGCAAGTCTCTTCCTGAAAAAATAAAAGAATTAAAATTGATTTTGAAACCAACCCTCATTTCATAACTTTGTACAACAATTGATGCATTCCTTGGCATGCTTTAGTACTCCATTCACCACAGACATGTCATGAAACTTGCTGATAACAGAAAAGGATTTGATAAGAGTTTCTACAAATCTCTTTTCTCCTGCTATAACTCTCAAGTGGGACAGTCACATTATTACATTTGGAGGGTTTGTCCAAATAATAATCAAGTTTTAGAGAAATTGACATTAGCAAGTCACTGAATACCTTGGCATAGGTGTCTGTTGTATATAGGGACATACAGAAATGATGCAGAAAAATAGGGAACTATAATCATATTGTCTGTTGAGAATGAGAAGGGCGTTACGTTGTCTTGAACACCATGGGTTTAGTGGCAACTTAATGCCCTTATCATTCTTGACCAACGATATCATAGTTGCCAAATCTAATTGGTTCAAAACAAAAGTTGCTTGAGGAACAAACTTTTGCAAGTATACATATCCACATGTTAGTGGTGTGGTAATGATTTTAAGGAGCACCTTAATATACATGTTTTGTAATATCAGTAGAACACTTTAATAGATCAGTGAAAGTTTTTGGAAAATCAGACAATCTGTTCAAACGTTTATTTGTAACATTTCTGCTTGGTCACTGCTTTATGAGAAGACTACAGCAGTTTATGATGTCACATGCAATATAAGGAGAATAAGAGCAATTCCACAAAATTTCATTTAAAAAAAAAGAGTACGCATTTCCTTGACTTGATATATGCTAAGGGTAAAATAGATTATTGCCCCAGCCTTCTGAAAGAGGCAAGTCAATTAAGTGCTCCATAACAGGAGCGGATCGGGCGCAACTAATATTTCTGGTGCCACTTGAATTCAGGGTTTCATTTCATTTTTTTCTTTTTAATTCTTTTGTTTTTAATGAAAAATAAAGGGGGGCGTGCGCCAGGTGCGCCCCCCTCTGGATCCACCACTGTATAAGAAAAGTGAAAATGTTGAATTGAAAAAAAGAGTACATATTTCCTCAACTTGATATTAAATAAGGGTATATCTTATTCCCCCTGCCTTCTGAAAGAGGCAATTCAAGTGCTCTTTTATCATGTAAGAAAAGTGAGAATATTGATTTTATTCATTTTCGTTAAAGGCCTATTGTTCTGCACGTGTGACATCACAAGAAGTTGTACTGAAGGGTGAGTTCCACTTCCAGTACTCTGTGAAGATGTCAACTTGACTGTAAAGAGAGGATTATTATGACACATAGTGTACTATTTTGTTACTGGCACATATTTCACATCATGGATACCAAACTGGTACACACTTTTTAGAATTGGCTTTATCATATGCGATGCGATGAAAGTAGTACATTACATGTACGGTACTTATCATTCTCCAAATCTCTTTGATATTTAATATCAAAGAGATTTGGAGAATGATAAGTACCGTACATGTAGTAGTACTAGTACAAACTTGTACTGATCCAACCCGGCAATGACGTAATGCTGCGCTCGCTCCATCATAAACCACCGGTAGTGTAGTGACTCGAGATAAAACTAGCTCCGCCCACTGATTTCACACATTCATTGACGTACATCTCAACGTACGTAAATTGATATCTCTTGTGTGTAAATAACAACACGATACAGTGCACCCGCGCCCGCCCGCGACCGCGGCCCGAATTTTCCATTACGGTCGTCATCGTCGCGTGTATTATGTAGCGTATTTCCGCATAGACCCAACCCACCCCGGACTCGTCTCTTGCCGGGTTAAGGATGGTACTTCGTCGGACTCTGAGCCGTGTGCGATGACTAATTCAGCTGATCCCAAGTCTAATCTAGCCTGTAACTTTCCATGATTGATTGACAGTGGATTTAAAGAGACGTTTATTCCTGCTTAGACTCATACGTGGTGTTCGAATCGAAAGAGCAATCATGACCTTACCAGCGACTACCGCCGGTACGACACCTCTGCCTATGGACCAGTGCCCTCTCTTTGATGGGGATCTTGTGAAGTGTGTAAGTATTGCAATCATGCTGTTTAAATTGTGTTAAATCAGGTTGGTCCTTGTATTTAGCGAAGGTCCCTGCAATCCAGATGTATGTTGCCGACACAGTATATGTGCCTACCATTCATTGATTGTTATCACTGCACTGACATGCACTTAAAACAGCATGTTCCATATATTGCCATAGAAAATGCAAATTGTCTGACAGTTTTTTGACATATCATAACAAATGCATGGGAAGCCACATAACTCACTCACCTCAGCTCAAGTGTTACCAAATGACACCAATGCAATATACATGGAAATAGGTTAGAAGTCCCCACCATACATTTGGATCGCCGGGACGGACCTTGATTTAACCCATTCAGAATGGTTCGATTTTGCTACAACACGCATTTCCCCATAGACAGCTGCCTCAGCTCAGTATACTCGCAGCTCGGGACTCGTCCTCAACGGGTTAATTTTTACTTTAAGTAGAGGTTCTACACTCCTCACATTATTGCAACTGATTGGCAAACCCTACATCAACATATGTTGTACAAATGTACGCACTGAATTAATCATGGGCATGCATACTCGGGCGGGATTTGAACCTACATTGTACTGTAGATGACCTCTGCCAGGCTCTGGATCACCGGACAGACATCATCCACCTGATCACTATACTACTAAACACTGATTAATTCAGTGCTTTAGTATTTACATCGATGTAGTCGTAGAGCAATTTGTCAATCAGTTGCGATAAAAACAGCTCAACACAAGTATTTCATCAACTCCTCATTTTGTATTGGCATGAAGCACCCGGACCTGTCGGACTGGCAGCATAATCCTGCCTCACATTCACGGCTGGCTGCATGTACTAAAATTCCAAATTAAGTTTTGTAGTCCTGAGTGAATGAGAAGCTTTAGGCGTACTGGAGGTCCATGTTCATTGGGGGCCTGTGCTGGATGTCACGTTCTAAGTCAGTCTACCATCTGGTTTCTATGAACAGAGAGCTAGCACAGTGGGGAAAAAAAAGACAAAATCAAAAACTGGAACAACTTGCAGCAAAAAAAAAACCTTTTTTCCCCCCAAGCTATAGATCTATAGTTTAATGCTTTTGCATTGTTTAGGTTTGGTATCGACTATCAATGCATGCATCAAAGCACAATCATTGTTTTCACTTTAATAGGGTTTGTCTTGCTTTGTTTATTAATATTTGGTGCAGTGCTGTACAACGTATGATTATCATTAGACTGAGAGTTTGTAGGATCCAGGAGAAATTACTCTCTGTCTAGCCAACGGGTGTTGATCAGCGTAACAAGATGTGTCTGTTTATGCCCTCTCATTTTTTTTAATTTTTTTTTTTTTTTGGGAGGGGGGTTATCTTTGCAAATTCTACAAGTCCGACCGGTGCTATAATTTGTGAAATGTAAGAAGATGCAAAAATGTTCAACTGTGATCCTGACATGAATGTGACGTGTTCACACGTACACAATGTACATTTCTCAATCCAATGCTGTACTCCATCAACTTAACTTGCTATTAATGTAATCATATCATATGGCATATATCCCATATACAACTTTGAAAGGTACAATAATTACAGTACATGTATTCCCAATATCTCACAACTGCATCAGTGTAATAAAGATTTAGTGTGCTTGGCACATGTAATTTGCTCAGTATTTGAATGGCTCCGTGAACAAAATTGGTAAGATTCCTTGAAGAATGCCTAATTTGATTTATGGCTACTAGCTCCCACCCTAAAATTATACTTATATTTTGTTAATTTTGAATCTATTTGGCCACCACTTCAGCTCAATAACAAAGCTACAAGGCAAGTTGTGTCTGGTGATTTAAGTCATGCTTGGGACATTGTTTTGTGTTTCATAGTAGTATCTACAGAGTAGCATTCTTTGTGTTTCATTCTGTTTTTCTCCTTCTTTGACTCCTTTTTTTTTACATGAAGAATACGATCTACGGTGTGAGAAAAGCCTTGGCATCTCTTTCCTTGGTTGGCTGGTGAGTTTATCTTTCAGCTCTTAAAGCATTGTCAAATTAGTCATATTATACTGTCTTAATTTGATCAAATTAATGTTCTACTGACTCAATTTGATTGTGTGTTAAGGTGCTTATAGTGTAATGATGTTTACTAACCGTAGTAACTAGTACGTCAGGCAAGTGTGTAAAATTTATCCATCATATTAAAAAAAAAAGAATGTCCAAAGAATAGTGTACATTTATGTGATGATTTCCACAAATGCTAATTATAGTTATGACTACATGATTTAATTTTGAAAAGGGAGTTTTACTAAAAACTAAGATGTTATGCACAACTCGAAAACAAAATATTTTCCTTGATAATAAGAAAGCTTGTTTGACCTTGTCCCTACCTAGCAACAACTAGGAGGGCAAGACCTCTGAAAGACCACTGAAAGACTATAAAAATTAGATCTCAAGATCTCAATAATCATTCACTGAACTTTCAGTAATCTCCAAGGTCCTTCATGATCCCTGAAAACTCAGGCTCCATCATAAATCCACACAAGCTATAAAGCTGGGGAGGTAATTGCAAATTATTCACATCGTGTTAAAGACATCTTTTAACCCACGTGTGCTGTGAGTACCAATTGGCAAAGAAAACCCCATGGCGTAGTACACACTGTCCAAACTCCCTAGCACAAAAAGACTTAATCAGATTATGTCATAAAACTCTGATATTACCTTTGAATTGATCCCTGTCAAATCCAATTTAGTTTATGGTCACTTCATTTTCATCTTTGAGAAGTCCTGATCAGATAGTGAAAAAGAAACAAATGATCATCAATTCAATATATGCTTTCCTGACAAGGCCAAATATTTGTTTTTTTATTTTCTTTCTCCAGTATTTTCATGATCACACTTATCTGGCTGTTCAAGAAATATGAGCTCTTTGTGCAGAGACTTATCCTCTATCTTACGGTGGCGGCTTTCTTCGGCTCCATCTCAAAATTCATGGTAAGTGAGTTAGTCTTTTTAGAGCCTATCTTGTCACAAGAAAAATTTCAGTATACGAGTTATGATGTGTCGCACGACTGTTCACAGTAATTAGTAACAGCCGTCCATTGGTATCCATTCCTGAAGCTGTTGAACTGCAATAAAGCTGTCACTATGATTCTTCTTTGGAAGTCAAAATTGTTGAAGATTAGTGTTTCAAATGGTACATTTTGCCAGATGTGAATTTTGAGCATATGAAATGTGCGAATGTATCATTGTCATAGTTTATTATTATTTTATAATGTTTGTACAACTTGTATGAAGGGGCCTGATGATATCTCGAAAATTTCCAAATTTGGACCGTCGATAATTTATTTGGGCAATTCCGCAGTTAGGTGGACATGACATGGATAAATGAAATGTACCTCTTTATCTTACTCTTTAATTTAGGTACCAACTAATGCCATGGATGTTCACCAATCATTAAGGTCTTTCAAATTCAGTATATTTTATTTTTCGTATTAATTGATTTCGCGAGATCTAAAACCATCATTTAAAATGTACATGTGGGACTGGGGATGCTGAAATTCACTTAAATGCAAATTACAGTGGGTTCCTTTGAAATTTTTTTCTCAAAGTTTTGCTAATGGGTAAAAGATGAATACATTTAAATACTCCAGAAGTCATGTGACATTTTGTCAATTACAAAAGGGTGAAATGACCTGCGGAATTACTCCGGACAAATGTAACGTTACTAACCGTAACGTTACTAACCATGCTTTTGGGGGTCTAGCTAAAAAATAATTGGTCGAACTGCTAAAAAAATTTGTGTGAACATTTGTCATGATGCAATAATTAAAATTAATGCAACACTTTGTTTGAAGTGACTTGAATTTTTGCACACTTTTTGTTACGAGACATTGATTTTTTTGTCATGTCCTTTTTTCGTAACGTTACTAACCTGCCCTTTAAGTTGCCATGGCAATTCTAATATTTATTGGATTGTATTCATTCTTTTCTGTATCATAAACCTGGGAAGGATGAACATGTTTTTGACATAATTTTGACTTGAAAAGAATAAATGGTAATTTAGTAGTAAAAACAAATATCTGAATTTGTTCAAATGTAACGTTACTAACCGCGGAATTGCCCATTTAATGAAGACAGACAATTATATTCACTTCATACAGGAATCTTCATGTTTGTCAAGGGTATTGAGCTGTCTCAAGAACTGTGTGTATGTTCATTAAACATTAGTCCACACAATCTAATTGTGTATTAAAGTACATTGTAGGATTGTGTGGTCAATCATGCACAGCAGCAGTAGCAACCAATTGTATTCTCTGGAAAGATGTGTTGCCAACTTACTGCTCACAGAGGTTTGTTTGTTTGTTTGTTTGTTTTGTTTTGTTTTTGTTTTGTGTGTGTGTGTGTGTCACAGGTTTTACTTAGAAACCTGGCCCAGTTCGGGTTTAGTTTATAAACAGGACATTTACTTCATACAACAATAGATTAATAAGCAGAAATCAATATGAGTTTGACCGACTTTATTACAGTGTAGGTTTAGGGTCAATCAACTAAACCTTCAAATGGACGGTGTTACAATATAGGCAACAAGACTTTACAATGCACTAAAGATGCAGTCAATATAATTGTGCTTAACAATAAGTAACAACCTATACAGCGTGTCAGTAACAGGACAAGGTATCCTAACATTAACAATTTGTCAACTTCAAGTAAGTCAAGAGACTGATTAATTATA
The DNA here is from genome assembly GCF_964275005.1 of Diadema setosum. Lineage (NCBI taxonomy): Eukaryota > Metazoa > Echinodermata > Echinoidea > Diadematoida > Diadematidae > Diadema > Diadema setosum. The sequence continues at coordinate 20,547,261 of NC_092705.1, forward strand.
ATCAATGAAAGGTCGATTATGTGGATTATCGGCGGGTCTTGTAGGGCGCGTCCTTTCCCTCAGGCAGAGAGTGTGCCTTCAGCGTGGGATTGCAGTAGATGGGGTCCACTACCAGCTGGAAGGGGGGCCTGGTGTTAAGGAGCAGGATCGTCTGTATTAGGGGTATGACAGTTGGCTGTATGAGAGCAGCCACAGGACCAATTTTGTGTATCTTATCTGGCCGATGTCACAACAAGCTCTCCCTTTATTTACTAATGAGTCAGCAGTTTAACCTGATTCCAAGTATTCAAGATAGTGGAGGTTAATTGCCAAAATGTACTTCTCATTATTGCTCATAATATTCCATATCTTTAACACCAATATGCAATAACTTTAACTATCCGATTCATACAAATGTATGACATAACTGTGTGGGATGGAAAACTGAATATGATTGTATTATAATCCTATAGTTTTATATAAACAGCTTATCAAGGATAGAATTATATGATCACCTAAAACTAATCACACAAACATTCATATTTCCTTTTTGATATTAACATTGATTCTGGGTGTACTCATAATTTCATTCCATAGAATTAGAACTGAATAATTCCATAACCCATCAATTAATCCTAATCTTGAACTGAACTCAGTCTTGTATAAACATGAGCTTCATCACAGTGAAATATGAAATGTATCCAACTAATACATTAAGTCATAACTAATCTATTGTGTCAATTCACGATTGAACCTTTCAATATCAGATGAGAAGCTAATTGTTCTGACTCAGGTAAGCGTCAATATATGCTATACAAATTCTAAACGGCGATATAATTTATGTTATACCTAATCACTGTTTACGATAATAAACTTATAAAGGTTGGGATTTGATACTTAACAAAAATAAACAATAATACAATATCCATTTCAATCTATAATTTCCTTTAACAGCTTCTACTACAACTGAATCGCGACATTCAATGCGAAGGCGATAACACATATGTTTTTGTGTGTTACTCTTTCTCCTACAGTGTATGAGCTTGGCAATCTACCTAATTAACACAGCAACATGGTTATATACAATTGTGGTGACTTTGCAATAAGGAATGTTCAGTATATAGGCTTTCAGATCCACCTGAAGGGGTGCTAGCACATATCTTATTAATAGTTGTCATATGTAGAGGGATAATATTACCCAAGATTCAATTCGAGTAAACCTCCTAGCTCTTGGCTTTGTCAAAGGAGACAAATAGCAATATCCACTCATGCTAATATTAGATAACAACTCAAATATAAACGCGAACAATATCATCATATGTGCTGGTAAGCCATACTGAGCGTTAATTGCAGAGTCATATACATCAATCATCATCTTTAATCCAATTATTAGTGTGCATTCATAATACTCCAGAATACTGGGCACATACTTTGGACAATTAACGGTAAACTAACACAAAACATCTAAGTCATATACATTGGATGTACTCTTTAAGATTGAGTGACAAAGAGAAGTAAGAAGGAGGAGAAGAAGAAGAAGAAGAAGAAGAAGGAAAAGGAGGATGAGGAGGAAGAAAGTATATGAAAGAGATACTTGCAGATAGTAATAAGAAGAAGAAGAAGAAGGAAAGGGAGGATGAGGAGGAAGAAAGTATATGAAAGAGATACTTGCAGATAATAAGAAGAGAAGAGCACAGAAACATGATATAGAAATATTCTAAAACTCATACAACATAATTATAAACATAATCATGTGGACATTATAATCAGCAAATAATGAGGAATCATGTTAGCTTTACTATACCTGCATTGGGGATATGACATTTAGCTGTATGAGAGTAGCCACAGTACCAATTTTGTGCGTCTTATCTGGCCGATTATGGAACGCCATAAATGATCAGAGGTTTCGAGCTGTGCGTGCAGAGATAAAACCACAGATCAGAGGTTTAAAACCACTGATCATGGTTTCAAGCTGTGTGTGCAGAGTTATAACTACTGATCAGAGGTTTTGCTTTGCTCGTATACAGAGTTAGAAACCTCTGCTCAGTAGTTTTTACTTAAGAAAAAACTCTGATCAGTGGTTTAAAACCACTGATCAGTGTTTCCCTGACTTTTGCAACATATGACCTTCCATAGCCAATATCATAATGAGCTCTCACCGAGAGAGTAAAAATCTCTCCCCAATACAGGCTCACTACTAGAGACTCCAACCTCAATCACCTTCTGATCTGGAGATTCTCCCACCTGAAACCCCTAGCAAACGGGAGACTCCAACTTGATGTGCGCTTTGCGCACATCACGAGCGCAAAGTCCCTTGCGGTCTAGGGTTCTAGATACTCTCTCATGCTATCTATGGCTTATTTTTCAACATAAAATGAAATTAAATAAGAAATCATTTCAAGCAGGAGAAATTAAATCTCAAGTGGTAAAACAAAAACAAATCTCAAACGGGACGTTCTGCAAAAATGGTCTTTCGAAGGGAGATCTCCCATCGAAAGCGGGAGAGTTGGAGTCTCTGCACTACCGAATTCTTATCTCTTTTGTCCCATTCATCTGAACAGATTCTTAAAGGTGCATGGTCCCGGTGTTTTAGCCAAATGCGTACACGGGCCCACGGCGCAAGTTTCCTATAGAGGCCTACACTATCGACTCCTCTTTAGCGCTCATGCTTTGGCCCACTTCCCCTAGTCCGAAGAAGTCCGATCCACTGTAGTCAGTGGTCCGATCACAGTTTTTTTCTTTTTTGATGTCATAATAACAAGCACATATGCACGCACCCTGGCATTACTACAGACTGCACGATGCGCAGAGAAGACAACGAAGGCAACGTTACTTAGCAACACCTACGCACTTTACTCTTGATGACAGCTCAACTTCGGTAATCTTCATATCAATGCTAACGGTGATCGGCAGTATCATCAACAGCGCCCTCTGCACTACCGGGACTATGCCCCTTTAATTTGTAAACTGGCTAAAGGACAGGGGTTTACACTTACATAGAAATACAATGACAGTCTATCTTTGACCAAGGAACCTTGGAACTGTAGTTCTTTGTTTTTCTGATGTACAGCTGTATGCTAACCTCTCTGTCATTGCTCACTACAGGAAAGCCCTCGTGAAGATAGCGCTGTGTGCAACTTTGAAGCGTGGTGGACGTCATTTTGGGGTGAGCTACAATTTTGTAGTTACAGGTTGTATCATTACTTGTGTGTCATGTGCAAATGGTCAACACGATGTACAGATGACTGTATGCTAGAGAGATCTCTTTTTGTCCCCGCCGAACGAGTTCGAGCAGGGGACTATGAAACGGGCTCCGTACGTGTGTGTGTCCGTGTGTCCGTCCGTCCGTCCGTGTGTCCGTCCGTCCGTGTGTGCGTCCGTGTGTGATCAAAATCTTCAATTTGCTACTTCTCTGTCATTTATGAGCCAATTTTGATTCTGTTTGCTTTATATGATAGCACTACATGGGAGCTTTGAAACTTCTACACAGTATTTCAGTCGTGACCTTTGACCTTGACCTTTGACCTATATTGTACATTTTGCTACAAAATGCTACTCCTTCGCCATTTCTAACCCGATTTCGATTCCGTTTGCTTTATATGATGGCACTAGGTGAGGGCTTCAAAACTTCTACACAGAATTTTGACCTTTGACTTCTTTGACCTTTGACCTTGATTTTTGACCTATATTGTACATTTTGCTACAAAATGCTACTCCTTCGCCATTTCTAACCCGATTTCGATTCCGTTTGCTTTATGTGATGGCACTAGGTGAGGGCTTCAAAACTGCTACACAGAATTTTGACCTTTGCCTTCTTTGACCTTTGACCTTGATTTTTGACCTATATTGTACATTTTGCTACAAAATCCTACTCCTTCACCATTTCTAACCCGATTTCGATTCTGTTTGCTTAATGTGATGGCACTAGGTGAGGGCTTCAAAACTTCTACACAGAATTTTGACCTTTGCCTTCTTTGACCTTTGACCTTGATTTTTGACCTATATTGTACATTTTGCTACAAAATGCTACTCCTTCGCCATTTCTAACCCGATTTCGATTCCGTTTGCTTTATGTGATGGCACTAGGTGAGGGCTTCAAAACTTCTACACAGAATTTTGACCTTTGCCTTCTTTGACCTTTGACCTTGATTTTTGACCTGTATTGTACATTGGCTACAAAATGCTACTCCTTCGCCATTTCTAACCCGATTTCGATTCCGTTTGCTTTATGTGATGGCACTAGGTGAGGGCTTCAAAACTTTACACAGAATTTTGACCTTTGACTTCTTTGACCTTTGACCTTGATTTTTGACCTGTATTGTACATTGGCTATAAAATGCTACTCCTTCGCCATTTCTAACCCGATTTCGATTCCGTTTGCTTTATGTGATGGCACTAGGTGAGGGCTTCAAAACTTTTACACAGAATTTTGACCTTTGACTTCTTTGACCTTTGACCTTGATTTTTTACCTATATTGCACATTTTGCTACAAAATGCTACTTCCGGCGGAGACATATATTATGCACCGCGTAATTTCTACTTTTCCTTGTTCATTCTATTTTCTTTGTCAGCATATGTGTTTGTGTGTATGTGGTGAAATTGGAGTTGGTGTTGGATTTGTCATGCAGATAAAGGGAAACATAATGCACATACAGTAGTCATGTTCATATTTTTCCAAGCTAGACAGAACTTCCTATAAATGTTGAATTTGATTTGAACAATTAGGGTATGTAGAACAACCATGATTCAGCATGTTAGTGGTGTTAAAGCATTAAATTATGGTAAGAAGAAAATGCATAGGGCTGTTTTTGCTTTCCCCACACAATTGATTTATAGGTTGTCAATGCAAAAGTTTGAAAAAAAAGTCCTAAAAACTCTGTAAACAAGAAAGGTATATAGTCAAAGTCATCATTATTTTTTATGCGAACCTTTCTTGTTATTTTCACTCCAGACTGGGTCACATTGCTATGGGTCAGCTGTATCACCTTCAATCTGTATCTTATTATCATTTGGATGATGAACACAGAGAAGAAAGAAATGTGAGTATGACTAATTATTTTTAGATCAATTATTGGCCTCTTAGGCTATTGTCAATCCCTGATTCTTTTGCATGCCTTGCACACTTTGTTTGTTGGTGTGTGTGTTTTTTTTTTAATAAAGCATGAGTTGAATGTGTAGATCTATACAAGCCTGTACATCAACAGACAATGTATTTATGATTTGAAACTGATAGCACTTCCATTGTCAGTTATTATGGAGAAAAAGCGTAATATTTTAAATGAAATAATTGCGGTTAGTACCAAGCTTCATGTGAAACAGAAACTATTTACATAATGTACTACAGCTAGATTTCCTAGGATATCATAATTGATATACATTTCATTACAGTCATATGATAAGCTCATCATACAAGTTTTCCATTTTTAATCTAACCATCTGTGTTAGATGACTATTCACTATAGTTTTGTTTTGTTGTTTTAGGAAACTCCCCTTTGTTTAAAAATGTTGTTTATTGAATAGTTTCATGTGAAACAGAAACTATTTACCGCAGCTAGATTTTCTGCCGTAGAGGAAATCATAATTGATATAAATTTGATTACATTGTACATGTGGTAAGTTCACCGTACAAGTTTTCCTCATTAAATCTACCCTGCAGTTTTAGGAGACTGTCCAATATAGTGCTTTTTGCTGGAAACTCCTCCATCTCTTGTGGATTACAAAAAGGTCTTTGATCTTGTTGACAGACCTGAGTCCCATTTTATCAAAAGATAAAATTGATTTTAAATTTCCTTACCACACAGTCTGCCATAGACTTACAGTTGAAATCAACTTTATAATCAATTTTAACTCTTCATAAAACAGGGCCCTGTATTCATTTTGGTGTGTTGTTGACTTCATTGTAATTCAAAAGCGTAGTTGTTTTTTTTCACTCTTGAAAGTTTTTTTTTTTTAATTTTAAATGACGTGAGCATGAGAATTTTCACAGACATCACAACTGTTACTGTGTTAGTATGTTTCAGTTTTAAGTGATTGAAATGGATCTTTCTGCTTGATATTGCAGACAGTGCATATTTTTGATCCTAGATGATTGAATCAGGTGAATATCATCAATACTTGATTTGGTCGTGCACAGGTGGACTCAAATCATTGTCATCTTTTGACTAACCCATTGAGTGCATCAAGTGCCCATAGGCACAGAAAACCCCATAGCATTGTACACACTGTCAAAAGTCCATGACACAGAAAGGGTTAATCATAAAGTTGGTGATGTCTTTCTTGTTTCCTGTCATCCAGCATATATCACATCGTGACATGGGGCATTTCACTGCTGATGGCGTGTCTCCCTCTAATCGGTGACCGCTACGGTCCGGCAGGAGCATGGTGGTGAGTAATAATCTTCAGAGAAAGGAACCAACATGCGTTGCTATTGATCAATAAATGTATTTATAATCTTATATTCAAGTGAATGGCCATGTTTCATGGAACAAATTTATGTCTCATATTCTGTACATGTCTCTTACACATCAGTTGTCAGAGATTTCATTGCACTCACATGAAGATGGAGATACATGTACTTGTCATTTCATCTCATCTTTGCACGTTGAAATGATTTATGCAGTGATATTAAAGTTGACCTCACAAGGAAAATGCTGGCAATCTAATGAATGATGAAAAAAAAAATAATAAATCATCAAGAAATTATAAAAAGTAATCATGTTCTTCAACAGGGAACCTGTGTTATGGTGCAATAGGAGATTTACATTCTATAGTCTTCTTTGGTTTGATTGTTTTTGTTTTGTTTTATGAGATCATGGTTCAGCATATTTTTGTATCTATTTTGTGCATAAAACATATCTTGTATTTTTTCATGAATTTGTGGAAAGAAATAGCATCATCTGTTTGACAAAATGTACATATGTAGGGTGTTTATGGGAGATAGAGGGGTGGAGAAGGTGAGATAATCTTTTTTTTTTTAATGCAATTTTTGCTCAACATGATCAACAGAGCCAGTGGAGAGCTGGGAAGAAAATTGTTCTTTGACATCTCATGTATCCTTTTTCTTTCCATATTTTTCTCTTTATAGTTGGATTAAAGATGAATACCCTGTGTGGCGATTCTTCATGTAAGTATATGTACAGGCAACTCCTGGTATAACAAAGTCCTTGTGACTAGCATTTTTCTTCCATTAAATATCAAAATGTCGTTTTCGATGAACAGTAAAGTATAGACAGATATACAGACAATTATTTTTGTCCCCGCCGAACGAGTTCGAGCAGGGGACTATGAAACGGGCTCCGTACGTGTGTGTGTCCGTCCGTCCGTCCGTTCGTCCGTCCGTGTGTCCGTCCGTCCGTGTGTCCGTCCGTGTGTGCGTCCGTGTGTGATCAAAATGTTCAAAATGCTACTCCTTCGCCATTTCTAACCCGATTTTGATTCTGTTTGCTTTATATGATAGCACTACATGGGAGCTTTGAAACTTCTATACAGAATTTCAATTGTGACCTTTGACCTTGACCTTTGACCTATATTGTACATTTTGCTTCAAAATGCTACTCCTTCGCCATTTCTAACCCGATTTTGATTCCGTTTGCTTTATATGATGGCACTAGGTGAGGGCTTCAAAACTTGTACACAGAATTTTGACCTTTGACTTCTTTGACCTTTGACCTTGATTTTTGACCTATATTGTACATTTTGCTACAAAATGCTACTCCTTCGCCATTTGTAACCCGATTTCAATTCCGTTTGCTTTAAGTGATGGCACTAGGTGAGGGCTTCAAAACTTCTACACAGAATTTTGACCTTTGACTTCTTTGACCTTTGACCTTGATTTTTGACCTATATTGTACATTTTGCTACAAAATGCTACTCCTTTGCCATTTGTAACCCGATTTCAATTCCGTTTGCTTTAAGTGATGGCACTAGGTGAGGGCTTCAAAACTTCTACACAGAATTTTGACCTTTGACTTCTTTGACCTTTGACCTTGATTTTTTTACCTATATTGTACATTGGCTACAAAATGCTACTCCTTCGCCATTTCTAACCCGATTTCGATTCCGTTTGCGCTATGTGATGGCACTAGGTGAGGGCTTCAAAACTTCTACATAGAATTTTGACCTTTGACTTCTTTGAACTTTGACCTTCATCTTTTTACCTATATTGTACATTTTGCTACTAAATGCTACTTCCGGCGGGGACATATATTACGCACCGCGTAATTTCTACTTTTCCTTGTTGGATTTGAATATCTACTATGTTGTTAAAGGAGAGGTTCTTTGTGACCTTGTTCATTATAACGGGAGAGTACTCTATTTGAAATTCAAGTTAGTATTGATCCTAGGAAATTTCATTTATAGAGTCTCTCATATCAAGAATTGAAATTGAGCACAAAATATGATCTGCTGTAGAGGATGTGATGACAACTGTCTCTTTCAGCCTGAGCAAAACTTGCGGTGTGAAAAATGAAATTAGAAAGTTTACAAACAAAAAGCTACAATGCCCATCCCGATTGCTGAACTTTCCCCCTTTTGCCCCTGCAACAGGTGGTACGGACCGCTGGTTCTCCTCATCGTTCTCATGTTTGTTACCTACACCTACATCACATACAAACTCCGCCACAGGGTAAGTGATGTATTCTCCACGCATAATACCTAACATCAAGTACCACAGGAGGTTAGCCCATTTAGAGTTGATTGATAGAGGCCACAGTTTACAGCAAAACAAACCTGAGAGTGGTCCATCTTCATTCTATGGAATGAAATGAGAGATGAGATAGCTCAATACAAACAAGATGACTGATGATGAAGGGCTAGAGTCCTCTGGTAATGGTACACACACTGTGAAAATGTGAGAAGGCTTTCGTGCTAGCACTCATTTGAACCTTCATCTGGCTTGATGTAAGTCAGACTAAAGCATGATTTCCATGCTTTCCTGAAATGTAACTGTTTGCAGTTGTTCCAGTGCTGCAGTCAATTCCCCTGGGGTAAAGATATTCACACCCGGTGGGGCAAGCATGTTTCACATGGACAAAGATATTCTAGCCCAGTGGGGCAGTGGTGTTCCACTGAGGTAAATCTGTTCTAACCCAACAGCGGTTGATCAGACATTGTCGTAAATTGTTAACTTTGTGGTCTTCTCATTTTCATGATAATTGCAACAACATCAACAACAACAACAACAACAACAACAACATAATAATAACAACAACAACAACATAATGATAATAACAACAACAACAACAACATAATAATAATAATAATAATAATAATAATAATAATAATAATAATAATAATAATAATGATAATGATAATGATAATGATGATAATAATAATAATAATGATAATGATAATACAAATGTACATGCATCAATCTCTCAGGAAAAAAAGTCCTTCAATACTAGTAGTCACTTGATGTTGCAATGATACTATAGTGTGCTGACCTTTGACGGTGTGTGCAGGGAAAATTTTTGTTTTCATATTTTTTCGTCAACATTGTCGAGCATTGTTATTTTTGCGATCAGGAGCTTTTCTGTGAAATTCACGAAAATCAAACTGCTGCAAATATTTCCGCATGTACAGTAACCATATGGCTGTGGTGTAATTGTTTGGTTGATGCATGAACGCTTTTGCCTTCTAACTGGTTGAATTGATTAGGAGACTTCCTCATGCTATTGCTATCTGTTTCATCATGTCTAGATACGAAGCTGGCAAGGCACCTATGAACCGGAGATCGAACGTAGCAGACAGCTAATCCGAGAGGAGATTAAGCCGTTGAGGGCTTATCCCTTCATCTATCTTGTTCTCTCCATCTTCCCCTTGATCAACAGGTAAGAATAATGCTTCAAATCAGTGTTTGGCCCAACGTTGTTAAAGGCATAATTTACCATTTTCAGATGTAACAAAAACCCAGCATTAGTGCTTCAAAATAGTTCTAAAATGTGAGTTAGGGATAGAAACAACCAACGTAAAAATTTGAACCAGTATAATCAATGTTTAGTATTGTTGAATATATAAAATGTGAACAGTAGTTATAATAAAAATGTGTCCAGATGAGACTGTCAACAATTATGGTTTAATGAGAAAAGTAGTGATATCTCCTGATATTTTAAGCTTTACTGCAAAAAAAAAAAAAAATGTGTATGGTAGGATGTTATGTGATACAACTGACCTACTTATATGCATCAAAAGTGATATCTTGAACATTTCAAAATCACTTCTCCCAAAGATAAACATGACCTTTAACCTCTGTCCCCCCCCCCCCCCCCCAGGGCACTACTTGCAGATTACTTTGGGACTGAATCAATTTTGTGAGAGGAAGTGAAATGTCCCGTCATTGTTGGCCTCGAAGTGTAGAGGAGTGACCTCTACTAATGACCTCTCTTGCACAAAGCATGTGTTGATTAAAATCATACACGAACAAGACTGCAAATCTTTGCCCTGTAAGTGGTGCCTTTGCCATGAGGTATGGCAAACAATACTAGTGACTCAAATACTGTCTTTCATCTTTTAAAGTGTCAGAATACTGTGCAAAAAAGTATTGATATATATTGCCAATTGGTTTTCTAGGTTTTATCCTAGCAATTCATATTCATCTCTGTCATTCACTATTTGACTATGATCATAAAAGGTTCACTTTTGAACAGATATCTTTGCAGCAAAATTCTTGTCGTGTGAGAAATATATCTAAGAAGGTGTGCAGTTGTAGTTGATGTATTCCATTTGTCGCACTGCAATTAATTTCTCTTTTCTATCATGTTCTTTGCAGAATCCAGAATGCAGTATCCCCAAATAACCCCATCTTTGCACTGTATCTTCTGCATGCCATGTCGGATCCTTTGGTTGGGTTTGTTAATGCCATTGTCTACGGCATGGACCCAGAGACACGGAGCCGTCTCTCGTGGACACAGATTAAGGTAAAGGCTGTGTGTGCTATATCGCACATCACTGGGCACATCAAAATCATTTAATATCAACCATCAGTACTGCATACTTGTTCTGTGTATATCACTTTTCAATGTGATGACATATTGTTGGATTCATGACTTGAAGCAATGTGCCAGCAAAAAGTCACAGCAAGTAATAAGTGTAGAATCAAACAAGTACTTAAAAAAAAAAGACATAATGTGCAATCTATTTCATGCCGTAAAATGTTGAGATGTCCAAAGAAGCGTGTGATATAGAAGAAGGATGAAAATGTGACCCGCGACAACGGTTTCAGGCAAAAGTATCATGAGCAAATTCCCTCCTAGGCGGGGTACAAAGATTTTGACCATTATTTTTGTCGATTTGGGGTTTTTGCAGAATTTGATTCTTTGATATGTTTTCTACATGTACACTAAATTTCACAGCATAACACTAAGTTTTTCCGACCGAAAATGGAATTTTAAACACCCTATGTTGGATCGCACTCGTCAGTTTCGATTTTCTATCGAACGCTGCGCCACTATGCCCAGTGTTGCTACGGAGCAGCATCTCGTAATGGCTGATGCGTCGCACACATTTACATAGTTCGGCTTTCGGAGATACGCCACGCAACGTGTCGGAAATGTTTTGTCCACACATGCATGCTCCATTGTTGTTGCTACATTTACCAGTACGCTCGGTCTTTAGTGTAGCTTTTCGTTTGGCTTTCTATCCGAACTTTTCTACCGCAGTGTTCAACAACGGAAGTGAAACAAAAGGTGAACGGCAACACTAGGCAGCACTAACTTAACATGAAAATAGATACAATAGGGTACATGATTTAAGCACATCAGAGTGGCAACAAATCGTGCAACATACGATCTGAAACTGACTTGTTAATTGTGCCTGCAGTAAATTTGACAGCAGGTTGACTCAAAAAGACAGCAGAAGAGACAAAAAGGAGTGGTCATAAATGACCAGTATTCAAATAATACACTGTTGTAAACGTCAAAATTGCAGCAAACTATTAAGTAAAGTCGTGTTGTTTGTTTGTTTGCTCGCTTGTTTACCGCACAATGCAACACATGTACAGCTTTAAAAAAAATACAGGAAGCATGACCCTTTTCATCTTTCTGCCTTCGAAAGGGTCCCAATGATGAAATTTACAAGACAAATCAATGGCGCTATAAAAATGTGATTTGTAAAGATGTGGATACGAATGTGCTACCCGCTCCCATGACGTATACACACAGTCCACAGTGTATGGATGCCATTGAATAATACGCACACTATACACACGTAACCAGCAGCTTGTAATTATCGTATCCGCCATCTTGAAAGACGTACTGGTAAACAAACCCGAGCGAAACGCATTGTGCATTCGGCTCCATACGCTGAGTTCCGAGGAACGTGCCCGGGAAATTTGACTCTCTCATTGAGCCAATCAGAAGCCGCTGTGGTTGCTAGAGGTGGAGCTTAATCTCGATTGGCACCATCGTACGGATGGGTGATTCTCACCTCGCATTGCCGCTGGGCAATGCATTCGAGCCTGAGGGGAATCTTCAAAGCCTGTTTTCTCGCAATTTTGTCAAGCTAACAAATCAAAAAGTGCATTATATTTCGCTTTATATGACCACTTACAGTACCGGAGAGTACAAGTGTTTTATATCAATGTAAAGCTTAGGAAATGGGCAAGGTGATTCAATGAAAAAATGAATTTTCAAAATTCCTGACTTTTGCCTGAAACCGTTGTCGCCGGTCACAAATGACACTTTCCATAAAAGTCAAACATTGCAGACTTTTCCCCCAGCACACAAACAACCTGGGATAAAGTGTTGCAGGTTTTTATAGAAAGAGAATTGATCTGATTACTGTTTATACACACTGATGAAACAGTGAACTATCAGTATACATGACAAATTTCACTTACTTCATGAAACATGTACATGTTTTCATCCATAGATTCATTCATATTCCATTCATGCAGACAGTGTCATTAAATCATATTTATGTCTGTTTGTGATTCTCATTAAAAAAAAATCTGCATTCTGAGAAAAAAAAAAATCTGTGTGCTTTGCAATGTACATACAATGTACACATGCAACGTTGAAAGAAGGACGAACTGTTTAAATGAATGGATTTCCTTACTTAAGTGTGAGCTCGGTATTTGCTTGGTGGTGTTTTGTTTCTTTGGTTTTGTTTTTGGTAATACTTGTACACATCATGGAGGTGTTTGTGATTAGACAATCATATAAACTTAGAACACTGTTTTAATGAGTATTAAAAAGTAGGGAGAGAACCAGCAGCATTAAAGCAAAGTAATTCTAAGTCAATGATTTTAGATTTTGAAAACAGGAATTCCACATTTACTGATAAACGATATATTTTACATGTATATCAATACCTTCAATGAAGAGCTGACCCAATACTGGTATTTGTTGGCAGTTGTGTCATTATTCATACACTTTACATAGTCTGAATAGTCTGAACAGTGTAGCCTTGAAATATGTTGACTTTTCTTCTCTATCTTTGTCCAGCATGAGAGATTTTTACATATATCAGTGTCTGTTATTAGTATGCTCCACTGACATAAAAAATACCCATTGTTAACATGTCACTTGCCTGACTTGCACATTGTAGAAATGTCCAACATGTGTAAAAGTTGATTGTTCTGTATGTACATGTATGTCCACTGCACTACATTTCTTGGAGTAGTCACAGTACAAGACCTGTTAGAAGCCATGGTGGTTGAGGGTGTATTGATTAATGTCACCCTATGTAATTCATTCACTGTGATACAAAAAGTATTCAATAAGTAGTCAATTTTTAGGATCTAGAGCCTACAAGTAGCATACATGTCTTGGTATTGTCGCAACAATTGATGTCTAAAATTACAGGCTTGACTTGGAGGGAGACCTTTTGTGAAAGATATTAATCTTCATAATGCCTTTTAGTAACTTGACATCAGCATTTACTATGAATGCAATCCAAATCACAATGTATTAGAGTTACTGGACTCAAGTAAGGGCTATGATAATGATGTTGTAGTGTCTACATGTGTGTTTTGTATGATGCTGAGCTGGATTTATCATTCTACCTGTGTATGCAAGTGACAAGATGACATTCAAACATATTACCATTATTTCATGTTTTGCCATGAGCACATGTGATACATATGTAGTTCAGCAAATTTGTGTGTTCCACTTGTGTCAGATTTTGATAGTGGTCTTTGTGCATTCCCATAATGACAAACTTATTGAGTATTCACAATAAATGAGATATGCAAAGTAAAGCAACTACAACAATAACAGTCAGACAGAAAACCCAAATTTACTCAATGAAAGATTCATGAACTTTCAGTGCAATTTGGAAGTCCCGGTAGAATGTAGATCAACTGACTGTCACATGCACAATATGAATTTTTGACAAGATTTTTTCAAATTTTAGTGGTTACACTCATCTACAAACTTGCCTCAACTTCTTGCTTAAAAAAAAAAGAAAATATTTTAAGTTATGGTAATCTATATCAGAGACTATATGAAGGTAAAAGAATATTTGAATATTGTTTGACAAATTGGTTAGAGATCACAGAATAAGTTTGCTCATGATTTTAAAATCCATCCAGTTCAGTTTTTGTCTACAGATCTGTCTAGTGTTTCATGGATTTGCTATACTGATCTGAGCTTTTTTCTTTTCCTTTCTTTTCTTTCTTTTTTTTTGGGGGGGGGGGGGGGTGGAGTGGGGAAGGAACAGATGATGATGATGATGATGATGATGATGATGATGATGATAGAGTGTGTGTATGTGTGTATGTTTGAGTTTCTTCATTGACAAGTGGTCAACTTACTTTTTTTAAACAATTACTTTGGGTGAACGTACCTTTAGTAGCCAATGTGCAAAGCTTTTCATGGAAATTGCATATTTTCCTTTCCCAATCTGAAGTTGCACGGTCATGTTCAAATTGTACTTTTTCGGTCGAATTGATACAACTTGCCCATGTTATAATCAGACCACTAACAAAGCATCTGTATGTTCTGCGACTGCTTCATTTAATCTCCTTTCCATCTCTCTTGTTTGTATTTCTGGCTCATTCTAAAGTATTTGATTTGTGTCAAAATTCCTTACTTCAATTATTTTAACAAATCATATTCTTATTCTACCTCTATAGATACAATGTATACACTGAATGGGAATGATGACTTTAATCATCACACACGTACATCTAAATGCTTAGCCTTCATATCTGATTATATTTACCAAGGTATTCATCCAGTGTCCAGAATTCCATTCCATTCTATTCTTTTTGTTTCTGTAAGCTTCAAGATATCCTTGTTAAAGGATCGAATGAGTGTAATTCAAGTTTAGTAATCAGTCTATCATTTTCAAATCAATGAGGAGTGAAGGAAACTAGTCCTTTGTCTTCATTTGTACTGTAGTCAGTAGGATATATTTAAAGTGAAACGTGATTTCTCGTTTGCACCCCTCATTCTTTGCACCTTTTCGTGTAAAGTAAAAGGCCAACATTGATAAGGACATGATAACATTCAATGAGAATGAATGTTATTTTTACATAAAAGAATTAGAAATATATCCCTTTTCAGTGTTTAACATAGAAATGCATGACTCTTCCACAACAGCATTTGGAATCATAATTGTACAGATGAGTGCATGTCAATATTCTGGTAGTGATTATGTGAAGGGGACAAAGTGCCTTGCCTGACATGGCAAGAAGTCCTTTAGTGGTTCTACTTCTTCATTCCTCTGCACACTGTCTGGTCTCACTCCCCGCTTCACACAGGGTGCTCTTAACAAACGATCGGCCCACCAACCAATCAGAGAGTACCCTCTCGTCTCCGCCCCGGAGACCCCAGATCTCGAAGACGTGTCCGTCCTGGGAATGAAATCTGCGTTCCACCGTAACCAGTACCAGCACTTGCCAATGAAATAGCCTTCTGTGCAGTGCTGACTGCTTTGTGATGCGTGACACCACAATGTTAGTCCCCAGCATGATCCGCCTGTCTCAACTTGTTCTTGTTTTATTTTGTTAAGTGCATGATAGTTAGATGGCAGTGTGAATGCATGTTATATAGTTATCCACTCCTGTTTTAAAAAAAAAAAGAAAAAAATGATCCCGTTACTTGCTTTTCTCCCACATGTTTTACACATTATTTAATCACTAGTGTTTGAGGTCATCAGTATTTCTTGTAGTAGCTTTTCATACCACATTCATGACCACTCAAATGAGCAGACTCACTTATTGGTTGCAGAAGAGCAATAAACCATACAGCATATGGACTATAGGTTTTGTGCAAAGTTGATACCCAATGTTTTTCAGCTGATTGCCAGAAATGACATGCTTACAGCACTTGCTGACATTTTTTTCCGCACAAATCAAATCAGAGCCATAAAATCAAAGGAGAGTATGACATATCACACATATGTGTGGTTTCATGGTATATTTGTGTAAGTGATATGAAATCTTTTGAATTAATTCACCATAGGGTTCCATACTTGTGTTAACTAGTATCTTTTTCAGTATGATTTGTCAGATACACCATTATCACATGTTCAAGTTGGGTTCTGTCTTGTTCAAAGTCTCAGTTGCAAATTTTTGTTTCTGCCATAATTTATTTACTTTGTGAACATAAGTAATCAATTTTAGGTCACTTAGAATTGTAAATGTTCATTTTAAGTCTTAGTCAAGAAAGATAGACAGATTGGTGTTGAATCTGCTCTCTTAAAGTAAAACTTTAAAGAAACCATGTTATTTTTTGTTATTTCTAAAATTTACTCACTAAAATTACTGAAAAATAGAGCCTATGTTTTTATTAGCATTTGTAATTGTGCACAGTGATATCATTGTCTGCCCGTGCATGAAATGGCGAAGCCGTGTGCCTTATATTACTTGGCAAGCATTTAATTTGAAGAAAGACAAGCCGATTGATATTGGTTTTCCTCAGTTTGTTTTGGATGTTGTAGGATGAGGATGACTACCATCTTGTTCACTGCACGTTTAGGATGCATTTTGAATCAGGGACCCCATGATTGCCAGTCAAATGTGCACCCCAAACCACAGAACCACAGCACTGACTGCCTTCTTTGTATGCATGCTAAAGATGTACCATGATACATTATATACACACCATTCTGTTGTATTCTTTAACCCATTGAGGACGAGTCCCGAGTACATTCATGCAGGGGTCTATGGGAAATGCGGGTTGTAGCAAACTCAACTCATCCTCAACGGGTTAAGATTTCTGGTAATAGTTTCACCTGTTGCTAGTTCTGCCATTACAGACACCACTTTTGCCACTGCTGTCCTTGCAGCCATGTTTTGTCACTGAAACTGCATTTAATGTTCACTGAATTTGCACTTCTGTTACTGCTGACACAATCGTTATAACATACTGCCACTACTAGTGACATTTATATGTAAGATTTACTTCTACTGCTACTGCTTACATGTGTTACTTCTACTACCAATGCTGCTGCTGCTGCTGCTACTGCTGCTATTTCTTCTACTACTACAACTACATGCACTACTACTACCACTATTACTATCACTATCACTATTACTATTATGTTTACTATTACTATTACTATTACTATTACTATTACGTGAGACAAATCCTGAAATCATGCAATCATGCAGTCCTTTCTTCAAATTTAATCCTGCTTTAATGCCCTGTCAATACTGTAAAACCAGAAATTTTCACTTGCATGAAACTTTGTGAATTTGGAGAGGAGCCAAGAATCCAGAAGTAAAATGCACACGAAAGGTTTTGTCATCATAATGCAATGCAGGCCACAAAAAAGGCTGTCGGCTCCGATTTGTGAACTTATTTCTGGTTTTACAGTATCATGTATCAGGCTGCACCACAGTGTGATTCTTTCATGTCTTTGCATCCATTGTGTTCTGAATTTCCTTTCCATGGTTGACTTTGTCTTCTTGCATGCAAAACTTCTGTTCCCACTTATGTTTAGCTTGTGTTTTTCCTTTTTTTTCACTTCTTGCTAGTGATCATTTACCTGTCTGTGTGCCTGTTGTTTCTGTCAATTTCTCATTGTGGTTTGTAGGTATACACCAGCTCATCAATAAGTATGTCAAAACTTTGTTGACATTTTCAAACAACCGACCAAAATTGCTTCTCATTCATAGAATTTGAGCCAAATCTGTGTGTTACAAGTATGTCTGATCCATAGCCGAATGTTGATTGCATGATTTTGACATTTCCATTTTCTTGAGACTCCAAAGCTTTCCAGAGATATGTCATTTTTTTTTATTTCTCATTTCTACAAACCCACCAAAGAAAAGATCTGAAAGCTGGCAATTAGGCAAATAAAATAATGAGAAAATTAACTCTGAAGATTGAATGTACAATTTGTAGTCCAGTTTTGAGGAGATATGGATCATTTCAAAGCAGTGTAGCAACATACTTTCAAGATAGAGAAAAGAAAAGCATGAATTTCAAGCCGTGGATGTCTTTCACTTTAAGATTAAGAAGGCTGTACCGAAGATCTCAAGTGTTTAATTTTGGAACAAATACCAAAATTTGGTAAGGGCTGTTTCTCACTGACTAGCTAGGGTACATGCTTGATGTACATGTACTTTCTCTCTTACTGGAGGAACTGTTGGTAGTATTTCATCCTTCTATTCTTTATTTCCTGTTCTTTATTTACAGCTAGCGTTCCAGTCCCACCAAGCTGCCAAAGTCATCATCCAGGAATATGACGTCCCGACGGAGGCACCTCCGACAGAGAGACAATTAGATGTGGGCGGAGGGGGCCCCCTTGGTACTGATGATGTGAAGTACTCCATGGAGGATGGTGGACGCGAGAGGGATGGGGAGAACAATGAGGGAGCAAAGGACGCGACCCAGGATGGCGAGGTGGAAAAGACGGAAAAGGGCGATGGAGTAGTCTCACTTTCTTGAGAGATGCTCCAGATAACCGTCTAAACACAGTCCAGATCAAGTGATCAGATGGCACAAAGATGTTATCATCACAGTTATGCATTTTCTTTGTCCTCCATCTCTGCTCTACTTATCATATGTGATGCGTTGTGACAGTGGCCGTGAGTGTATTGGTGTGCTTCTGTGCAGACAGTGAACATGTATAGTAAAAATAAGCTGGTCAAGATAAACTCGACTTTTGTGTCATGGAGATGAGTGTGGCTTCATTATAAATGTCAGTAGACAGCTAGTGAGTGGCTGTGATTGAAAGTCATGAAGAGAACATGAAATGAGGATCCTGCTTGAATGTGTAAGTGATATTGTTTTATATGAGTTTCATACTATTGAGTTTCATACTATTTTCACATCAGGGATCATATAACTGTCAGGAGGTTACTAATTGTCATCTTGAAATTGATGTACACCTTTAAGGTTGTGAAATGAGTGATGCATCCTGGCGTACAAAATGTATGGATCCATCAGTGCTTCATGCTGAAATAACCGCCATATTTCCTATCAGCGACTTCCCAGTGACCATACAGTGTACATGCAGTGATGTCTCATTTCATGTGCCAAGTACTTTTTGTTCACGGAGAGCAGATAAAATCAGTGATTTCCTTCTTGTTTCCTTTTTTTTTATTGCGGGGACTGTGATAGAAGTGATTGTTGTGATCCACCAGACTGTTGATAAATGGAGCAATGTGATACTGTGTTTAAAGGGTTCCTGCAATCCAACTAAATTGGGCTTTTCTCTACAGACAGTAACAATCGAATTTGAATGCTGTTTGGAATTAATCAGTTGGTTTGACCCTACATACTACAACAATGGAAACTTGATATTGAAAGTTTATCAGAGCCAGTATATGTATTTTTCTTATATATCAGGTGTATATTTTGCTATGATTAGCTTGCAACAGGGGAAAAAGACTACATTGGCTCCATTTGTACCAAAGAAATGATTGTTATATCAGGTATTTTGTAAGTCAGATCTCTAGATACAGAGCTATTAGTGGACCTTGGTCTAGTGTACAAGCAGAGAGACTGATTTCCATATTGTGTCCAGACATGTCTTTCACGAAAATGTGGAGACAAGATAGCTTTGAAATATTTCCATTGTGCTTTCATATGCAGACCTATTTAAGTTTTTATTTTGCAGAATTTTTATATATACATTGTATATTGAGTTCAAAGTTTTCATGAAAAAAAAATTGTACTTAGGTTTATCTCACGATCCTAAGCAAATATATCTATAAAGGGGAATTAAAAACTGTCATTTAAATCAATATGAATGGAATACAACTTAAGATTGTGTGGCATTCTAGTTGGTAAAGGCTGATATATGGCTTTGACAAGCCAGGAGCAGACCCTTGCAAAAAAAAGAGAGAAAAAAAGAAAAGTATTTTGTGCAGCCATGAAGAGTAAAGACATTTTGGAATCATAGTGCCAGATTCCAGTCAGATGAGATGAGTAGTAAGGCAACTTCCAGTGTAACAATGGCCTCGGGTCTGGCAGTTTTCTCTTGTTTAGATGTTGAAATTTCATCATAGCTGAATTATAAAGTATATAAAGATGATTGTATAGACAATAACTTTGGGACCAGAATTTTTACTTTGGTGTAAATAGAATTTTGTTGTAACTGTGTTCATTATATCGGATGTGCATTGTATCAAATGCCATGGACCTCACTAATTTGTCCTTCCATCAAACCACAATACAGGTTATTCGAACAATCAAATCTTGAGGAAATTTGTGCTGCAGAAGTTTTCATGTTATGGTCTTTAAATTGGCACCTCTGAATTTGATTGCATATCTTATGTTGGAGAAAGATGAGATGAAACTGGTTACAGTCATTGAATCTGCACACAATTAGAAAGAATCTTACCAAAATTTGATTAGTATGTGTTGTCAATTTGATAAGATATGAATTTAGCAATCAAAGGCTTTTAAAAATTGTTCACCAGCATAAAACATTCATACATGAATTATGAAGAGCTCAGTGAAAAAAAGAAGAAAAGAATTAGCTTTCTTTATGAAATGCTACAATTAATAATATTCAAAGAGTGAGTAGTCACAAGTGCGATTGAACGAAATTTGCACTCGGGGCGAAAGATGAATAGAGTGCCTCATTCCTTCACTTCATTGCACGAGTAAAGACCATACGCTATTTTTTTGTATACAACACCTCAGACACTGACGGATGTGGTCCACACCGATTCTTGAATTTAAATACAGAATTGGCAACCCTTCTGGTAATAAAGCAATACAGCACCAAACCACAAAGTGTTTTTTAGGTCTTGAGAGGTTTAGTGATCTAGATCGTGAATCTGTAATCCTACTGTGTGTCAAATGTATGTTGTACTGTGGCAGTAATACTGTTGGTCACCTAGTTGCCTGCCATAGAGAGTTCTGATTGCAGCAAACATGTAACATTTATTAGCTGCAGGTCAAACCTGCATCAGTGGGCAACTGAAGTGAGAATACCTTTTTTGGGTTGTATTTTTAATAGATGATTTGTGAATGAGTGAATGGTGTCATCATGTTGGGTATTGTGTCCTAAAAATCACTCACTGTTGCAATTAATAGTGTATGACTGTGCCAGTTTTTGCTCATTGCTGAAAGTATTTGGATATGTAAACAAAGAGTTGTACACATGTTTATGCATACTTTGTGATGCTAGTACTACTTAACACAATGTAAATATCCCAAATTTGTACAAAGTGATGTTTTTGATGAATTTGCAGCAACTGCAGTGTAAGTTAATGAGGTCATGTCAGTATTTTCCAAATGAAGCTCAAACTCCAAAATGCTCTGTTGTCATACATATTACATTTATTCAAACTGGATATAGTATATTTTTGTTAGTACATACATGTATATCATATATTACCCCATGCACTTGGTTGTGGTATGTCATGTATAAAGGATTGAGATTTGATGTTTATGTGTAACACAGTTGTCGTAAAAGTTGATTGGGAATCACTACAGTAGACAGAAGTTATGATCCTCTCTCTATAATCATAAAAATGTGAAGGTATGTTCATGTCCTATTGGACTTGTGTATTCAGTGTTTCTTTTATGTAAAATTGTGCAAACATCTTGCATGTAGAATATTAAGATACTCTGTACTTAATGAGTGTGATGGGCTTTGAGTGAATGTCCACTAAAAGTCTTACTCTCAAAGACATCCAAGCCTTTGAGGTTGTTAGGGGTAATGATATGAATGGTAAACTATCTGCAGCACAAGCCCACTTATAACAGATGGCTATTTTTCACTGTTTTAAAACAGGGAAGTGGTATTTAAAATTATGGAATGATCTACCCACGAGTGAGACCAGGGCTTCAGTTGCAATAGATGTTTCTGGTTGTATGTAACATACAACATTATGGAATAATCTCTCTCTGTTTGTAAGGCAAGCAGCTACAGTTGATGGCCCAAATTCACAAAGGTGGTACAATTGAAACCATGGTTTAAACCATGGACAAAGACCGTGGGGCGCCAAGTGTCGCATGGAATATTTCATCACGAAATCAGTCATTTCGTCGTCGAAATGATTATTTTGTAACGAAATGACAACATTTCGTAACGAAATGACCGATTTTGTAACAAAATATTCCATGCGACACTTGGCGCCCCATGGTCTTTGTCCATGGTTTAAACCATGGTTTCAATTGTACCACCTTTGTGAATTTGGGCCAGTGAGTTTTAGACCAGGTTAAAAATTGATCTTTTGAACAATGCATTCTATGTTTGAATTATGTATGTCGTGATTATTGCTTTGTAATGCGCAGTCGAGTATATAATTGTAGTAGCTGCATAATATAAATGTCCTTTATTATCATTATTAACAATACCATAATTGGTATTACCACAGCAACAAATGAGATCCTCTCTGCTGATAAAGTGTTTCCTATCTGTTGCTATAGTAAGATCAATTATTGCTACGTACGCACAATACAATTGCAGACCTTGCTATGAAGTGGGTGCCAGGCCATTAAGTTAAATGATATGCTAATTTGGTGCAACATGTTCAGAGTTAATTCACTGATGTATAATTTCGAATTCCCAGAGTGACTCTTTTTTCTTCCAGTGCTCATTTGGTAGCTCCACAGTGGGCTGCAAATGAAGTTTGTTTAATACACAAGGCAGTTAATTAAACATTCTTAACTTGACAAGAACATTGTCTTGAGTGTTGTGTGTTGCAGTGTTATTGCTAATACAATTATATGTGGTATGTACTGAGAAAAGTTAAGGGGTTGTGTCACAATCATGAAATTCTTACTAGACATAATTCATTGAATCAAAAATATTTGGTCCTTTGTTTTCCATCATGTAAAGACATCCCTAAACCAGTCTATACTTCTCTGAGATGAAAGGAGTAGAATGAAAGAGAAGTAGGAGGAAGAGAAGAGGACTAGGGAAGAAAGGGGCAGGTAGATGGAAAATGGAGGAGTAAAAGAAGGTAAAGAGAGGAGTAGGGGTACAAGAAGGAGAGGGAAAAGGGAAAGAAGGGGAGGTGGGCTAGAAGGAAAGGGGAATAGAATAGGAAAGGAGTAGAAGGAGTTGTGGAAAAGGGAAGAGGGAGAGGAGGAGATTGGATCAAGGAGAAAGTAGTGGTAGAAAGGAGGGTGAGGGAGGAAGGGTAGGAGGATGATGAGGGACGAGGGGTATAAGGAGGGAGGAGAATGAGGGGGTGGTAGGAGGTGGATTGAGGAGGAAGAGGGCAGAGGTGAGGTAGGAAGAGGAGATGCAGAAGGACAGGGCAGGCAGGAGAAAGTCATGGGAAGAGCTGTAGCAGCCATTGGGGAAACATTTTGCAGATGGAGACCGGTGGGGGGATATAAAAAATGTTCCATTGAAGGGGATTGCAGTGCTATTGGGGAGGGTGAAACTTCCCCTAAATTGCATTTCACAGTGAGGTCTGAGCATTCTGCTGAAGCCTGACCACCAAAGTCCATCCATCTGGTTTTTTTTTTTTTTTTTTTTTTCTGGGGTAGTAAGACCACATACCTTCACTGAAAATTCTCCCAAACCTAGTGCATCAATCACCGTCAGGCACTCCAGATATGCGAAGCTAGACCACCTTCTAGATCACATTTCCTTATAACGTACACTTTACCCCACAAATTATAGGAACCCAGGTATAAATAGTCTGTATGTTTAAATTGTGTGTTTTTTGAAGCACTGCATGTTACACAAAAATACATGAACTACATTGTGAGACGTAGGAGGCCTATCTTTTTTATTGTTTTAGTCATTGCCACTAATGCAAAAATATTTTATTACAAGAGAAAATCAGACAACATTGTACCTATGGGCATGACATAAGTGAACATTACTACATTGTCATATTTATCCAATTCCTGACTCAAACTTATTAAACCCATGTAATTATTGTAGTACAATGTGTACAGTTGTATGTGATGTGATATTGTACACCAGCCCACAAACTGATAGAAAACCTCTCAAAATTCAATACAACCTTCACAGTTGATGTATTACAGACATACAGACTTCAATGAATATCTCATTTGGTATAGAGCTACCTAGAATATATTTCACCCATCACAAGTTGAGTGCATTTCAGAGCTTACTTTCACAGATTTTTGGGAGAGTGAGTATGGAATAAAGAAAACGTTCATCCATTGTAAGTCTATACGTACAAGTATGTACCAATGAAACACATTTTTGCTGTTTATCATGAAATTACATAATTTCACTGCACAAGCATTCATGCACATACATTGATACATTACGTGTATTATGCAAAAAAAGGAAGACAGGAAAGCAAAAATTGTACACTGTATCTCTTTATATAAGAATTTAATAATTCACATATTTATACATGGCATGCTCCATGTGCATAACAATAGAAAACATACACTGCATCTTAAATTAATCTCACCTTTCTCTCAAATATGCATATTGTGACTGGACAAAAAGACAAATTCTCCGTTTGAGCAGAAATAATGTTACTCTGTATCACTGGCTGAATGATTCAAATCATTTTTCCCCATTACGTATTATAAAATAAATGTACGTAACACGGAATTACATGTACAGCTGTAAAGACATTAGATATTAAGCACCATCATGGAATTCATTTCAAAGGTAGTACATTGTATAATGTAGCAGAGGTGTATAAAACTGCTGAACTGATAGCTAAGAAAACACAAATGTTGTCTACAAGGAGAAGGCATTCCCTCATCACATTATGCCCATATGATAATGGCCCCATTGTCCGGCGCCCTAGAAGATGATACAGTTGCTTCGTTGCCATAAATGATCAACTACATGGATCATATACAACTAAAATATATAACTAAAATGACAAATTTGATGCTTGATTCTGCTCCGACTCTTTTATTTTTCTCACGCATTTCGACATCAAACTGCTTAAAATTTGGTGATTCTTGTGTCAGAGTATAATAGTGTCATTATGTTGCTACTATAGCAGACTGTTTATGGTCATTGCTAGTCTTTTCACACCCTTTAAAGGGTTTTACCTTTTACCAGAATACAGGTCCTCAATCAGTGGAATGGAGAAATGACACACATTAACTTTTTTTTTTCTAATTTTTTCATGATCCTAACAACTTTGCAAATCAAAGGTAAACATGATTGCAATAATTTGTACAGATGATTAAAAAAAGAGAAGAAATCTAGCACAAGGATTATCTCTCATTAAAGAACATTTAAAGAGAATTGCATACATGTATAACAGCTTCCCCCATGGCTCAACTGAAGAAAAAAAAATGAATTAAATAAAAGATGCAAGTGGAATGTCAAATTCAGAGAGTTGTTTTAAAAAAGGTTTGTGTCACTGGCAACTGGAATCTTTTGGATTGTCTTCTTTATAAATCTCCAAAATCACAAGATCCACAATATTCATCGTCTATGCACTCTGAGACAGGGTACTAGATTCATGAAGATCTAATAGACTAGTTAGGTGTTGTCACCTGGGCCCTGTTACATGTTTCATAAAGCTGTTCGTAAAGTTACGAACAACACACATTTGAACTGATCACCAGGCACTCATAAGTCATGTGTAAATTTATGAACAGCTTTATGAAACAACCCCCTGTTACCACTCAACCAAAGATGCTTTGAGATATGGATGGTTGCCAATTTGAGATATGTATGGCTGCCAATTTTCTTGGTACGTTTCTTCCTGATTGCTAGCATGTGTTTGTTAGTGTCTTTGCACAACGAAAGTCATGTAATTCTATACTTCTCACTTTTGATTCCTTCTTCTACAATGCAGAGATGGCACATGGTGTAGTTGTGATACGGCAATATCGTCATAGCTAAGACTTGACCACCACTATGGGGGCCTATCATGACACATCTACAGTTTCTTCTTTGGAGATCATTATTTCTATCTGGGCACAAAGAATCACAGTTTGCATGCCTTGTAATCAAATATTTTTCCAATACATATCCGATCTTTAAATCAGAGGATTTTTAGAAATTAAGTACTAGTGTTCTTTGAACAAAATCCTCTTTTATCCTTATTAATGCCCATTATATTAATATCCAAATGCCAAGACTCTTTGAAAGCAAGTATGAATTATGTACACATTTATAAGCGAAGCAGAGATTTGCAGTGTACCTGGTAGTTATCAACACAGTGATTCTATTTAAATTCTGACTTTGAAACTAATGTGTTTGTGTGATTTTGATTTACAGTGACTTGAATCACACTGAATGCTTGAAAATGTGTTACTTGTGCTGCTGGAGCAAAGATAGAAATTTGTGATACTGAGAAAAACTCACAAGTTAACAATGAAATTTAAAATTTCCTCTTCTAAGCAAATGACTTTGGTTGCTAGGATGGGATCATCTCCCTTTTCATTGCATGTTTCAACATTAACAGTTTTATCAGACTACATCTCCTTGATTATCAAAATAGATCTCTATATCCTTACATATGACTCCTGTAAATACCTCATTCAACTATCTATAGATACAAGATCTTATTTGCACGCCCCTTATTAGAGTATATTTCAGCAGCATTTTTTTTATAGTCAATACAAGAAAATATCTCATACATCCTTTTTGTCTTTACATGAAAACATACACCATGTTGCTTGTGTCTGTACAAACAAAACAAAAACAAGATAAAAGATACAATTCTCTTTACAATTTATGTTAATTTTGGCCAGAGAAGGAGGTCCAAATTACACATATCTTACTCAAAAACCTTTACTGTCAGTCATATCAATGAGATAACAGTCCCAACCATTGCTGAGCTTTGACTTTGCTTTAAGTACTGGCAAGTCTGACTGGATATAAGGCCATTAGATTAACATGAACTGTATGTGTCTTTACAGGGTGGTTTCATACACAGTATATTCTATAGTGGATCATTTTGCCTGAGAATGTGATAAGTGATAATTCGCCTGTACCACTTACAACTTGCCATATTCACACGTAAACCAAATGTTTGGCATTTGGATAATATAAGGCTAACTCCTGTACATGGAAATAGAGATAATCTTCATGATGATGGGCCACTCAAAAGTTGATGGTTTTGCTATCAGTAGAAACCAACCGACATAAAACCGGCATTTCTGTGAAGTGTGTCAGCTTATCCTTTCAGTTACTGTATACGCTGTTATTTTCGCGTACAGATATTTTCGCGAATGAGAAGGCCATAGACATTTTCGCGAATGTTGTTTTCGCGAACTGACGCCGACGCTAACGTAAATGCACTATTACCCTAGCGCATGGTGACATTTTCATGTGTTGTTAAATTCACGATCCAACTGAGATTCGCGAAATTTGCGAAAATCAAACCCTCGCGGAAATAACAGCTTATACAGTACTATCAACCAAGACAGGAGCTCTTAGTAATCTGAACAACAGAGTAATGAAGTAGTAATGTCACAGTCTTTTGTTCAAGCATGGTTAGCAATCAGTTGTTGTTTTAACAGACATTTAGCCTACATGAGGCTGTTTAGTACCAGTTTCCATGGCAATGAATGGTTATGATTTCACACTTTGGTTCTCATACAGATCTACTTGACAAGGAACTTCTATGCCTACACTGTAGAAGCACACTTGGGTATCTTTTGTTGCGTAAGTGTGACCTTAAGGCTATTAACTTGGATATTTCTTTTAAATCAATCCCTAAATATCCACAAGGAGGGGAAACAGGGAAAGTCCCCCACAGACATGCTAAACAGACAAAAAAGGAGAAACATACAGAAACCTAACAGACATACTGACCCTGCAGTCATAACAATTCATTTGCTCAACTAATATGCAAGGATGCCCACAAACCTAGGTTTGGAGACATATATATGAGAAACTTCATGCACTGCAAACCATGTGTCATAGGGTATAGGGAGGGGTTGCTAGTCAACTATCACACCCCCCCCCCCCCCATCCCACTAGACACACAGACATGCCCACTTTTTGCTCCACTGCTACCTGACATTCACTTCAGGCCTGACTTTTTTTGTCCTCTTTTTTTTTTTTCCTTTTTCTTCCTGTCTCCAGATGAAGCAACCCTTGCCACGATTTCCTCTAAAATCTCCTAACACAAACTGTCTATGGGTTCAGACTAATTACTGTAAAACGAGGAATGTTCACATGCATCTTAATTTTGCGAATATGCAAGTGCCAAGATTCGCGAAATTCAAATGCACATGAAAGTTTTTGGCTATGTATATGCATTTAATGCCAGTGGTAATTCGCGAAAATTTCATGTTGCGATAAAGGCCGTCAGCTCCAATTCGCGAAATTTCATGCCATGAATATATCGTGTTTTACAGTATAAAGGTGATCCTCGTGATACCAATTGCATAACAAGCTCCTTTACTCATGCTTTGGGTAAGGCTGTGCCATCATTGCACCCCAGTGAGTGTATGCAACTTATGTGGTATAGTCAGGCCAAGTTGTGGTGGTAATTAACCCGTTGAAGACTAGACGCGAGCATACTTGGGCAGGCGTCTATGGAAAATACACATCACAGCAAACTCAGCTCGCCGTCAATGGGTTAAAGTGCATGCTAGTATGCAGAAATAGCACTGTGAGTTCTTGAGTGCTTCACATCGCAAACTCTATGAAGGTGTTATCGAGTGATATGATCCACCAACGAAGTACATACAATTCTGTGCCACATGGCTTTTACAATGAACACTTTACAGTCACATTCATCGCACCAACTTGTGCATGCATTCTCCTTAATTACATTGCCAGCAATGTACACCGTACACAAATATTCTTCATGCATAATGACTGCACATGCAGCTAGATGAAGTGGAATACACGACAATACTTTAAAACACAATTTATATGCAGCACTTTGGGACTATAAAAATATATTCAAATGAACCTTGATGATACAGGCTTTCCCAGTTCTGGTAACAAGCAAGTAAACACAGCTAGGCATTGATTAACAGAGCATAAATACTTAATTTCCTGAAAGGGTAACTTTTGAACAATGCAGAGTGAAATTGCTGGTCCAGTTCATTCATTTGTGCCACGTATGCATTGTCTGCTATCAACAGCATTTGATAAAATCAGCTGTTCCTCTGTATCACAAGACAATCTACCATCATACAGCAATACTTCAGTCTCATCTATCACTGATACAAATCTATTCCATACTGGTGACACTGTCTGCTATTTTCAAGGAATTCACAAATCCATTTGCATAAAACTGACATCATTATCATACAATATCTTATGGTTATGAGATGTCACTGAACTAACAAGAAAAAAGTCTACTCTTACAGCTTTTGGTGAGAAAATTGGGATGTAGCTGTAATAAGCATGCACTGGGAATTTAAAAAAAAGGAATAATGGGGATAAGTTCAATATCTACGTCTTGCTTTATATATGAGGTAATAGAAATCATAACAATATTTTAAAAGCATAGTTAGTTACTGTTGCAAATAAAGGCCAAAGGACATTGGCAAAAGCATAAATTGAAAAGTGACAAAAAGGGGAGAATATCTGAAAATGAAACAATGCTGAAAATGTTGCATAAAGTAAGTTATGCCATGAATTAGGCTGTAAAACAAGAGACAAAGAATTCCCTAAAATGATAAAACTTAAAAAGGGAAGAAGAATAGTGTAATTCAAATCATTTGGCAATCTATGTGACATTCACACATGTCCCCAACAATCCCAAAGTCCTTCCCTCACCCCCACCCCAAAAAAGGATAACATTACACATTGTTCACTTTTCTACAAAATATACCAGTAAGTGTAGACCACAGGGCATACCATCATACTTGGAGACTACATCGAGCTAACACTTAATATCAAGAGTTGTCATAATTAAGTATGAAGCTCTGCTCTGAGTGACACAAGTTCAAAATACTCATTCATTAAAAGCCGAAAATGAAGGCCAGACAGATGCCACTCCATCACCTGGATGGGCGTGACAAAAATACCGTCTCGAAATTTGTTTGCAGCTTGGCGGGGAGCTCTGTGGAATGTCGTCAGGAGAGGATGCATGAAGCCAGAGAGATGAGCTGGATGACCAAGGCAATTGGTGTTAAGTGTTAGCTAGCTGGTGTTTCCTATGCCTCCTCCTCACTAAGCTGTCTCTTGGCAGCATAATGGCTCTTCCTGCATGGGACAGATACACCAGTCAATACACTGAATACACCAATTCAAACACTACGAAAACACCAGTCAAATAATGAGACAATGTTCAGTCAACTTTTCAATCAAACACTATACACAACGTCATCAAACACTGGAAACACGCTATTCAGACACTGACAACATGTCAAACAGTATGAACATCAGTCAAAGAGTAATAATAAACACATCCGATGAGATGATTGTAGCATCTTTATCAGCTTGATAACTTTAAATCATGTGAAGTAGCATTTCCTTCTTTTTTTTCTCCATTTCTTCTCTGATTCAACAATGCAAAACAAAAATGAATATTTGGCTCATAAACTGAAATTGTACTGCAGTTCTGTATCAGTGTTTTGGCATAAAGTGTAGACTGAACACTATAATTCTCAATTCTTATAAAAAGTAAGTAGGCAACAATGTCTACACTGATTATCACTAGAGGAGGGCAGTGTTAATCATGCTAATCTCACTGCAGCATAACAGCGGAAGGAAATGTATTTTACATATTCAAGTCATCATGTATTCCACATCTTCCATCCATATAGAGAGGTCCCTTGACATTGACTAAGTTTGCTGAAGAAGGATAGTAAATCGAA
This sequence comes from Diadema setosum, assembly GCF_964275005.1. Classification (NCBI taxonomy): domain Eukaryota; kingdom Metazoa; phylum Echinodermata; class Echinoidea; order Diadematoida; family Diadematidae; genus Diadema; species Diadema setosum. Next base: position 20,578,293 of record NC_092705.1, read on the forward strand.
CTGATGGTATTTTTTGCTCTTCAATATCGTGATACATATTAATGCTGTCAGGTGTAAGTTGGAAGGTCTGAACATGAGACTACACAATACCTGGCCAGAATCCTGTCACACTTTGGACAGTGAGACTCCTTTGAGAAGCAAACTGTATGGTAGCATGCCCAGCAGTCTGTCAGAGAACAGGGCAGAATCATAAAAAGGAATGTTATCACACACTATAGTGTACAACACATCATGTCAGAATACCACTGCTATTACTTATTGCCAAGAACAACTATAAGCATGGAATGAAATATTTGTCTGAACCAATACAGTTCAGAATACATGGGACTGAAAAAAAGGAAAAGTTTACAGAAGTTTACCATTGCCATTGGAGGTTTACACGTCATTTACTCAGCATGAAAATCATCCCAGCAATAGTTGCGGTGATGTACTCCAAACATGTTTGTACAATGTAACTTTGAGCACAAAAAAAAGTATTAATGTTTAGCACGAAGAATAGGAAGCTTTGAGAGAAAGCAATGTAATATTTAATATGACTAAATTATCATGCTTATATTCAGCAGAGATCACAATGTAACTGTGAGATATTGATATGCGAGCACTAATTCAAATTCCTCGAACTCTTGTAGTAAAGTAAAGAGGTACAAATGTACCCAACGTCAAATCTTGTCCACTTGGATTTCAAGTGAAAATTGTCGTCCGTTTAATGCCATAGCTGTCAATTGATCAATTTATGGTCACTGCAATGTCATCAAGAACAGAACAGCTATTACTATAAAAAGACTAGTATACACATAGGTGTATATGATTCATCTGCATATTAAAAGAGAGTACAGTTACTTTTACAGTAGATGAAACTATGTTGATTTTGATAACTAACCAAGAACTGACACCTCTACTTGATTCTCACAGCAGAAAAAAAAAAGGAAAATGAAGGATTACCTGGGCACTGGTATGTTGTGTTGAGTTGGAATGGAAAGATGATCTGGTCTTTATTGCACAGTTCACAGACAAAGCCCTTAGCCTGGCAGAGCTGTAAATAAACACAGTGAATCAATCAAGAGTGAGTGGATTACTGCTTTAGACATCTGCATTCATTGCCATACTGATGGGGTAGAAGTGGGTTTCATAAATAGTAGGAACAGAGGGGCACAGGTAGGGGTTCACAAAGGGGGCCAGTAGAGCGCAAGTAGGCAACAGGTGGGGGTGTAAAAGAAGGAGAGATGGGATGGTTAATGGGGCCATTTGATATAAGGCAAGATATCCGAAGGACCACTGAAAGAGCATAAAAATTGACAGAACTCTCAACAATCTTTCAGTCAACTTTCAATGATCTGGGAGGTCTTTTGTGATCTCTTATGATGATCTTCCCATAAACTTTCAATGATCTTCGAGGATTTCCGTGATCCCTTAATGATTTTTCAGTGAATTCCATGGTCTATGTGGTCTCTGAAAAACAATTTTAATCAGTTTTTTGGTAGTCTTTTTTTTAATGGTGTTTCAGTGGTCTTTCAGCAGTTTTTAGGAATCTCTAACAAGCACTCAAGGGTGTTACTAGTCTTTCAATTATCTTTTGGCAGTCTCTCAAGAATAGCCACATTTTTTGGAGAAGATCACTGAAAGATTTTTAACAGATCACCGAGAGATCATTAAAAAATCAGTCTCTCAGAGATATTGACTGAACTCTTGAAGATTTCACAGAGAACACATGTATGTCAGATGATGAAAATCTCTCCACAGTCTTATTGATTTCTCAGTGAATGTTCAGCAGTCTTCAAGGTCCCTCAGAGATCTCTTGAGAAATTTACTTGAAAATTACTTTTTGGTCTTTCAATGATCTTTCAAGGGTTTTTAGAGCCATTGCACATAAACACTATCTTTATCTGGTTTTGGAGACTGCAGAGGGATCTTTCTATAAGGGATCTTGCTAATTTGGGGCCTCTCCAAGGGACTACAATATGTGGAATGGGGGTTACCATACCTGACACTGGTTGACATGTGTTACACCGTCGCCCACAAGCTGGCTGAGGATTTTCTCCATGTCACCACTTCGCACCTGGATAAGGTCACTTAGAGAGAAGAGGTCAGGCTGGCCCATCCAGTGACCGGGCTGCCGGTCATACTTTGCCTTCAGGCTGGAGAGAGCAAGAGGGGAGCATCACAGATCAAATTCAGAGCTAGAAGGACATTAACTACATTCTGACAAGATGCATTTTGGAGTAATTGATTTCACCTATGAGAGTCTGTTCACTTCATCAAACTCTTAAATTCAGAAGTAAAAGTCTTCTCATGAATGGTTGGAGGAAATTAGCTACGGGTACAAAGTACAAACTGTAACTCAGGGAGTGGGAATGTCTTGTCACCACAGTATAATGAAGGTCTAACACAATCTTCAATGCTTGAATATGCTTACGATGATGATCTAAACAGTCATTGAAGGACATGTATCTATCTTGACAGGAGATGATTTATCAGGCATTCACAGAAAGTGAAAGTAGATTCAATCAAGTTTTGCCACATCTCCTTCTATTCCATGCCAGCTTGAAGAACAATGCATCTAAAACTGGGAATCAACATGATCTTGGCCAAGTTGCCATTTACTAACAAATCAGAGAAGAAGTGTTATGATATCAAATACATTGTGCTTCCATGGAGTCTTTGCCGACTTAAAAATTCAAATTTAAACAAATTACGCGAAGCATTTAACTCATATATATCAAAATGATTTTGGCAAAACCGTCAGGACCATCACAATTGGGTAGTGGATTAAGAATATTTTCTTGCATGTACACAGGCAATGGGAATTATACAAGAAATTAGCCAAGATGTTTTTTTCTGAAGTTAATCACAAGTGAAAAGGAGAATGAAACCCAAATATAATGTGGATTGAGTGGATGAAGCAATATTAGTAGAACACATCAGTGAAGTTTGAGGAAAATCAGACAATGCATTGAAAAGTGTTAAAATTTTACAGTTTTGGTATCACCGAATAAGAAGACTACAATATTTTGTGACGTTAGGCATGGACAAGGGTACAGAGAATTCCACAAAATGTCATTTTCTGATGAAAAGTACCCGTTCCCTTATCTTGTTACTGAAATACATGTATGTGAAGTGCAATACCATTTCCCCTGCTTTCTGAAAGAGGCAAGTCAAGTGCTTTTTCAAAATGATAGAAAAGTGAAAATAGTTGAATTTTCTCTACATTGTTGCCCATAAATGATGTCACTAACTGTTGACATACATGTATTCAGCGATGGCAACACTGAAACTTTGAAGATGTGTAACTTTTCAATGGATTTCCTGATTTTCCTCAAGCTTTGCAGACGGGTGTGTTATTACACTGATACTGTTTCATTCTTTCAATCTACATACATTTGGGTTTCATTCTCCTTAAAGAGTACTGTATACGCCAAATATTTCGCGAGGTTTCTATTTTCGCGAATTTTGCGAGTCGGGCGCTATTCGCGAAATTAAAGACACGCGAAAATATTGACTCTGATCCCAATGCGAATGTGATGTACGCGTGTACACTTCTCCTTCAGTGCAGGACTCCACGATCGCAAATTTAACCACTCGCGAAACCGTCGGGAATTCCCGATTCGCGAAAATTTAGACTCGCGAAATATATGGCATATACAGTAGGCCTACTTATATTTGACCCTGAGCTGCTAATATATTCCCAAAATAATATTCCCAAAACGACTTTGTATTTCATTTATGTATTTAAAAAAAATTCAGAAATAGAATAAAAATGAAAATGAAAATAAAATCTGATGCACAAAACATTAGGCATGACACCGGATAAATGCATGCTAAAAAAATTCTCAAAATAGAAATGTGAATAACTCGCACTGTTTTACAAAGGATCTGCACAGAAAATTTTGCCATTAAACCAATAAAGCCCTAACATAGAGATTATGCATATGACAAAACTGTACCATCAGGGGGGCATTTCATGAAGCGTTTTGTCTGACAAATTTGTCGGACAGATTTGCTCTCAGCCAATCAGATGCAAGGACTTCAGTAGCTTATATCAGCTTGTCAGAAAATATATCTGACAAAACACTTCATGAAATGCCCCCTAGACCAACACCATGCTGGACAATTATTAACTGTTGCACACGAGGACGCTATTGAATTGCTGACAATAAAAATTAGGACAACACAAGTAACTTGTCTTCAAAGGAGAGTAATAATTTTTTGTTGTTGATCATCGCAGGCAATTTACATGCCACCGCACACATGCTCACATGTAGTTCATCTACACACACCACTAGAATGGCCATGTCATAAATTGTCGGTGTGACAACACTCATATTATTCACAAACTTTGACAATAACAGTCGTATAAATATCATGAATAAAACCTTCAAGCAACACATAATACCTACAGTGTATAGTGTTGAAATAAATACCGTAAATAACTACTGCCTTAAATAACCTTGTCTGATAAGGGGTTTCAATACCCTCTCTATACTTTTTAAATGATCATTAAGCTGCTAATCACCCCTTCAGGTATGCTTTACGATCAATTCAGTTTTGATCGTAGATTAGACCTGGACATGCAAAACTCTCAGCAACACTGAGCGGGGTTTTCTCCGAGGTGTTCAAACATGGGTGTCATTAACAATCCCATCTCATTAATCTTTATCTCTTGTATGGCAGTGACAGCCAACACATGGTGGCAGTGGCTGTTGTTTTTGCTGCTTTTTATTTATGTTGATGTTGTTGTTGTTGTTTTGGTGTTGGTTTTCCTTATGGCCATAAATGTCAAAACTCAATTAATATTCAGGTTCATTCAAACATACGGGTATGCACATTACCACTCACAGACAGGGTCAAAATGATATGCAGGACATTGAACACATCCTAGATAGCATTGCAAAACATGACGAAACACACATTTTCACACAAGAGTTGAATCAATTCAGGTGGTATGCTGACTCACCTGCTACTCTCCACACACAAAGCATTTAAGTACAAAATGCATGGGAGATGAACATAAATATTTGATATCATTAAAACACATTCAGATTGTTTGGGCTTGTTGAAACATCTACAGCCATTCCGTTACTACATGATACTCTCGTGTACACTTAAAATAGAGTAATGTCACAACTTAAATTTGCAAAGAAATACGATAAAACCTTAATCATTGATTTTCATGGGGACCAAGCAGCATAAAGACATAATTCTCTTATGCAATGCATGTGATGACTGATGTTTCATTAAAAAAAAAAAAAATTGGTAAACACAAACAAGATGCGGTTAAAATAGCAACAGGTCTACTGCTGATTACATCTGTTTAAAACAATACTTGGTCTGATTCTTATTCTAGACATCAGCATCAATAGTATTCCCTTAAGTCTAACTTGCTTTTGTATTAGGTTTAGTTCATCATCTGAGGGTTACCTTCAGGGTCACTATGATGATGTCTGTACCAGGCCTTGGCACTAACTTTTTTGTCTGATGGCCTGTTTGAGCCACTAAAATCTTTTTACATCTGAAGTTTTGATGGCCCGAAAAAAGATATGTAGCAGCCCGAAATCATAGCAAAGCAGATATAACAATCCATTTTGAACCTTAGTTGCCAGATCGAGCCACCAAATGATAAATTTGGTGGCCGGACATCAATTTTTAGGGTAGGTCCCAGGCTACCACTAAGTCAAGCCCTTGTGGCTGCAGGTGTCATGTAACAGTGGTTAATACGGAACTGATACTAGCCATTTTATTTACTGCCGGTTACTGTGAAGTGTATAATGCTGGGGACAAGTATTCACTCAAATACTTTAGTATGAGAGCATTACAACTGCCATATATCAATACCAACAGGAGGATGTCTCTTCTGAAAACCCTTTTCATGATCTCTTTTGACTCCTCATATGTTAGAGGGAAACTCCATATCAAAGTTGATTTCAGTCAACCGGGTGAAGTTGAAAAAAAAAAATTTAGTGAAAGTTTGAGTACAATTAAATGACAGAATATAAGGTTTGGGAATTTCACATTTATGCTTGAATAATATCTTTTTTTTTTTCTAATCCAACTCAATAGTGATGTACAATTTGTAGCACCATAACAATCTTCTTTCATCAGGTTTTGAACCATGCAAACCCTAGCATAATGTGCTGCCAAGATAATTATTTCTTCTTAAAAAGCTTGGAAGACTTGGTGACCAAAGGGATTGCTTACCTCTCACACAGCCTACAGATCTTCAAGAAGTCCTTGAGGTAGAACAGTTGGGTTCGCAGTTCCTAATAAAGAATAAGAATCATAGTGAAAAATAGTAATTGTGCTCTTCCAATGATTACGCTTCCAGAAATTTTGGCTTCACAAAAACATATTTTTGCTATTTACCTACTATGATGTAGGTTACAAAGACACAGAGCACATTGATTTTGTATTTTCACAAATCACAAAGAACACTGACTATCACAATGAAAGTGAAAAAAAAGTTGCTGGAAAACTGATTTTCCACAAACCTACTGAAAATGTTCTCTGAAAGCCTTTCACTCTTGGTCTAACACTTGCCTTCACACACAACTAATACAACCTGTCTTTTTACAAAAGTCAAGTTTGTACTTATTTAATATCAAACCTTTGCCTTATGATACTGGTGGTCTTCTAAAATAGACTACACTCTTGAAATGGACTAGAAGATAAGGAGAAGACACCAACCTTAACAACCTGCATCTGTCGCACTCTCCGGTACAAGATGGGGTTGATGTCAGCCACGTTAAAGACAGGGTCGCCGAAAATCTTGGACAGCAGCTCCTGCGAGAAGTTGGAGACCGGGTAGCGACTGAAGTCCCACTTGCGTAAGATGCGGCTCGGGATCGGCGATGAAATGTTGGTGTGGCAACACTGACAGAAATACTTGCCAAGGTACTCACAGTACCTCAATCTTTTCAGGAAACCTGGTAGAGTGAGAGACAAAAATTGGCTTGATTGTCATGTTGTTTCTGTCTGTTTGTTTTTGTTTCCTCGCATTCAGAATGTAAGCTCAACTTTAAATGCTTCTGTAAAAGCATAAATTTTCCTGCAAAAACAAAAACAGGCTATTTTTTTTTTTTTTGCTTGCTTGCTTGCTTAGTTTACACAATACTACTTTATATTTTGATTCTACAAAATTAAAAACATGCAAACTTCTTTTTATCAGACCAAGTGAAAAAAAAAATCACTCTCATGGAAATTTCCACTTTAACAGTTCACAGCTCAACATAATACAAAGACATACAGACATCCATACTCATCAATCCCTTTAAGTAATTAGTATAAGTGAAATTCTCATAAATATCTTGCTACAAAGTTGTTTTTCTGGTAAGTCTGACATAAAAATAATATCCTGTCAGTGTACACATCAGGAGACACACTGCAAAGTGGATAATTATCGCTCTTTGTGAACGCTAAGCATCATCAGGCTGTAATCATTTATGAACTGCATTTTAAATTTGAAAATATCTGATGACTACTGTGCCCTCAGGAAATCAAATCATGTATTGGAATCCTCTAAAGATGAGTGCACAGTATTCAAAACAAGGGGAACATAAAACGATGAATGTAGAATACCATGAGGCTGATCCTACATGCAATGCACAAAGTGATTAGCTGCATATTCTCACTGTACAATAAAGAACACACAATTATTTGAGAAATAGAATTGGGCATGCGAATCTTACCTCTTTCCACTTTCATTCCACACCCGGCACATCGGTAGTTCTGCTTAGCAACCAGCTGCTTGCGTCTGGTGGAGCGAGTAATTTCATGACATTGACAAGCATTTATGAGGCAAAACGTATCCACAAATTGCCTTTGATATCATGACAACTGAAGGTTCAGTCCCATGAAATATTTGTCATCAGAGCACATATTTCTTACTGGACTCAGGAAACATTGAATAGATGTGCTGCTATCTCACTCTCCCCCCCCCCCCCACACACACACATACCTGCAGATAAATATTAAACATACCACCTACTGCTAATCCCAGTAGTTCTAGGTTCCAAGGATGTAATTTTCTTAAGTATGACTGATTTGATTCCATAACTGAATCTTTTCATTTGAGTACAAGAAGGGCATTAATGTACATATAGCGCCAATGCCCTTTGTGATCTTGTTTGAAGATGTAAGATAATGCTGAAGTGAAACCATTGGTTTCAAATCGTGTGTTACACTGCATGTACAGTAGTTTGATCCTTGGTTAGCGTGGTACCTGAGAATGTCTAAGAATACCCTTTTCTTTTTTTATAGAACTTGCCTATCTGTTAATGTTTGAGGCATCATTTGTTCATCAAAACCTGAAAAATATCTCTCATGTAATATAATTCCTGACACTCACATAGTTTAAAAATGAGTCCCATCCACAATCAAAAGTAATCAGGGTTTGGAACAAATGCGCATCAAACACAATATTCATTGGGATTTTCCTCCCAAAGTGGTTTGACATCCAAAGCTTTTATTTAGAATTAAAATGCAGAAAAAATATCTACAGAGACACAATAGAATATACAGGAGCACATTGATAACTTACTTGGGAGGAGGATGAATGCTGAAGATGATTTGAGGTCGGGGCGGGGCCCATTCAAGGTTTCCACGGAGACGCATCTGATAATTACAGAAACACAATATGTATATGATTATACCGAATGGCATAACAGAGTTTACTATGATCCATGAACTCTGTAGACATTTGCACTGCCATCCAAAGGTGACTGTCTGCTGCTAAATTTTCCCATTTCATTTGCCCATTAGGTGTGTTTGTTGTATCATACTACAACCTCCATCTTCATGATGACACTATACCCTGACATAGAAGTAATTACCTGATTTTCTCGTCTTTTTTACAATGATTAAACAGTTCAATTTGTGATTCAGACAACAAAGCATTTTACAGAAAATTGCCACAAAAAAAAGCAAACTGAACATTATTTTTTTAATGAATTTTGTGATGGAATGATAGATTGAATGAATAATGTACACTTCACAAAGTTTAACACAACTTTTACTAATTTTCACAGTAACACAGAATGAAAACATGAACAGGAAAATAATACACATAATAAGAAGACACAAAGTGAAAGCTTAAAAATGATAAAAATAAATGAATAAATAATTGCTTCCAGCACCCCTGAATGATGTGCACTGCAGCAAAATGTGGTTTTAATGTCCATATGAAGGCTGGACAGCAATGGAAGTCTACAGCACATAATTATTATGACAGCTAGTATGTTTTGGGTCTGACTGTTGTCATAGTCACCTCATTCCTTGACGAATGTGTACAATATGATGATATGACTCCCATGACCAGAGTAACCTCATGAGAAAGATTTTTGTGTAGAATATATTGATTTCGATATAACAACAATAGCAAATTAGAACCTGGGGGCGGTTAGGCTTCAAAAAATGATCACATTAGGAATATTTGAGTAAAGCTACGCAAACCTTTGCTCCAAAGACCCAAAAGCTACCATGATACTCTTATTCTTAGAATGCAGTGAGCCTACTTATAACATTCTTTCCTTTGATTAAACTGTTCAATATACTGATTATTCTCCAATGCATGAAAAAACTAAAAAACTAAAAGCAAGTATGTCATTAAATTCGTTATCAGTATGAATACTTGCATTTGTAAATTAGTTTTTGTACTACGATGAAAAAGAAGGTGTAAAACTATATCAATTCATCATGAGTTCACTTTACTGACATTATATTTCACGAATGAAAAGACAGGATGAAGCATAATAAACAAAAAACACTATTTGGAAGTTTGCATTGCTCTACGTAAATGAAGCACACAATTTGATTAAAGCCGCTGATATTAGACTTTTAGCTGGCAGGCAGTACTACAAACTTGCTGTCATTGTCTGATTATTGATGAGAACTCTTCACTCTTGTTAGTCACAAATAAAATCCAGTAAAATGTACATAGTCATTGCTTTAATACAAAGGAAAGGAAATATGGGAGAGGAACACTACATGCAAATGAGAATGAAGTGTTCAGGAGTGGGACGTATCACGGAGATCAACTTTGTGGTCTGTGCTGACCATCATGCACAAAGGGTCACTTACGTTTTTGTACAGGTCTCCGTTTTCGCCATCATCGGGAGAAATCGGAACTGACTTTGGAAGTGGCAGGAGCTAACGGGAGGAAACAAAATGTAATAGGCTACTCTGTCATCTGGGCAGGAGGACATTTTTTTCTTCTTTGTCTTCCTTTTTTTTTGGGGGGGGGGGGGTACAGTCAGATGAAAGATGTTTGATTTTCCTACATGAAATGCTGTACTGAAAATACTAACCTCTGTTTCACACCCTTTACATTCAAATAAAATGCCATCTGTACTATCAAAGTAGGGAAAGGAATACGGCAAGTCATTAATATATCTGTGTACCAGGCACTTTGGTAATTCGATATCTGCAGTAATGTGAAACTTAAACACATGGATGACTGCTCCAAGGTTGATTTATTATGTGTTAGTCACATCAAAACATTTTTATTTCTTTTTGTATCCATCCTATTCTTTGCTGGCATAATGGACTGCAGCAAATCAAACTAAGATAAAAGACGACATGCATCACATTTTTTTTTTTTACACAACAGTTTGCTTTCATTTGATTTGTGACAGTTTTTCATTGTAGATAAATGATAATGGCTCGAGACTGCAGTGAGTGGCTGGGGACAGAATGATTGAAAAGTGAGATCACAAGAGAAGAGCACGTTTGCACTGAATTCTAGTCGCCTGTTTGCAGGGTACATATGAGCGATAGAATCAGGTCTGGATCAATCCTTGAAGAAAGTAACTAGAAATGTCGCTATGGCGACTGATGCCTCCGCCATAATGCATGATTCTCCCAATAGGCGTATAGTACAATGTCTTCACAATGTGTGATCCATGACAGTTTCACATAACTGGCAAAATATTGAAATGACAGGTTTGTCAGAAATGTCTTGAACTGGGTTTGCTTTAATTTTCTAAGAGTGCAGTACACATATTTGGGGAATTGAGAATTTTTACTTGAATTCTGACAGATCTTTTTACATTAAAGTTTATGCATTGAGTAATTTCCAAGGTATGAAGAAAGAGTGTAATGACGGTACAAAATGGATTTTTTTTTTTTTTTTTTTTTTTTTTTTGGGGGGGGGGGCATTGAAACCTGGCCTTTGACCCTTAACCTTTGACCTTTGACCTTCTGGCTGGAAATTTCCAAGAGAATCTCCATCAGGTAATGCATGTAATAAGTTTTGAAACTAATAATGCAAGCATTGCATATACTAGTATATGAGGGAAATAGTAAAATTTTGAGGAGTTGACCTTGACCTTTGACCCCTGACTATTGACCCATGACCCCTAAATTCCCTAGATAATCCCTGCCAGTCAGTACATGCATAAGTACCAAGTTCCACGAAGATACATTGAACCATTTGCGAGAAAAGTGATATTGCAACATTTTCACCTAACCTTTGACCTTTTGACCTTTGACCTTATGACATGAAACTCTCTCTGGAGAATCTTTACACAGTAGTACATGTCCATACCAAGTTTCAAGAAAATACCTTTGGGCATTGCATAGATATGGGGGAAATTGCAACATTTGTAGCATTTGACCTTGACCTTTTGACCTTTGACCTCTTGCCAATGTCACTAAAATCATATCAACTAATTGTCCCATCATACATCATCCTTGGACCAAGTTTGGTGAAAGCTGCTTCATCCAGTTTTGAGTTATCACGTAAACAGATAAATTTTAGGATTTGACCTTGATCTTTGACCTTTGACCTCTGTCCGATTTCACTGAAAAACTGATCAAGTAATTGCCCTATCATACATCATCCTCCAACAAAGTTTGGTGAAATTTACTCCATCCAGTCTTGAGTTATCGGGTAAACGGATACAATTTCATGATTTGACCTTGACCTTTGACCTTTGACCTTTAGCCGATTTCACCCAAAATCTAATCAAGTTATTGCCCCATCATACTTCATACTTGGACCAAGTTTGGTAAAATTCCAGTAAATATTACTCAAGTTATCGCGTAAACGAAAGCGGACGGACGGACGTACGGACGTACGGACGGACGTACGGACGTACGGACGTACGTACGGACGGACGGACAACCCGAAAACATAATGCCTCCGGCACCACTTCGTGGCGGAGGCATAAAAAGCTATTAGAAAACCTTTTGCTCCCCACCAGCACAGAGCATAGCATGGATAGTCAAAATGATGATAGTGTTAAACTGATATAATTTAATATCGGTTGTCACGATATTTGCAAAGTATCATCTATCTTCGAGGATAAATGGGAAAACAAAGCAATGATATCAAAAAACTAATTAGACTACTCTCAATGTTTTTGCTAATCTAGATGTACAGACAATGGAAGTGAAATGTTATGAAACAGATCATCTCCTGATAAAACATAGCCTGGACACAACAGCAATAATATTGTAGTTCTATACACACAAAAAAAAAAAAACAAGAGACCCGGGGGTCTCGCGCTCACCTGAGTATCGCAAGTTCACCTTCCATGCATTCTTACAGACTCTTACCTGAGAACATTGGAAATTTATGGTGGGGGCAGCTTTGAGAGCTGGGGGCATGGTGTCCATTTACATAATTCCATCACACTGGTAAAAATACCTGCCATGTACACTGTACTTTGTAGAATGTTGGATTATGCAGTTTGGAAAAAAAAAGACTTAAATCCCTATCACTTTTGATTCTTGAGAAAAATTGAATATTCATCAATTTAGGAGGTTTGGACTCCCTGGGCCCCCAAGGAAAGCATGGTGCCCATTCAAACACTTTGAGATCTTATCCCCATAGGAATGCTACTTGCCAAGTTTGGTGAAAATCCATTACGTTGTTTTCAGCAAAGAAGATGAAAATTTAGGCCCGCATTTGGACCCCCATCCCACCCCGCTTCCTTGGGTCCCAAGGGAGTAGGGGGGGGGGGGGGCTGATTCTCCCATGAACGAACCTGAAACAACAGTCATTAATATACTGGCTCATTGTATTAACTTAGCTCAATTACTTCTGGTTCCACAGAAAATCTGTAAAGATTCCTTACAGGAGGGGGGGGGGGGGGGGCCTGGGGCCCCCAGGTGGGGCATAGTGCCCATTTGATGGAATTGAGATTATATCCCCCTAGGGATGCTACCTGCCAAATTTCGTGAAAATTTGTGATAGGGTTTTCAAGAAAAAGATGAAAATTTAAAATTTAGGTCCAAACTCAGGCCCAAGTGGGCCATGGTGCCCATTTAATGGGAATGAGATTCTTCCCCCTAGGGATGCTACCTGCCAACTTTGGTGAAAATTCATAATGGCATTTTCGAGAAAAAGATGAAAATGTACAATTTGGGCCCCATTAGGACCCCTCCCCACCCCCCCCCCCCTCCCCTGGGTCCCAAGAGGGGCACCCCTGATTCCGCTATGAACAAGCTTGAAACTACAGTCATCAATGTACTAATTCATAGTATTACCTTAGCTCTATCAGTTCTGATTCTAGAGAAGAAGATTTTTTAAGATTCCTTAATTTTTTTTTTTTTTTTTTTTTTTTTTGGGGGGGGGGGGTTGGGCCCCCTGGGGGCCCCCTGGGCAGGGCATGGTGCCCACTTTAACAAATTGAGATCCTAACCCCCTAGGGATGCTACTTGCCAAGTTTGGTGAAAATCGGTCCTGGGGTTTTCAAGAAGATGAAAATGTAAAAAGTTTATGCACGACGGACGACGGACGAAGAGCGATCGCAATAACTCACTTGAGCCTTTGGCTCAGGTGAGCTAAAAACCAAGAAAAAAACCAAGAAATGCAAAATTGATAAAGAGCAATTCTGCAGACTCAAATTTGATAGAGACAAAATTATCAAAATGCAATGTTACAGTAAAAGGTTATGACACATAAAAGTATTGCACAGTACTAGTCAAGAGTATTGTTCAATGAAGAGGCTGTTTGATCCAAAACCTTTTTTTCACAAAGGTAGTTTAACTCTAATCCACATATTAGGCAAATTTTGAATGTGAAAATAAGCATGACATATTGCACATGCCAACAGACTTTTAATGCTGAATACGCCCTGACGCACCCACATAAAATGTATGCCCATTTCACATTTGTTCTATTTCATGGACTATATCTAAACCACGAAACTGATTTAAAGTATGTTTGTGAATGCTGGCCTTTGTGTTTAAACTAAATATGACAGGCAGGTTTCTTTCCTTACTTGAATATCAATTTGTTTGTTTTTGGTGGAGATTTTTTTTTTTTTTGAATCGCCAGGAGAAGGGAAAATAATCAGTGTCTCCTGTAAAGTTTGTTTGCCTGTTTTTGTCTGTGTACCTGCTGAGGGGCATCTTTTTCCGACACCAGCCATTCGAGCTCGGAGGCGGCGGGCAGCTGACGAAAGGAGAACTTCTTGATGAGTGAGAGCGCTATGGCTTCAGCTGACAGCTGATTGGACGACGGATCCATCTTACCGAGAGGAATCACCGTCTCTAGAGGATGCATCTTGTTGGCTCGCTTCAGCTCCGCATCTGGAGGAGAAAAAAGTGGAACAGTGTGAGAGGAGTGTTGAAAAATAGCTTGCAATCATAATCTACTTGTAAAACCAGAATTTTTGTGTGAACAAAGCTTTCACAAATTCGGGAGGAGCCAAGATTCGCGAAAATAAAAAGCACATGAAAGATTTTTTTTAAACAATGCGCTGCAATGAATGCCAGCAGAATGCTGTACATGATACATTTTTAAAAGTAGACTTATACTGTATACTACTGCTGTAATACAGTACTGGTAAACCTGGTGCATGATCAAATAAAATTGCAACTGTATTGCACGTCAAAACTTAATGCAAATAGTAGCATACATTCTTTTCTTCTTTTAAAACTATGTGTGTTTACTAATGCACATTCTCATTTTCTGCATAAACAATAGCGTGCTAGAGTTGAGAGCAAAAAGGCATGGAAAAAATTAATGAAAAATATAAGTTCACGCTCACCTGAATAAAGTGATCCAAGGGATGCAGTCAATCCCTCCGTTTTCATGGCAACCAGATTGGTCTCACAAGTCACTGCAAAATCCTCCGCCTCCTCCCCCGATTCCTCTGCAAGGAAAAGGATGAAAGGGAAAATATTTGAGTGTATACCACATCAAACTGAACTTTTTTTAAGTCCAGAAACACTTGCAGAGCCTGGCTGCCACCATTTCATGCTGAGGATCATTATCAATCAAATTATCAAAATCCAAATCAGTCATATCAGAGGATTTTTAAAACATATCTTTGATAAGTACCTTATCAAGTACCTTAAATACCTTTAAATTTTTGTTTCTTTTCCAAAAGTTTAACATTCAAAAGCTGAGGGAGTACACACATATAGAAAATTACTTCAAACATCTTAATGTACATTTGTAGACATCATGCCACAATACTTAGAACACTTGCTTTGAGCATCTCAGCTACTATGACAACAGAAAAACATTATCAAGACAAAACAATGATTTATAACAAAAGAGGCAGGCTGCAATACGATATCAAGTGTCTCGAAAGTTGAGTTATGTGAAGTGGGGTGATATGAAAGTAAAACCAATCCATGCTTCTTATAATCTGCTTCATCAACGATTTTAGACAAACCTGAGTCTGAGTACTCGGCTGGGGATTGAAGGTCGCCGGGTAGAAATCCACTATCAATTTCTACGACACAGACCACCACGACAGTCAAACAGAAACACAAAAACAAAAACAAAAGGAAGGCAATGTGATGCAAAGGAATTTTACAGGCATGCTGGCACATATACATGTCATGCAAACATTTTCTTTTAAACCATGGGTGCCCCACCCCCTTCCCCACGAACATCGACATTGACAATGTAACTCATTAATTCCTGTAAACATGAACAATTACCTTGGGCAAAGTTTCAAAAAATAAGTATTTTTGGCAGTATTTTTTTTAGGACCAGAATGGTGTTTGTTCAAATTTAGAGCAAAGAGCATGTGCCCCTAGATTTGATGGGATCATGTGCTTCAGGAAAAGTCTCATGCTGTCCTTGTATAGTTCCCAGAGCAGTTTCCTGCCTTATGGGTAATAACTTCTTCCTCGTAATACAAATATAGCGTGATCAACACAAATCATATGATACATGGTGCGCAACCCAGTCACCATCTTAAGCTACATGGATCTAGGGTAAATCTGTTTCTCTACATTATCCCTCCCTTTCACTTCAAAAATAACACCACTGATTGTTTTTGTTGGGTAAAATCTGAAATTCAAACTATGTCTCATGTAAAACTGTAAAACATCAGACCAACCTACTGCTCCTAACGCACTGACACTGCAGATTGGGAATAAATTTTGTGAACACGAAAGTGGAACAGTGCACGATAGCTGTTTGCAGGAGCAGTAATATTTCATCTTTGTGCCTGCATAGTATTCAGTTAGAGTAAGCTGCAGAGCATGCTTTCAGCTTTCTTCAGGTACACCTTTATTGCTACTGTAAAAGTGGATATTTTCACGTGACTAATTTTTTTGCTCTCAGCGGGGGTTAGAAGAGTTTTGCGTGTTTTTAATTCCGCGGAATCAAAACGTCAACTACTGGAACATAT
This sequence comes from Diadema setosum, assembly GCF_964275005.1. Lineage (NCBI taxonomy): Eukaryota > Metazoa > Echinodermata > Echinoidea > Diadematoida > Diadematidae > Diadema > Diadema setosum. Next base: position 20,594,882 of record NC_092705.1, read on the forward strand.
GACAAGCAAAAAATATTCGCGTGCTTTAATTTTATTACAAATGCGCAAAAATTTCCACTTTTACAGTAATCTGCACCATGTTTGTTAAGTACTGTATAAACAGTTTATATCCTGATGTTCCAAAATTCCTCACCAACTGATATTTTTTGCAAAATTGAAAATTTGCTAAGAAAAAATCAACATTTTTCTCCTAAAACGAAATAATACTTCTTTCCCATGGTCTCGAAAGTGG